>NC_090821.1:25177763-25777763 GCF_000390325.3 Nicotiana tomentosiformis | reverse complement strand
TATCTGAAATGATGGAAACCGGCACACCGTGAAGGCGGACAATCTCTCGGATGTAAATCTCAGCCAGCCGCTCTGAAGAATAAGTGGTGCCCACTGGAATGAAGTGCGCGGACTTGGTCAGCCGATCCACAATCACCCAAATAGCATCGAACTTCCTCGAAATCCGTGGGAGCCCAACTACGAAATCCATGGTGATCCGCTCCCACTTCCACTCTGGAATCTCTATCCTTTGAAGAAAGCCACCCAGTCTCTGATGCTCATATTTTACCTGCTGACAGTTAAGGCATCGAGCTACAAACCCCATTATGTCCTTCTTCATCCTTCTCCACCAATAGTGCTGCCTCAAGTCCTAGTACATCTTAGCGGCACCCGGATGAATGGAATACTGCGAACTGTGGGCCTCCTCAAGAATCAACTCACGTAGCCCATCCATATTGGGCACACAAATCCGACCCTACATCCTCATTACCCCTTCATCCCCAATAGTCACATCTCTGGCATCACCGTGCTGAACCCTATCCTTGAGGACAAGCAAATGAGGATCATTATGCTGGCGCTCTCTGATGCGATCAAATAAGGAAGACCGAGAAACCACACAAGCGAGAACCCGACTGGGCTCCAAAATATCCAATCTCACGAATCGGTTGGCCAAAGCCTAAACATCAACTGCAAGAGGTTTCTATCCAACGGGAAGAAAAGCAAGACTACCTATACTTACTGCCTTCCTACTCAAGGCATCGGCCACCACATTGGCCTTCCCTAGATGATACAGAATAGTGATGTCATAGTCCTTTAGCAGCTCCAACCATCTCCGCTGCCTCATATTGAGATCCTTCTGTTTGAACAAGTGCTGGAGGCTCCGATGATCCGTAAATACCTCACAAGACACACCGTAGAGGTAATGCCTCCAAATCTTCAATGCATGAATGATGGCAACTAGCTCCAAATCATGAACAGGGTAGTTCTTCTCATGAGGCTTCAACTGGCGCGAAGCATAAGCAATCACTCTACCCTCCTGCATCAAACACACCCAATGCCGATCCGAGAAGCATCACAATACACTGTATAAGAGCCCAAAACTGACGGGAGAACTAGAACTGGAGCTATGGTCAAGGCAATCTTGAGCTTCTAAAATCTCTCCTCACGCTCATTCGACCACCGGAAAGGAGCACCCTTTTTGGTCAATTTGGTCAAGGGTGATACAATAGACGAGAAACCCTCTACAAAGCGACGATAATAACCGGCCAAGCCAAGAAAGCTCTGAATCCGTAGCTGAGGATGGTCTGGGCCAACTCTGAACCGCCTCTATCTTTTTCGGATCCACCTAAATACCCTCACTGGACACCACGTGCCCCAAGAATGCCACTAAGTTGAGCCAAAATTCGCACTTGGCGAACTTGGCATAAAGCTTCTCTTCCCTCAACTGTTGTAACACAACCCTCAAATGTTGGGCGTGTTCCTCCTGACTACGAGAGTACACCAGGATGTCGTCAATGAATACAATAACAAACGAGTCGAGATAAGGCTGAAATACACTGTTCATCAGGTGCATAAATGTTGCTGGGGTGTTAGTCAACCTAAAGGACATCACAAGGAACTCATAATGACCATAACGGGTCCTGAAAGTTGTCTTAAGAATATCCAAGTCCCGAATCTTCAACTTGTGATACCCAGACCTCAAATCAATCTTGGAGAACACCCTCGCTCCCTGAAGCTGGTCAAATAGGTCATCAATGCGCGACAAAGGATTGTTCTTGATTTTGACCTTGTTCAACTGCCTATAATCAATGCACATTCTCATAGTACCATCCTTCTTCTTCACAAACATAACAGGTGCACCCCAAGGTGACACATTAGGCCTAATAAACCCCTTATCAAGGAGTTCCTAAAACTGCTCCTTCAGCTCCTTCAACTCCGCTGCTGCCATATGGTATGGGGGAATAAAAATGGGTAGAGTGCCCAGCACCAAGATAATGCCAAAGTCAATATCCCTATCATGTGGCATGCCCGGCAGGTCTGCAGAAAACACATCCGGGAAATCTTGCACCACCGAAACAGAATCAATAGTAGGGGTCTCTGCACTAACATCCCTCACAAAGGCCAAATAAGATAGACAACCCTTCTCAACCATTCGCTGAGCCTTCAAGTATGAAATCACTCTACTAGGAACATAGTCTAGAGAACCTCGCCACTCAATCTATGGCAACCCCGGCATCCCCAATGTCACGGTCTTAGCGTGGTAATCCAGAACAACATGACATGGGGACAACGAGTCCATACCCAAGATCATATCGAAATCAACCATACTAAGTAACAAGAGGTCAACTCTGGTCTCCAATCCCCCAATAGTCACTACACACGACCGGTATACCCGGTCCACAGTAATAGTATCTCTTACCGGTGTAGATACATGAACAGATGAAACTAGAGACTCACGGGGCATATCCAGATAATGGCCAAAATATGATGACACGTATAAATAAGTGAAATCAGGGTCAAATAATACAGAGGCATCCTTGTGGCAGACTAAAACAATACCTGTGATCACTGCATCGGAAGCAATGGCATCTGGTCTGGCGGGAAGAGCATAGAATCGGGCCTGACCACCACCTAATCGGCCTCCCCCTCTAGGGTGACCTCTAGCTGACTGGGCCCCACCCCGAGCTAGCTGAGCGGGTGGTGAAGTAACTGGTGCTGAAGCCATAGTCCGACTCCTCTGTTGAGCCGGACCTCCCGTAAGGCGGGGACAATATCTCTTGATATGGCAAAACTCTCCATACTCATATCAACTCCCTGGTGCTGGTGGTGGGGACTGGAGGGAGCCCCGAGCACCGAGATAACTGGTAGAAGGACCTGGCATAGACGAGCCCTGACCCGATGGAGCACGGGACGAACTCTAAGCTGGAAGGGCACTGAGAGATGAGTTACCCTACTGATAACTGTGTGAACCATGGCCAGATGATGCACCACAGTGAACTGGGCGAGCCGTCTGAGCATGTCTGTAAGGACGACCCCTGACGTGGTAGAACTGACCCCTAGAAGGAACACCGCTGAATCCACCTCCTCCCTCTCAATCCGCTCCTGGCTATGGACCATCTCTATCTAACGAGCAATGTTGACAACCTCATCGAAAGTAGCACCAGATACCCTCTCTCTAGTCATAAGCAAACGCAGGTGAAATGTGAGGCCATCAATGAACCTTCTGATCCTCTCCCTATCGGTGGGAACCAACCAGACTGCATGACGGGCCAACTCAGAAAACCTCATCTCGTACTACATCACAGATATATCACCCTGATGAAGCTACTTGAACTGCCTGTGCAGCTCCTCTATGCGGGACTGAGGCACGAACTTCTCCAGGAAGAGAACGGAGAACTCCTGCCATACAAGGGGTGCTGCGCCGACCGGCCTACGCCTCTTTTAAGCCTCCCACCAACTGAAGGCAGCCCCAGAGAACTGAAAAGTAATGAACGAAACCCCACTGGTCTCCAGAATACCTGCTATATGGAGAATCCTCTGACACTTGTCCAAGAAACCCTGGGCATCCTTTGCCTCTGTACCACTGAAAGATGGAGGATGGAGTCTCCCAAGCCTCTCCAATCTCCACCGCTCATCATCAGACATAACAGGAACCACATGGGCCTGAGTAGCTGCAAACGGCTGGGCTGGTAGTTCCCCCGGTATCTGAAGTCCCTGTACTACCTGATTTGGAGTACGGGCAATAGGGTAGGAGTGCCTCCCCCGGCTTGAGAAGTGGCAGGTGCGGCCTGAGCCGAAACCACCTAAGCAGGGCGGTGCAAACTGTCAGAATCTAAGCTAAGGCCTCCGGAAGGCCTGGAATCATAATGGGCACAGGTGGTGCCTGAGCTGGTCCCACACGCTCATCCACAACTGGAACCTGCTCCTGAACTGGGACAACTGGTGTATCCGCAGGTGCTGCCCTAGCTGTTATGCGAGTTGTACCTCTGCCCCTACCGCGACCTCGGCCTCTCGCGGCCCTGACTGGTGGTACTGTTGTCTATCCATCCTACCCAGTGGTACGTGTCCTCACAATCTGTGAGAGAATAGAACAACAGAAGTTTAGTCACCAGAATCAACAGATTCGCACGACAGGAATTTAAGAATGTGAAGTTTCCTAAGGGTTCGGCAGCCTCTCGAAGATAAGTACAGGCATCTCCGTACCGATCTGCAAGACTCTACTAAACTTGTCCATGACTCGTGAGACCTATGTAACCTAGGATCTAATACCAACTTGTCACGACCCAAAAACCAACTGTCATGATGGCGCCTATCATGGTACTAGGCAAGCGTTTAATCAACTATCTTAACACAGTAAAAGCTTTGAAATTTTTAGACGGAAGCAATTAATATTTAAGAAAATCTTTTAAGAACAGAAATAAACCCGTTGCACAATAGAATCTATCCCAAAATCGGGGTGTCATCGAGTACACGAGCATCTATACCAGGAACAGTCTAATACAATGTCTACGGAATAAGAATTGAAATGTGATAAAGATAATAAAGGAGAGCCAAGGCCTGCGAACGCCATGCAGCTACCTCGATAGTCTCCGGGATCAGCTGCTCAAATATCAACACCCGCTATGACTGGGAACACCTGGATTTAGTGTCCTAACTTTTTGAGGTGCTAATTTAAAATTCTGGACATAATATTAGAATCTTTGGATACATTTTAGAATTTTAGGACACGATGTCCTGAAGTTTGGATCGTGAGGTTTAAACTTGAGGATGTCATGTCCCAAAGTTGGAGCAAATTAGCTAATTCTTAAATATATTATAAACAGTAGATATATTTTAAACAATATACTTAAAAGTGACAGTATGCTGTTTAAAATATCTCCACATCTTACAATATATTTAAAGATTAACTAATTTGCTCAAACTCCAGGACACGTTATCCTGAAGTTTAAACCTCACTGTCCTAAAGTTTGAAAATGTATCCAGAAATTCGAATTTTATGTCTTGCATTTTAAATTAGCAATTTAGAAATTCATGACACTTAGAACCCGTTTGGATTGACTTAAAAAAGGTGGCTTTTCAGCAGAAATAACTTTTAATCCAAAAAAATAATAAGATGAGGTTGCTAAGCTTATTGCTTTTGGCTTGTTTTAAGCAATTTTAAACTTATTTTAAGCACTTTTTGACTTTGCCAAATAGTGAAAAAGATAAAAAGGACTTAAAAGCTGATTTGACGAGCTTAAAAGCCAATCTAAAGTTCCAAACACCCTCTTAGTCATAAATTTCAAATTAGCAGTTTAGAAATTCAGGGCTAAGTATCCTGCATTTCAAATTAACAGTTTAGAAATTCAGGACTAAGTATCCTGCATTTCAAATTAGCAGCTCAAAAATTTAGAATAATAAGTCCTGAATTTCAAATTAATAGCTCAAAAATTAAGGACACAAAAATTTAAAATATTTAGTCCTAAAGCTTGGACATATTGTCTAATTTTTAAATTTAGTGTAGATTATGAATATATTGCTTAAAAATAAATAGTAAAATGTCCCTGAAACGACAGCAGATCTGCTTTTCCCAGACGGTGTCTCGTCTCACTGAGAAAAGGAGATCTGCAAAGCGTAACGTTACCACCGAATAGAAAAAAGAGATGGCTTTGATGGCAGTGTTGGAGTCAGATCTTCGAGCTTTATCGGCAGAAGCTCGCCGGCGATATCCTGCCGTCAAAGATGCTGCAGAGCACGCTATTTTGAAGGTTCTTTCTCAAAGTATTCATTTTTCATTTTTTTTTGACTCTAAATAAATATTGATTCATATTTATATATAACTATGCAGTTAAGATGTTTGTCGAGCCCGAGTGAGATAGTACTTAACGAGGATATACTAAAGATATTTTTGATGGCGTGTGAAGTTAGGACTGTGAAAATGAGCGTGATTGGACTTTCTTGTCTGCAAAAGCTCATTTCTCACGATGTAGTTGCTCCATCAGCTTTAAAGGAGATTCTCGACACCCTCAAAGATGTAAGTTATATATACTATCCCGTTTCAGTTTATGTGAACCTATTTACTTTTTTGTACGATCAAAAAAGAATGACCCTTTCTAAATTTAAAATTAATTTTGCTTGAACCTACAATTCTACCTTAATGAGAAACTTTTATAACCAAACAAATACTCTGGGCCCTTTTTGACTTGTTTAGGACCACAAATTACAATTTATTTTTTCTTAAACTCCGTGCCCAATCAAATAAGTTCGCATAAATTAGAACAGAGGGAGTATATAAGCAAGTTGTTGTTTGAGAAAATGCCTGCCATAAGTTAACAACATTGCTAGCGCGGAAACCAAATTAAATTAGAGCTGACAGTCAGTTTGATCTTGATAGTGCCTTGATTGCAATATTTCTATAATATAATATAATGGATTTTGGGTCCCCTCTACAAACCTTTGAGCCTTGTCATGCTTTGTTAAATCTCTCAGAAGTAACAAAGGTCTGATGTTGTTGAAAGTAACAAAATCCGAGCTAAGAGTGTCTCATTGTAGGCAAATGATGAAAATTCAAAGAAGAATCTAATCAAAACACAATAAAGACTTCCCAAGCATAATCTATTTAAAAAAAACACACGAGAAGTTCTGCAAAAGATTAGGTAGCAAAACTCCCTTTGAGCACCTAATGTAACATAAATGGAAGACCCCCCAAAGAAAGCAACATTTTGGATCAAAAAAGTATTAAAAGCAAAATATGCTGGATTTAAGGCAACGTGAAATAGTATACCTGCTAGTTCTTCCCATGCTATTTCAAGGTCAAGTATTAAAACACTGATCCTGTTTGGGTACCTTTGGTGGATTATGAGTTCAAACTTTACAAAGCTCTTTTATTTTGAGCACCTCAAGTACTCAGCACAGAACCCGGACACTTAGTGTAGAAACTAAATACCCTGCATTTGAAGGACAAAGGTGACCGAGTAATAAGTTTATTTGCAGGTAACCTGATTTATTTGAAGTTAGCAATGCCGAAAGATGCACCATCACATTATGCTTTGAGGAACTTGAAAATCATTCTGCAAGGAAGATAGTTATTGCTGTTGGGTTCTAAAAGCTAACTTTTAGCAAGTTATGTGTTAGTAACTAGAGATATAACATCCACATGATCTTTCTTCTATAATTCATCCCAATAGTACTTTCCTCCTTCCGGTCTGAAATATTGTTGTATGCTTTTACACTATATTTGCATCATATAAAATCTGCCTCTTGTCTAAATCTTTTCACAGCATGGGGAAATGGCTGATGAGAGTCTTCAGCTTAAGACCTTGCAGACTATCCTCATAATATTTCAATCTCGTTTACAACCTGATAATGAGGTAATAATTAATCTATTGCCTCTCTCGGTTATCATAGTAAGTTGTTGGCTATTCTATGTGTTGCTGAAATATGGCTGAATCAGTGGTATCGGACATTGAACAACTAAGTGACTTTTGCGTAAACACAAAAGGACAAAACTTGTTCATGTATGCTTAATCTAGTTTTGTCTGGTTTTTTGGAAAAAAGCAGGAATTTGCTAGACTTTTGAGGGCATATGATGGAAACTGATATGCTTTCTGGGTACCTTGCTGTTGAATCTTATCTATGAATGTTGACTCCATGTGTAATATCTTTAGTTCCCTGTCTAGCATGAATGACAGTATTGTAAAGTACATAACTGAGTTCTAACACCTTTTATGTGAGTATTGAATGTTGCTCAAAACTTATGATTATGGTTGATGAACTCAAAACATTAGTTTGAATTTTGACAGTGAAACATAATATGTATAAGTATGCATAACAGAAAAAACATACTGCTGTATATTAAAGAAAGAAAAATCTGGCTTCTAGCTAGTGAGTATGTGATAACATGTAATACAGGGTGTTGAGTTGTCCCACATCGGTGGGATTTGAGGTCCTTGGTCTCCTTATATGGTCTTGGGAAATCCTCACCTCATAAGCTAGCTTTTGGGGTTGAGTTAGGCCTAAGGTCCATTTATCATGGTATCAGAGCCAGGCCCATCCCAATTATTGTTACCGATGTTGGGCCCCCATTTATGTTGTCCACGCTCCAGTTTGCAGGCCTGAGCGTGAGGGGAGTGTTGAGTTGTCCCACATCGGTGGGATTTGAGGTCCTTGGCTCCTTATATGGTCTTGGGCAATCCTCACCTCAAATGGGGGAAGTGCAGGAGCTTAGAAAAAGTCCTTCTTATAATTCCTTCAACGTTTCCAGTTTTCCTTTTTAGGCGGGGAATGTTATTTTGGGAGAATTGTGGTTGGTCTTCCTTTTTTAAAATGGATGTGCATTAACTTTTCTTTAACTTTCAGGACCACACCGCTCAAGCGCTTGGTATCATTCTTCGTCTTCTTGAAAACAACAGATCCTCTGATAGCGTGCGAAAGTGAGTTTAAAGGGTGAAATTAAAACGCATTCAGCTGGCTGTTCCCTTTTATCTCTTCTTTCATTTGGGTGCTCATTCTTGGCAAATTGTCTCAGTACTGCTGCAGCAACTTTTAGGCAAGCCGTAGCATTGATATTTGATCGTGTGGTTTCTGCTGAGTCACTTCCAGCCGGAAAATTTGGTTCTGGAGTGTACATTTCTCGTAGCAGTTCAGTTAGTAGTGATGTTAATCGCAATATAAATCAGCAAGAGTATGTACACATCCTGATGACTTTTTTTAACAGCTACACATCCTAATATTAAAATGGATTTAGTTTTTTCTGTCCTCTTCTCTGCATGTCTAGCAACTCTTTATTATATTCTGCTCGTGGTGATTCAGCAACTTAATAGATAATTGAGTGGTCTGGCCTGTCTTTGTTTCTTGCAGTCATACCTACTTTGTCAACTGTCTGTTATATTCCCTCTATCTATGCCGACATATTTAGTCATTTTTAGTATTACACCTATGCTAATCCGTGAGTGATCCCGTGAAGATTCGTGAAGAACCCTATTCGTTTAAATCTTATATTTCAAGTATTCTTCCTCGAGGACATCTTGTCTCCTTCTTGTTGTACTCTTCTTCTTATTGACTATATCTTCTTTCTTAATGAGAGAATGTTTGCTTCTGTATAAAATATTCTACTGGCATTTAAGAAGTTTATGTTAGTGGTTGATCTAACTGGATTGTTTAAACAAATTGATTGCTTATCTTATGAAGTCTGATGTTATGATTTACGAATTTCAATTTCTCGACGTACTTGAACAGGTCGTTGGAGCAGGAGTTTTCTTCCGGAGGTCCATCGCTAATGAGGGATACCCTAACTAAATCTGGAAAGCTCGCACTTCGGTTGCTTGAGGACCTGACAGCTCTTGCTGCAGGTGGATCTGTATGTGCCAATATGAGTGGTTCTTCTTCTTGTTTGAAAGATGTTCAAATTCTATGGGCTGCCTACTTTCTGGAAGTGTTACACTATCAATGTGGTTTCTGTTACTTATTATAAAATAATAAAAATAAATGTGTTTCTGTTGCAAATGGAAGCTTTAGATTCCTCCCTGATATTATGTCTATTTTATACTTCAGGCTGTCTGGCTACGTGTCAGTTCCATTCAACGGACATTTGCACTTGATCTACTTGAGTAATGATCTAACCTTCTAGATTAATATTTTTATCCCCTTGGATATGGATTTGCTTGATGCTTGTGAAGTGTATCACATGAATGTGGAGCATTAATACTTTTATCCCCTTAAATATGATTTCTGCTTAATGCTTGTGAAGTGTACCACATGAATGTGGAGTATTATAATACTTACCTCTTCAAAGTAAATATCGTACTTGCTCAACAAAGCTAAGTACTGTTAGATTTTCAACTTTTGAGAAATACATTATTTTCCTAGAGCCCTAACTTGTAGAGTTTTGAAATTTTGCCATTCTTTCCAAAAGGCATATTTGGATTGAGTAAGTCATTGACACTTTCTTGTTCTATTTACATTATACATACTCACACGCTCTTTTATGTGTGTGTGTGTGTGTATATGTATATATTTATTTATAATGTATTTGATAATCGAGAATTTCGAGGACCATCTGGCGTACTTTCGAGACTTGATGGATAATGGGCTCGCCTCTCACTCTTTTCCATTTAAATATCAGGTTTTTTTATCTGAGACGGGGTTCAAACTCGTGACTTGCGCCTACCCCACATATCGTGCGCTTCGTTCTTACCGCTAGAACCAAAGCCTTGGAGACACACACACACACTCTCTCTCTCTTTCAATATATATATATATATATATATATATATTATATCTTCCGTAATAAGCCTGCTAACTCTTGTAGGACAACATGCATTTGAATTGAATCAACCTAAAGGACTAGTAACATTGGTCTCAATCCAACTGTGGTGAACCACTTTTTGTCAGTTTCATCTGTTGACAAGATTCACTCTCTTATCATGGACTATCAATGCATAGTAGGTGTCAATTGCTTTAGCTTTTGCATCGGATAATTGGATCTAGCGTGCCTTTGTTAAGGATGCCAAGAATATTGTTTAATTATTCTAAGGTGTATATCAATAAGAGTTAGTAGGGATCAATTAGAGATTATTTTTCCTGTGATTATGTAACCTTGATATGCTTTCCTATTTCAGAATAAGTGTACATTATTATTTGAGCACCCAACAACTTGAGAAATCATCAAGGCTCGCATTCTCTCATTTCTCTGCCGTGTTTCTTCTTTCTCACATGTATTAAAGCATTGGTGAAAATGATCGACGTGTATTTACCAATGATATTAGGGATAGAACTTTTTTGGTTGCCCTGCAATTTTTCTGGATAATGCGAGTGTTGCACGAACCTTACCTTAACATCTCAAAAGATAAAAAGAGTGCTAAGCAAATCTTTCTTAGCTTCCGTGAGTGTTGCATATAAACCAACACTAGAGTAAGACTAAAAACCCTCGTGCGAGCACAACCCAGAAAGACGCACCGTCACTTGAGTCCAGATGCGCCTCCGTGTGATGTCTAGAGGCAAGAATGTTCGGCGAAGTTATCTCAGGCCCTGACACTGTGAGTCCATTCAACTTCGCCTCTTGAGCCCGAGTTTACCTATAGAGGTTCCGAGCCATTCCGACTACTGCAACCCTAGTTAGAGTACTCCATTTTGTTTTTGGCGTGTTTCTCGACTTTTCTAATTTTCCATTGGCTGCAACCCACTCTTTTGACACCTTTAGAATAGATTGAAGTATGCGACTCCTCCCAGCATATTAGAGGATGAACTTCATCTCTAATAAAATTATAGATTTTCTGATGATACTCTGGCAAGTTTTCCGACGAATAGACTATTTTGATAACCTCATTTAGAGGCTTTTTTTTTCAAGTTTTGTTTCGGAAAACTTCATATACTTAGTTGCATTGAGTTCATTAAGTACAAGGCATGTAAACAAAAATTCTTCTCAAATTGCATCGATGGTGCAAATTGGTAATCCACTTATGCCTCAAGTCCTCTGATTTTCTACCTTGAACCATTGATTCAAAAGCCTCAAATCATATTCCTGGTAATAAATTCCTCTTTACAATTTCTTACTCACTGTTCTGAATCCCTTCCTAAAGTCACATTGACAACATTGTTGTTAAAGGCTTCCTTAAAGTGTGCTTAAGCCCTGAAGCTTAGTGAAGCCCAGGTTGTGCGCTTCGCCTCGCTTAATTGGCACTTTAGTGGAGGCATCAAGGCGTTAAGGCGTGTGTACCAATGGATTGTCTTTAAGGGCACAACTTCATCTATAGCTTAATTATAATTTTTCCATTCTATTGAAATAATTATTTATTGTGTTTATCTTATCTTAACAGCTATTAGTGTGTTCCTCCTAGGCCGACCAGTAGTACAAGGACCATTTTTGTAATTTCCTTTTTATGATTCTTTATTATGCATGTTGTGATATTCACGCCCGTTACCATGTTACATTATTGCTAATATTCTTTGCTACTTGGTTGCGTTATCTTCACTGTTCCTTGAGCCGAGGGTCTATCGGAAACAACTTCTCTATCTCTATGAGGTAGGGGCAAGGTCTGCGTACACACTACCCTCCCCAGACCCCATTTATAGGATCAAACTGGGTTTTTTGTTGTTGTTGTTGTTGCTCTTCTTCCCTAAAGCCCATGATTTAATTGCGCTTTTCGCTTAAAGCTCCAACTGACTTTGGAGTTTTTTTACGCTTTTGAGTACTGTGATTGGTTAATGGATCCCAAACCATGACTGTTAGAGTCGGTAAAGCTATTTCTTTACCCTTTTTGACTTTAAATTCGGTCCTTTATGTTTTTGGTTGTTTTTCAATCTCATATTGGTTAATCACCTACTTGAAACACTTAGTTGTTCGTGCAGGATCATAGTATGAGGCAAGTAATTGGTACTGTGCGAATCACATGGATTTTTCTACCTTAACATATTGGAACCATCCATATGTTCTATTATTGAATCTCTTGTTTTTTTTTTTTGTCGTCCTTATCTTCTATTTTTATCCTAAGTCTACATGTGAAGCTCTCTAGTCCAAAATGTCGATGTGTTATGATTGAGAAGATATTGCTCCACTCTAGTGGTACTTGTGAGCTTGTCCCTTTGCCTCTACGAAATTTCCAAATTGGTTATTAGTGGATTTATGCCATCAAGGTTGGTTTGGATGGTTAAATTGATCGATTTAAGGCTTGTTTTGGTTGTCAATGATTATACTCAGATATTTAGGATTGATGCTGGTGATACATTCCCTCTCCTGGCCAAGATTGTCTCTGTTTGTTGCAGTGTTTTGGATAGCGTGAGACGACAAATAGCGGTGAGGGCCCGCTTCACTAAGGCAAGAGGCGAGAAGCGAAGCGCTCACCTTTTTGATGTGAAGCGACAATTAATACAAAAAAATAAAATATTAAATTTGCATATATATATATAACTAAAAACTCAATAGCAATAACATATATAATTAAAAACTCAATAGCAATAATATAGTATTAGATATATCAATTAAAAAATTAAAAACTCAATAGATAGTCGTAGTAGATTCATAAAATAAAACAAGCAATTGTTAGTATTATATTGGCTATTTTCTTCTTCATCCTCGGAGTCTTCATCAATTAGGGACCGACTTGAACTTGTAGCTACTCCCTTTCCCTTGTTATTTGAACTTGAAAAACTCCCTCTAAGACCATAGATATTCTCCACAACTCCAGCCGCCATAGAAACAATACCCCAATCGAGATCATCTCCTACATACACTTGTTCATCTTCATTATTTTGGGGGGCTCCCGTTAACCATTCACTTGCCTCTGTCAATGTTATCCAACAGAATTGGATCAATGGTATCGCGAGCGTCATAACGACGCTTCGATGTTCTATTGTATTTAATATACACTAGATCATTGAGATGCTATAGCTCAAGCCTATTCCTTTTCTTGGAGTGAATCTGCGCATACTAATAATAATACAATATATAATATATTAATATAATAAATCTGCTTCTTGCATGCTCAAATACACTCCAATTTCTCTCACATCCATATGCACTACAAGTTAAGCTTAGTACTTTGATGGCAAACTTTTGCAAGTTTGGAGTTTGATGACCAAAGTGCATCCACCATTCAACTATAGAAAAATATTTAAAAGTTAATAAGTATAAATAAATCAAATTAATTAAATTAAAGCTATAAGGACATCTTTATTAGAGTTAGTTACCTGGTGACCTTATGTCTCTGGCTCTAATAGCCGCCTATAAATCAAATAGGCCATCTGCTTGTGTGTACTTACCAAACTCCTCCCCTATTTGATCTACCATCGCTGCATCGGGGACCAACTTCTCAATACATTTATGGTATCCAACCCACACCTCTGAATCCAAAGTGCCTTCTCTATTATTCTTGTAAACAATCCCGGGTCCAAAATATGGCCTGCTGCATGCAAAGGTCGATGAAGTTGATCCGACCATCTTCTATCAGTATTCTCAAAAACTTTGTGGTTTCCCTAAAATGACGCTTCAATAGTTTCTTTGGCTCTATCCATAGTGTCATAAAGATAGTCTATTGGTGGTTTTCTCTCCCCATCCACCATAAGGTATCCTAATCAAAGGACCACCAACTTTAAGAGCCTGAACAACATCATTCCAAAATGATGGAGAAATAAGAATTTTGGCAGTTTCTTTCCCCGCAACTTCTTTTGCATATCTATTTTCTTTCCATTCGGTTGAAAGAACTAGCTTTCTTAAGTTTTTCTTTTGCAAGTAAAAACTATGTAAGGTCAAGAAAGCCGTTGCAAATCTAGTCTTGGTCAGTCTTACCAAATTTCTTTCATCTGTAAATTTCCTCATCAAATGCAACAACAATGGCCTTTGACTGATGTAAGAATATATCTTGACGGTCTTAGTGAAAACTATAAAAGTAACGATAACAATTTTATAGTTAATAGGACATAAGTATAAATAAAGTTAAAGATGACTATATTGAAGTTACCCGAAGCATATGGGTTTTCCTTGAATATGTCACCAAACATCAAATTGATACAATGGGCTTCACATGGAGTCCAATAAATGTGTGGATACACACCTTGCATCATCTTACCCGCACTAACATTCTCACTGCGTTATTGGTAACAATTTGTACAACATTTTCCTTCCCAATTTTCTTAATAGTCTTTGCAAACAAGTTGTACATTTTGGTGGAATCCGTAGAAGAGTTGCTAGCATTGTAAGATTCAAGAAAACACTACCTCTTGGAGGATTCACCACAATGTTGTCAAAGGCGCGCTTAAAGCGCGCTTAAGCCTTAGAGCGAAGCGCAAAACATGTTGAGCGTTTCGCCTCGCCTAGTGGGCGCTTCAATATTGTCATCAAGACTCTATGACATACTTTTCCTTGCCAATGATTGTAACCATGAAGAGACGACGCTAAATAATTGATATTTCAATATATCATAAAAAAATTCAATTTCTTTGTCCATATATATGGTATTCGTGCTTATAATTATTAGTCTTGGACTACACATACATATTTATATTTTTTTCTCTTTTTGCGCCTTTCTTCATTAAAGCCCGTGCTTTATTTGCGCTTTGCGCTTAAAGCCTCAACGGACCTAAAAGCTTTTTTGCACTTTTCGTCTTTGATAACACTGATTCACCAACACATTTATGACTATTTTCCCATTCCGTGCTGTCCATGTATCCATCATAATGGAACATCCAAACTTGTTCCATTCCACTCTATGCTCCTCAACAATCTTGTCTATCTTCTTCACCTCTTTTTAAGATGAGTTACTCTAACTTCATGATAGCTAGGGGGATTCATTCCTGGGCCATATTGTCCTACAACCTCAATGGATTTATCAAAAGTTTTGTTGTTAAAACAATTGAAAGGGAGCACTGCATCGTACATCCATGTTGCAAAAGCACTTACGGCGTGATCACTCAAAATCTTCTTGGCTTCTAAACCTGAACCAGAATCACCTTTTCCCTTTCTTGCTGTTTTGCCGAGAAATAAAGATTGACAGGACCTTTCGTTACTCTACACACTGTGGATGATCCACTAGAAATATTTGAAGATTTCTTTTGAGTTTTGGGAGGGGGTGAGGGTGGGGGGAGGTCCCATTTCATCATCTTCATCAATAAGATTCACAGATGCTTCATAACTCATTTGAGTTCTTGTCACATTTTCTTCTCAACAAATGCATTTACTTCCTCCCTAACATGAGCCTACTACATTTTTTAATCCACCAATCAAATGTTGTTTGTGACGAGTTATTCCACCATGTTATGTTTTTTCACAAAACACTCATTTAATTGCGGATCTTGTTGAGTCTTCTATAGCATAATTCCAAACTATATCATTTCTTTTATTACCATCAGATGAAGCCATTTCAATACTGTTTATAGGAAAACAATTATAGTCAATATGCAATTAATTCTACTCTATAACTGAAAAAAGGAGGAAAATTCAGGTATGAAGGAAGCTGTCTGGCTTTGCCCAAAAAATAGTGCTGGACTCGAAAAACACAGCGAAAAAAAAAGAAGAGAAGAAGAAAAAGGAAGGAAGAAAGAGAGAGAAAGCTCTGCCAAAAAGCTCTCTGCTGCTCGAAAACAACAGAGCAAAAAAAAAAAAAAGAAGAGACGAAAAAAAGGAAGAAAGAAAGAAAGAGGAAAGAGGAAAGAATAAACAAGAAAGAGGAAGAAGAAAGAAAAAAAAATGGACAAAGTCAGTCAGGCAGAAACTCGAAGAAGAAGAAAGGAGAAGAAGAAAGAAGAAAAGAGATGAAAAGAAGCATACCTGATCGAAGAAACTTGAAGAAGAAAGAAGAAATCTTGTTTGCTTCTTTGCTGTGGGGTTGAGTCGACGAGGTTGAAGAAGAAAGAAGAAAATAAACTCAAGCCCTAATTTTTCTTTTAATCGCTGATGGTCTGCTTCCTCTTTTTTTTCTTCAAAAAAAAAATCGCTACTGTGCGCCTCTCGCTACTCAGGCAAGGGCACTTGCTATTTTTATTTTGCCATGCAACAGAGGAAATTGGCGCTGCAGCCTCGCATCGCATCGCCTCACGCTATTAACGCTGAGGCGAGTGCTATTTACAACCCTGGTTTATTGTTTTTAGTCTGGCCGCTGTTCGTCATTGGCCTCTGTATTAGTTGAAAATAAAAATTGCATTTTCTTTAGGGGGATCTAGAATATGAGGGGTAAATGGAGCACCCACCAACTTTTGTAGCTCAGAGAGATTCTAGTGGTCTGGTATGTCGATTAGGTCGATTCTTATATGGTCTGAAGTAGTCTTCTTGATCATAATTTGGTAAGCTCAACACAATTATTCAGGACTTTGGCCAGTCCGCAATGAAGGATGAAGGTAATTGGCCTCTGTATTAGTTGAAAATAAAAAATGCATTTTCTTTAGGGGGATCTAGAATATGAGGGGTAAATGGAGCACCCACCAACTTTTGTAGCTTTAAGATATTCTAGTGGTCTGGTATGTTGATTAGGTCGATTCTTATATGGTCTGAAGTAGTCTTCTTGATCATAATTTGGTAAGCTCAACACAATTATTCAGGACTTTGGCCAGTCGTCAATGAAGGTAATTATCTTGTATTTTATCGACATTCTACTCCAAATCTTTGCATGTATCTGGTATTTAATGGTGATATAGTTATCACATGTGATGATTAAAAGGACATCCCTAAGCTGAAGTATCATCTCTTTCAATATTTTCAGACCAACCATCTTGGCTAGTTGAGATACCACCTAGGTACTAAAGTCGCTCAATTCAGATTGGATATTGTAGTCTCATAAAGGAAGTATGCTCTTGATATTCGCAAGGAGATAGAAATGACAAACTATAGGCCTATCAATGTTAATATGGATATGAATGTTAAGCTTCTACCAGATTGAGGGAACCCCTTAGTGATCATGGACTACATAGGAGTTCTGTTGACAAGTTGAATTATCTTACTGTACTTGATTGGATATTGCTTTTCAGATAAGCATAGTAAGTCAGTTCTTGGATTCTTATATGACAGTCATTGATATGCAGTAATGTGTATTCTTTGGCATATAAGATCTGCTCCAGCAAAAGGATTACTTTCTGAGCATCAAGAACATGAGTAGATTGTTGGGTATATAGATGCAGATATTGAATAGAGTCACCTTCTAAAAACGATGTACTTCCGGATATTGCATTCTGGTTGGAGGTAATTTAACATCTGGAAAATTCAGTTCATGGATTCTTAAATGATAGTCATTGATATGCAATAATGATATTGAATAGAGTCACCTTCTAAAAACGATGTACTTCCGGATATTGCATTCTGGTTGGAGGTAATTTAGCATCTGGAAAAGTCAGTTCATGGATTCTTAAATGATAGTCATTGATATGCAGTAATGCATATTCTTTGGCATATAAGATCTACTCCAGGAAAAAGGATTACTTTATGAGGATGGAGGACATGAGTAGTTTTTGGGTATATAGATGCAGATATTGGATAGAGTCACCTTCTAACATCTGGAAAAGTAAGAAACAAAATGTAGTTGTAGGGTTCAGTGTAGAAGCAGAATACCAGGCTATGGTAGAAGCTACTTGTTAGCTCATATGGATCAAGCAGCTACTTCAGGATATTGCATTCTGGTTGGAGACAGTTTAGCATCTGGAAGAGTAAGAAACAAAATGTAGTTGTAGGGTTCAATGTAGAAGCAGAATACCAGGCTATGGTAGAAGCTACTTGTTAGCTCATATGGATCAAGCAGCTACTGTAAAAATCTGGAGATATTGATTAGATGAAACGTGTGTGATATTCAGGCTGGCCTTCATGTCGAATGAAGTTCTGTGTTTCATAAGAAAACTAAACATATGGAGATTGATTGTCATTTTGTCAGAGAAAAGATACTCTTAGGAGATTTCATTGCAAAGTTCGTGAAGTGGAATCAGCTAGCAGATATCTCGCCAAGTCTCTTGCTGGTCCCTGAATTATATGCATATATAACAAGTTCAGCACAGAGTGCTAATAATATTGTGTGATTATTGAATATATTGTACGTCTATTAGAATCAGTAGGAATTAGGTAAGAAAATTATGTTTCCTGCAATTATGTAACTTTGACATATTTTCCTCTTTTAGAGTAAGTTTAAATTATTATTTAAAGCCCCTAGTAGCTTGAGGAAACCTCTCGACCCTTCATAGGCTCCTGGTCATGGACCTTGAGATCACGAGGAAGAGGAGGAAGAGGAGGAAGAGGGCGATGTATAGCCAACATAGGATAAAGTGGGGAGCCTTGACGGAAGCTCAAACGCAGGAGTTGGGGGTCAAACTGGTGACTATGGGGGCTTGGAGGAGTAGTGGTGACGCAAGCGCTATGTGGACCACGACTGCGCAATGCATTAGGGAAGCCGCGAGAGAGGTATTAGGGGTCTCAAAGGGTTACTCTGGTGGTCACAAGGGAGACTGGTGGTGGAATGGAGAGGTGCAAGAAAAAGTAGAAACCAAGAAAGCAGCGTATCTGAAGCTAGTGGAAAGTGTAGACGAGGAGGAGAAGTGGACGAGCAGAGGTGGGGATAAGAGGTTGTTCAGGTTAGCCAAGGCGCGAGAAAGGAAGGCGTGTGACTTGGACCAAGTGAAGTGCATCAAGTACGAAGAAGGTAGAGTTTTGTTGGATGAAGGGCTTATCCGTCGGAGATGGCAGACCTACTTCCATAGTCTCTTGAACGAGGAGGGGGACATGAGCATTGTACTGGGTGATTTGGAACTCTCCGGGAGTCGTTGTGACTTTGGATATTGTAGGCGGATTAGAGTTGATGAAGTTGAGGGAGCTATGTGTAAGATGAGCAGGGGCAAAGTGATCGGGCCGGATGAGTGGAGGTGGAGCACGATGGTTCCCGTATACAAGAACAAGGGTGATATCCAAAATTGCAATAACTATCGGGGTATCAAGCTGCTTAGCCATACTATGAAAGTCTGGGAGAGAGTGATAGAGCTAAGGGTGAGGAGGAGTGTGTCTATTTCCGAGAACCAGTTCGGGTTTATGCCGTAGCGTTCGACTACAGAAGCTATCCAACTTGTTAGGAGATTGATGGAGCAGTATAGGGAGAGAAAGAAGGACTTGCATATGGTGTTCATCGACTTAGAAAAGGCGTACGATAAAGTTCTGAGGGAGGTTTTGTGGAGATGTTTGGAGGCTAGAGGTGTACTGGTTGCCTACGTTAGGTTGATTAAGGACATGTATGATGGAGTAAAGACCCGAGTGAGGACGGTGGGTGGGGACTCAGACCATTTTCCGGTTATGATGGGGTTGCATCAGGGGTCGGTACTCAGCCCTTTTTTGTTTGCTCTGGTGATGGACGTACTGACACGCCACATCCAAGGGTAGGTGCCGTGGTGCATGCTATTTGCAGATGATATTGTATTGATTGACGAGACGCGAGACGGTGTGAACGCGCAATTAGAGGTATGGAGGCAAACCCTGGAATCTAAAGGTTTCAAGTTGAGCAGGACCAAGACAGAATACTTGGAGTGTAAGTTCAGTGGCGAGACTCAAGGAGGGGAAGGGGAGGTGAGGCTGGACTCGCAGGTCATTCCTAGGAAAGGGAGTTTTAAGTACCCTTGGTCTATTATTCAGGGGGATGGTGAGATTGATGAAGATGTCACCCATCGTATTGGGGCGGGATGGATGAAATGGAGACTCGCTTCCGGTGTTTTGTGTGACAAGAAGGTGCCACCGAAACTTAAGGGTAAGTTCTACAGAGTGGTGGTCAGGCCAACGATGTGGTATGGGGCTGAGTGTTGGCCAGTCAAGATCGCTGAAGGTAGCAGAGATGAGGATGTTGAGATGGATGTGCGGGCACACCAGGTTAGATAGGATCAGAAATGAGGTTATTCGCGACAAGGTGGGTGTGGCCCCTATTGAGGACAAGATGTGGGAAGCGCGACTTAGGTGGTTTGGTCATGTGAGGAGGAGGAGCACAAACGCCCCGATGAGGAGGTGTGAGAGGTTGACATTGGAGGGCTTACAGAGAGGTAGAGGTAGGCCAAAGAAGAGGTGGGGAGAGGTGATTAGGCAAGACATGGCGCAGCTTCAGCTGACCGATGACTTGACCCTTGATAGGAAGGTATGGAGGTCGATGATTAGGGTAGTAGAGTAGGTAGTCTAGAGTGTTCATAACAGTACGTTTTTATGACTAACTGTTGTTTTCTTTCATTGTTGATCACCTTACTGTCTTGTTGTTTTTATTCTGCTTTTATATACCTTTTTGGTACTGTCCCTTCTTGTCTATATTTTCATTAATATGGTGCCTTTTTGGTACTGTCCATTGTCTATATTTTTATTAATGTGGTGCTTATACTTTCCTGAGCCGAGGGTCTATTGGAAACCACCTCTCTATCCTCACAAAGTATGGGTAAGGTCTGCGTACACACTACCCTCCCCAGACCCCACAGTGTGGGATAATACTGGGTATGTTGTTGTTGTTGTTGCCTAGTAGCTTGAGGAAATTATCAATCTTCATATTCTATCTATTCTCTCTCGTGTTTCTATTAACATTTTTTCCTGGTGTGCATGATTTCATCTAGTTTAGAATAGGTGTAGAGGATTCATATAACCGTCCCCAACTAATATTATGGAGTTAGGCATAGTTGATTGATTTGATTGTCCATGAGTCGAGAACCTTCATGCTATATACAGTCAAACCTCTCTATAACAGCTTCGTTTGTTCCGAATATTTTTGGTTGTTATAGCGAAGTGCTGTTATAGAGAACATATATTATAACATGAACATTGGTTCCGAAAAAGTTTGGCTTTTATAGTGAAGTGTTGTTATATAGGGATGATGTTATAGAGAGGTTTGACTGAATAATGAATAGGCCATACTTTAGAGCATGAGCTATAGTAGCAGCTGTAGTATTTTATCCAGCATTGTTTTAATGGAATCTAAGGATTTTTTGGGTAGTTATTGACATCTTCTTGCACGATTTGAATAAATTGATTTTTAGTTATTCAAAAAAAAAAAATTGTAGAAGAAGAACGATGAAGAACACAACTAAGAAAACATGTTTATGTAGATGGTCTGTACAAATAAGTCTGAAGAGTTTTCTGTAGCTGTTGACTAATTTATTTAATATGTTTTGTGATTTTGATTTTGCTTCTCATGTTGCTTCATTGTTTTTCAGGTTTATTTTGTCCAATTATGTGGTGCTGTTCAGAGTGTTGGTTCCTTATGAAGAGGTATAGAGATATCGTCTTTACTTCTAGCTGAATTGATTATATCCATTCTCTAATCGATAGCTTCTAAATAGCAGGTTCTTCGTCGCCAGATATGCTCACTGCTAATGACATCACTTCGTACTGATACCGAGGTGATAGTTCTTCCATCTGGAATTTAGTGTCACGGAAACAGATTTAAGGCTTAAGCATAAACTTTAAACTGCTGTCATCGCAAGAATCTGGTTCTCTTTATTTGTTTTGTATCTTATACATTATCCTCTGAGCAGCCTGAAGGAGAATCCGGAGAACCTTATTTTCGGCGTCTGGTGTTGCGTTCAGTAGCCAACATAATCAGGCTATACAGTTCTTCACTTATCACTGAATCTGAGGTAAATATTTAACCATTTTATGACATTTGCTGTTCCTTTTGGTGGTCATTATGGATTCTTTCTGAGAAGAAATTCCATCTATGTTGACAGAGTGATTGCCATATGTTAAGAGTATTGTAAATGATATGATGTTCAACTAGAATTAGTCAGAGTTAATTAGATTGATTGTTCATGAAATTAGATAGTCAGAATATTTTTTCCTATAGTATAACTTGTGCATTCACTATTTAGACCCGGTAGCTTGGGGAATAATCAAGTTAAGTTTTCTCTCAATATTCTTTCCTGTGCTTTTTTTTCCTCACATGATGTTGGAGCTTGTATGAGGATTTTATTGCTGCACATTTACCAATGATGTCTAGGAAGAAAACTTCGTCGCTGTGCATAGCGGCTGAGCAATTGATTGTCAAATCCATGAGTGTTGTGCATCAACCAACACCAACACTAGGTTTGGAAGTCTTAGGCGACCACACCCCAGAAAGCCCATTCCCAGAGGCTCCTCATGTGCCTCCATGCACTGACCTAAGCTCAGGAAATTCTGGCGAGATCTCTGCACACACTGCTTGTGTGCTGTCCTCTGGCGACATTCTGGCAAAATTCTTTTGAGTGGGCTCGCCTCTTCATTTCAAGTCTACCCATAGTTCCCACTGCATTCCGATTGCTGGACCTTAGTTTGTGATACTCATGCAGCTTTTCCGATGAGACTTTCTTGATACCGGTCAGTTCTTGACTGTCTAGTCATCTTTCCACCATCTTTTTAGCATCAGTCAAGTCAACTTGGACTCGGGAACTCTTACCTTTCCATCATCTTTTTAGCATCATTTAGGCTCTACCTGATTTTCCAAATATTAGGCGACATTTTCAAACGAGCAGAATCTTCCGGCAGTCTATTTGAGTAAATTTTTCTGATCAGCCTGCTTACTGTCCTATTTGACTCTTATTTATTAACTTGATTAATTTAAACAATAAATGTGAGAAAGAGTTGAGTGGTTTGGTTACATGAAAATGAGATTCAAAACTTCGAGTGTTCGAATAGTTTCTTTACATGTGTATATTGAGTTCCTTCGACACAAAATACTTAAACAAACATCTTCTGAGATAACCTCTACTGTTCAGACGGGTAATAGCGTAGCTTGTTATTCCAAATATCCTACTTCAGTCCTTGGGCCATTATTTCAGGTGCCTCTAATCACATTTGTGGTAATAAATCCCTTTCCTCTACTATTTATTTTCAATCTCTTCCAATAATCACACCGGCCAATGGATCTCAAACCATGTAAACCGGAATAGGCCAAGTTAGCGCACTTCCTTTCCTAACTTTAAATTCTGTTCTTTGTATTCTTAGTTGTCAGTTTAATCTTATATCAATTATTCATTTATCCCAAACTTTTAATTGCTCAATGGCTTTCTTCAACAACTTTGTTGTCATAGAGGATTGCAGCACGAGACGGATTATTGGTACCGGACGTGAAACACATGGACTTTATGACCTTAGCCTAAATAAATCACCCACACGTTGTCCTCCTCCCAAAACTTGTCCTGTTATTGATTCACCTATTCAATTACATAGGCGATTACAACAATCTAGTTTATCTGAACTCCAAAAAATGTTCTTGTTTTGACTAAATTGTCTACTTTAAATGTGAGTCATGTTAACTTGGTAAGCATACTCGTTCCTTTTCCTCAATGTACTTCAGTTCATTTAGATGTTTGTGTCCAAGTTAGGGCAGTTCCACTTTGGGATTCTGCTACTTTGTCGATTTCGTTGATGATTATTTTAGGTGTTCTTGGATATTCTTGATGGAAATCGATCAGAGTTACTAAAGTTCCATGCTGAAATTGAAAATTAATTTGGGCTTCTATTTGCACTTCTCATTGTGATAGCGCGCCAAAATATTTATATTCTCCATTTCAGTAGCTTATGAACTTTTATGGGAAGTTTCATCAAAGGTCATCTGCTTTCACATCTCAACAGAATTAGATAGCTGAGAGGGAAAACATGCATCCCGTTGAGACTGCTCGCACCCTATTTATATAATCTCATGTTCCGTTGTATTTTCTAGGATGCAGTTATTATGTAATGTTATTTTATTAATAGCATGTCTTCCTCCGCTATCCAAAATGAAGTCCCACACTCTGCTTTGTTTCCTAACTCATCTTTGTTCTCTTTTATTCCTCATGCTTTGAGAGCACATGATTTGTCCATAATTTTACTCAGGGAAAAGACAAGTTAGCTCCTCGTGCTCTTAACTGTGTATTACTAGTTTCATATTTTGGGGATTCTACCTTTATCTCTTCGTTTTCTTCCATATCTCCACGATCTACAGCTCCGCCAGCTTTTTTTTCCACCATGTATAGTTCGACCTTCTATAGCTCCACCTTCTTTAGCCCCACCGTTCTTGATTTATCATTGTCGTCTGCATTTTTCATTCGTTCTAGATAACTCACACCCAAAATCAGAATGTTTGCCTGCTGTGGAGATTGTGGACTAGTCTCCCTCACAAAATCGGCTTATTGCCGCTCAAAAAGATATTCATCCTAGTTGTAACCCTAATCCTAATTCTAAGTTTACCTATCGGAGTTATCATCGTTTGTTGCCACCTCATTATGCCTTTGTATCATCACTATCATCTGTTTCTATTCGTATGAGTACATGTGGAGCTCTTTCTCATCCAGGCTGGCTGCATACTACGATTGAGGAGATGTTTGTTTTACAATCTAGTGGTACTAGAAAGCAAATCTATTATTGATTGTCGTTGCGTATATGTTGGCCTTGATAGATGGATTAATCGGCTAAAGGCACATCATGTTACTAAGGTTATACACGGATTATTGGAGTTGTCATGAAGATACATTTCCCCTGCGGCTAAGATACTTTAAATCGTCTTTTTCTATCCTTAGCTACTGTTCGCCAATGTCCTTTTATCAGTTAGATATCAAGAATGCTTTTCTCAACGACAATCTTGAGGATTAAGTATACATGGAGCAACCACCTGGTTGAGTCTAGTGGTCTTATATGCCGGTTGCGTCGGTTTGTATATGGTCAGAAATAGCCTCAAGCATGGTTGGTTAAGATTAACACGGTTATTCAGGAGCTTGGCAATGTTCGTAGTCTCACTGATCATTCTATTCTATCAATATGCTGCTCCAAATCTGTGCATTTATTTGGTAGTTTATGTTGGTGATATAATCTTCACGGTCAATGCTCGTGGAGGGTCTACTAGAAATAACCTCTCTATCTTCACAAGGTAGAAGTAAGGTCTGCGTACGTACTACCTTCCCTAGACCCTACTTGTGGCAATACACTGGGTATGTTGTTGTTGTGCAATGCTCAAGAAAGTCTAACTAAATTGAAAAGGAGCATCTCGTTCGGCACTTCTAGACTAAGGATCTAGAGAGATTGAAATGTTTCCTAAGCATTGATGTCGCTTAGCCCAAATTAGGAATTGTCTTCTCATAATGTAAGTATTTGCGGGACATTCTTGAGGAGATATGAATAACAGATTGTAGAGCCATTGATACTCCAAATGGATTCCAATGCTAAGCTTTTTCTAGGTTTAGGGGAAACCCTGAGTGATCTTGGAAGTAATAGGCTGTTGGATGGTAAGTTGAATTATCTCAATATGACTCGACTTGACATTGCCTTTCAATGAGTGTTGAAAGTTAGTTTATGGACTGGACTCCGTATGACAATCATTGGAATAAATTGTTTGTATTCTTCAATATATAAATTCTGCCCTAGCTGCTTTGAAGATCGAGGCCATGAGCGGATTGTTGGATAGATAGATGCAGATTGGGCAGGACCACTAGACGATGTACTTCTGAATATTATATTCTTTTTGCGATGCATAATGTTAAGATAGGAGGGGAAAGATGAAAATAAATACAATTAACCTTAGAACCCCTTTTGGGAAACAAAAAAGAAAACTTAGTGGGTGTTTGGACATAAGAATTGTAAAATTCCAAAAAAAAGTGAAAAAAAATTTCAAGTGAAAATGGTATTTGAAAATTAGAGTTGTGTTTGGACATGAATATTATTTTGGATTGTTTTTGAAGTTTTGTGAGTGATTTGAGTGAAAATTTTGAAAAATAGCTTTTTGGAGTTTTTCAAATTTTCGAAAAATTCCAAAATTCATCTTCAAGTGAAAATTGGAAATTTTATGACCAAACACTGATTTCGAAAAAAAATGAAAATTTTTCGAAAAAAGTGAATTTTTTTTATGTCCAAACGGGCTCTTACAACCCTAACCTAAATCTCGTTAAATCCTTTCTGATGAAGTATATTCATTAAAAGATTTGTGACGTGTGTTGGTACGCAAATTACCACTGCTTGTATTTCTTTCTTAGTGTTTTACTCAATGCTACTGCACGCTTTATCTCCTTCTGTAGTTTTGTAGAGCATGCTTACTTTTTGATGTCAGATTTGTTAACAAATCTTCTGATCTTCTTAGTCTTGCTGAATTTAAGCTATTTTCCTATTTATTTGTTATGTTTTTGATCGACAACTTTATTTCCTATCTATGAGTATTTTTCACTGCTAAACTAGTCAATCCTCTTTCGGACAGGTATTTCTCAGCATGTTGGTGAGGGTTATATCTCTAGACTTACCGTTGTGGCATCGCATTCTTGTTCTTGAAATTTTAAGGGTAATTCAAAATCTTCTTTTCTCTTAAGATAATTCTCCTGTAGTTGTTGCTGCCAACCATTACACTGAATCTGTGAAATAGTCAAGTGAATATTAACTTCTATCTAATCTAATTTTAGTAACTTTGCTTATTTGGCAGGGCTTCTGTGTGGAAGCACGCACGATGCAAGTTCTTTTCCTTAATTTTGACATGTAAGGTTGCTCACCTTTTGATCCTTGGATTTTTCTTTGTAGATAATTGTTTGGATGAAACATACTTTTTGCAGTTAATTATAATCAGTTAAAATGTTGCTTTTTGTAAATAATTTCACCTCCTAGATTGTGAAATTATGTGAACTACCTCTTGTGTTTTTTCGCACAGTAAAGTATGCAGGTTTTGCATCTGTGTTCATATTCTCTTGACCATATAATCTCTCTTCAGAGGAGAAAACTAAAGTTATACAAAAAGGAAAAAGAAAAATAGAAAATAATATGCAAAATGGAATACCCTATGTATTATCTTCCACTGAAAATAGAACCAAAAAACTAAATCATACTTTCTAAAGACTTATTTATCTTTTTCATTTATTTATTTTTGGTTTGCTTTTCCTTTTACTCCCTCCATCCCATTTTGTTTGGCACATTTCCTTATTAGTCCATAAAAAAATGACACATTTCTATATATCCTTAATGAGAAACTTTTATAACTACACAAATGTTATGTCATGTTTCTTATCAAAAAAATTAATGTTATGTCATGTTTAAGACCTCATGTTTGTCTTATAGCAACACAGATGTTATAGCAATTTTAAGAAAACAAGTTTAAAAATCATCATTTACTTCAAAACCTTCGTGTTGAGTCAAGCTATGGGAAACAAATTGAAACAAAGGGATTAGTATTCTAGGAAATATTTGGCTTGAAATTGATTAAAAGCTTAATTTAGTAGTGTTTGTAGTAGCAAAAGTAACTTGCACTCCTTTCCAATAACAAAGTTCCTCTCGATAGAAGGTTGAACGTTATACCACTTCCTCTCTCTCGTTCCATCATGAATATGAATGGCAAATCTCTCGTCAATTGTCGCACTCTTTCTTTTTTGGTGAATAAGGTAAAGTCTTATATATTTATCAGTCAAGTGTATGCTGGTATGAACTCCAGGGTACACCAAAAGTGGGCCTCATAGATTGTGTAGAGATAATAAAGTCAATCATGGCCTCTGCATGGTGAGTCTCATGTACATTTGCATGTTGCACCAAAAAAAAAAAGCAAAGAAACACAATTAAATATGCCAGAAGTGAAGGCACGGGAAAAACAATATTATTAATATGTGTTACTTAACTATATACAAGGAATTTATATTTATACTCTACACATATTCCAGTGTGCGATACTCAACCTAATGTATACATAAACAATCTAACACTCCCACTCAAGCCGCTGCGTATAAATCATATGTACTGAGCTTGTTACAAATGTAACTAATACGAGGACCAGTGAGGGACTTGGTGAAAATATCTGCAAGCTGATCATTTGACTTCATAAACTTTGTAGCAATATCTCCTGAGAGTATCTTAGGGACAGGATCTTTTCCCTAACGAAGTAACAGTCAATCTCAATGTTTAGTCCTCATGGAACACCGGATTTGACATGATATGAAGGGCATCTTGATTATCACACACAATTAACATCTGATTGATTTCAACCAATTTCACGTCTTTGAGCAATTGCTGGATCCAAACTAGCTCCCTTGTTGCCATAGTCATTGCTCGATATTAAGCTTCTGTACTAGACCGAGCAATCATATTCTGTTTCTTGCTCTTCTAATATACCAAATTGCCTCCTACTAAAACACAATATCCAGATATAGGATGTCTATCAAAAGGTAATCCTGCTCAATCAGCATCTGTGTATCCAACTATTTGTTCATGGCCTCGATCCTTGAACAATAGTCCTATGCCCGGGGTTGATTTCATATACCGAAGAATCCGGACAACTGCATCCTAATGACTATCATAGGGAGAGTCTATAAACTGACTAGTCATTGTGAAGTAATTCAACTTACCAACTAGCTGCCTATATCTTACAGGATTGCTAAGAGGCTCCCCTTATCTAGGCAGAAGTTTAGCATTTGGTTCCATATGAGTGTAAATGGGTCTACAACCCGTCATTCATGTCTCCTAAAAAATGTCTAAGACATACTTCCGCTAGTGATGCCATCATTAAGGTCGTCGGTAATAACAATATCGTCAATATAAACCACCAAATAATTATACAAATTTGGAGCAGAATGCGGGTAAAACACGGAGTGATCAACCTCACTACAAGTCATTCCAAACTCCTAAATAACTGTGTTGAACTAATCAAACCAGGCTCGAGGAGACTATTATAGACCATAGAATGACCGTGCAACCCTCATACAATGCCATTAAACTCCACATAAGCAACAAAACCAGGTGGTTGCTAAGCCATGGATAGAAAAAGGCGGATATGTGCTATTTTAGCCACGAGAGAAAGTATCACTGTAATCAAGCCCAAATATCCGAGTATAAGCTTTTGCCAATGAGATGGGCTTTAAGGCGATTAATTTGACCATATGGACTAACTTTGACTGCATACATCCATCGACAACCAATAGTAGATTTACTTGGAGGTAGAGAAACAAGTGCCCAAGTACCACTAGCATGTAAAGCAGGCATATCGTTAATCATAGCTTGTCGCATTCCAGGATGAGATATCGCTTCACTTATGGACTTAGGGATAGAAATACAGGACAAAGATGACACAAAGGCATAGCGGGTTAATGATAAACGATGATAATTCAAACCAATATAATGTGGATTAGGATTAAGAGTGGATCGAATACCTTTCCGGAGTGCGATTGCTGGACTAGGAGGAGACAAGTCCGCAGTAGGTGAAGGATCCGATACATGACATGAATCATCTGGACGTGATGCTGGAAGCTGACGACGATGATAAGTACTGGAGTGATAGGTGGTGGAGCTGTAGTGGAGCTGAAACTGTAGGTGATGAAATTGAATACCTTTTCGGAGTGCGATTCCTGGACTTGAAGGAGACAAGTCCGCAGTAGGTGAAGGATCCGGTACAGGGCATGAATCGTTTGGACGTAATGCTGGAAGTTGACGGCGGTGATCAGTTAAAAGAGGTGGAGCCGTAGAAGATGGAACTAGAATGGTAGGTGGTGGAGTTGTAGGTGGAGCTGAAACTGTAGGTGATGATACCGGAGCGGCAGGTGATGGAGCATGGAGGAAGGTGAGAGAGAGATAGTGACCGAATCTCCAAAATATGAAATTGGTAACGCCTCAGAAATATCTAAGTGATCGCATGGACCTGTGAAGTATGACTGGGCTTCGGAGAATGTAACATACTGGAAAGTATATATTCCGATTTAGAGTCCTATTTGAACTATGGGGGACACTAAGGCAGTGAATAACACTTCTATGAGGGACAACACTACTCTTTCACAAATAAATACTATAAAATTGGGTAGGTTTGGTACGTATCTTGCTTGGTCAAGATCTTATTTGCTTTTTATTAAGTTTAGAAAGTTGCTGGGTTATATTACTGGAAGCTATGGTCAATAGGATTCTAACAATTCCCTACTTATGACATGACTTTAGAATCCTATGCACCCTCGAATTTTTAAAAAGTATTTATTGCTTGATACTACTGAAAAGATCTGAAAATCAACTAAGCGCATTTACTCTCGCTGGGAAATGATGCCCAGATCTTTGAAATTTGAAATGAGATTCATGCCACTAAGCTAGGTGAGTTGACTATCACTGATTACTATTCTGAGTTAACTGGGTTATGGCAGGAGATTGACTACTATCAATATCTCCAAGCGAAGCGTACTGATGATGCAGTTCTCTTTCAAAAATTGGTTGAAAAGGAAAGGGTATATGATTTTCTCGCCGATTTGCACAGAGTACACAATTAGATCAGGGATTCAGGGTTCAAGTTCTTGGTAAAATTCCTTTTCCTTCTCTTAAAGATGCATACTCTTATGTTCAACAGGAAGAAAGCCAACGACATGTCATGCTTTATTCAGCACCAACCGAGAAGTCTTGGTTAACTATGTCTCATGAGCAACCAAGGGCATTTACTTCTGATAAAGAGCACATGCACTGTGATTGTTGCTAGATCAAAAAGAGAAATCTTTTTTTCTCAAAGAAGTATATTCTAGATCTCTTAAATGAAACTGGTATGAGAGGTTGCAGGCCATCAGAATCAGTTCAAAGCAATCGCAAGTTACAAACAGGAGTTGGAAAGTCGGTTGATAAGGAGAGATATCAGAAGTTGGTTGAAAGACTCATTTATATCTCTTACACTAGACAGACATAGCCTATTCAGTTAGCTTAGTGAGCCAACTCGAGATCCTCATATGCTAGCTGTCATTCACATTTTGCGGTATCTGAAGTTTGCTTCAGGAAAAGATCTGCTTTTCTTCTAGCATGGTCACCTCCAGATAGAATAGAAGCCTTTACAGATGTGGATTGAGCTGGATCTCTAGATGACAAAAGATTTTCATATGGTTACTGTACACACGTAGGAGGGAACTTGGTTACTTGGAGAAGCAAGAAACAAAATGTAGTTGCTAGATCATGTGCGGAGACAGAATATAGAGCTATGGCCCAGGGTGTCTGTGAACTTTTGTGGCTACAAAAGCTATTAGAGAAAATTGAGATTGTATGAAAAAAAAGAAAACTTTCCTGTATTGTGATGAAAAGGTTGCAATTGGTATAGCTCATAACTCCGTTCAACATGACCGAAAGAAACATGTTGAAATTGATACACTTCAACAACAACAACAAACCAGTAATTCCAACAAGTGATCGACACTTCATCAAAGAAAAGATTACAAGTGGTATCTTGAGTTTGCTTCATGTGTCATCAGATTAATAGCTAGCAATGTGTCTACAAAAGGCCTCAACAAACAAACCTTTCATACTTTGATCTACAAGTTAGGCATGTGTGACATCTTTGCACCAACTTGGGAAGGAGTGTTGACTAGCTTGATTGTAGGAGATTTGTTTTCTTATTCTAATTCATTTGTTGAGCCGAGGGTCTATTGGAAACAACCTCTCTATCCTCACAAGGTAGGGGTAAGGTCTGCGTACACCTCCCCAAACCCCACGATGTGGGATAATACTGGGTATGTTGTTGTTGTATTCTAATTCATTTGCTCTAATTTTGTAATTGTTCCGTTCCTTAATTAGTCATAGGACCTCCTGTATAAGTAGCCTTGCTCATTGAATGTAAATACATACTCATATATGAAAGAAGCCTTTTCTTCTTAAAGTTTACGATATCTGAAGTGAAATTTATTAAAAGTTTTACACCATTGCAGGCCCAGTTTGGATTGTGTACAAGTTCTGTAATCCTAAGCACCTACTTGACTTCCAACATTAATACAATTGATTTTACCTATCTAAAAAATATCGTGTTCCCCTATTCTCCGTTCCCCCCTTTTATGCATATGTGAACGTATTTGGTGTATGCAGGCATCCAAAAAACACAAATGTGGTTGAGGGTATGGTAAAAGCTCTTGCTCGTGTTGTTTCTAGTATCCAGGTGCACAATATGGGCTCTACACTTATTTACTTTATTCCTAATCCATTTTTTATTTTACCTCTTTATCTTGCTATTTCCACTATCCTTAAAAATAAAAAAAGGTTATGCTTTGGCTCTGCTAGTGCGAATTTGCAGTATTTGTGTTTGTTATTGTTGTACGTCTTACTCTTAGATTTTATAATAGGTTGAGCAATCTCAGCCTTGATTTTATTTTAATTTTCTAAGTATTATGCAAGTTCTATTGATTGTCGCTTCAAGAAGGTGCCTTCCCCTATACACTCAAACCGTGTCAAATATAACATGTATCATTTATGGAAAGATTAGGAAAAATATCAAATTATCCCTTAGGTTTAGGCGAGGACAATCTCTCACATTCTTGGATATGTTAACCCCGTTTCTTATTTGAATTTCTAATTCCTCTTGCTCTCGCCATTTTCTATTTATGACTTTTCGAATCCTTCCACTTATCTTGCGCATGGTCAGCATATTGACCTAAAGTGTAGTCTTTGCCTAGAGTGGAATTCTCTACCTCCATTTTCCCTTTTTAAAAACTAATGTGAATACTGGAAATAGGTTTTCACTCTACTATCAGTAATTTTGCCCAGTGCGGATGATTTCTTTGCTTCGCCTCCTAATCAAGTTTGACAGCCACAACAATAATTCTATGATCTTTAGAAGTTGCTTTAACCACAGCTGTAACAGTACACCCAGGAGCTTCAACCATATTTCTCACTGCTGTGGCTTTCATCTGATCCTGTGGCAACCAACAACTGGCAAACACCAATCCGTTAGTAGTCATACATTTGAATTCTACTCTTCCTTTTTTTTTTAAAACTACCTCTCTTCTTTTTCCAGAGGGAATTCTAGGTGAGAGTATATACAATTCAGTCTTGAACTTAGGGCCAAAGGATACCTTCCGTTTAGTATTAACTCATTTCCGTGTTTCTCATATTTTCCGATGCAGGACACTAATAGTAAGTGTACCTATACACATTTTAACGTACATTTGCTATCTAACACGGGAAAAGAGGAATAACAGACTTTTGAAGGATGGACAATGAACTTGTAGAATTGAGAGATAACCTTTTGTTTTTATTAGATTTTGGTGCAGCAACACAGTTCATAAACCCAGAATTTCACGCAAGCGGGTTCAGTGAAAAAAGACATTAAGCGGCTATAAGGGTGGTTCCGGCAAGTGAGATTTGTGTCCCTCTTTTTTTCTTTGGTGGGGGGGATTTGTGTCGCTCTTTTTTTCTTTTGTGAGGGGGGGGGGGGGGGAGGATCATAATTCTACCCAAATTGAACAATTTTAAAAAGTTGAGATCATCATTCATTTTGCTATTTTTTTCTCAAAAAGATGGGCAAGAAATATAATAAGAATTTTATTTTCCCAATTTATTCATTAGACTGTAATAAAAATTGACAAATCTAAAATCTTTTTCTTATTGATAAAGAACAAAGTCGTTAATTCACAAACTCCAGGAAAAGATAAGTTAGCTCCTCGTGCTCTTAAGTGCGTATTTTTGGGTTACTCGAGAACGCAAAAGGGATATCGATACTATTCTCCTGACCTCCAGCGATACCTTATGTCTGCAGATATTACCTTCTTTGAAACCCAATCATACTTCACAGGTCCAGGTAATCACTTAGATATTTCTAAGGTGCTACCAGTTCCATCTTTTGGAGATTCAGTCACTATCTCCCATTCATCTTCCTCTACAGCTCCAGTTGCATCTCCACCACCTACAACTCCAGTTGCAACTCCACCACCTATAGTTCCAGTTCCACCACCTAGCTCTAGTGCCACCACTTAGTCCAGTTCAACCTTCTACAGCTTCACCATTCCTGACTTATCATCGTCGTCCGTGCCCAGCATCGGGCCAACTTATTCACGTACTGCACCTGACCCGACTAGTACTGCGGACTTGTCTCCTCTTAGTCATCCGATTGCACTACGAAAAGGTATACGGTCCACACTTAATCCTAATCCCCATTATGTCGGTTTAAGTTGCCATCGTCTGTCATCACCCCATTGTGTATTTATATCATCTTTGTCCTCCGTTTCCATCCCTAAGTCTACAGGTGAAGCATTGTCTCATCCAGGGTGGCGACATGCTATGATTAACGAGATGTCTGCTTTACATACGAGTGGTACTTGGGAGCTTGTTCCTCTTCCTTCGGGTACATCAACTGTTGGTTGTCGTTGGGTGTATGCAGTTAAAGTTGGTCTAGATGGCCAGGTTAATCGACTTAAGGCTCGTCTCTTTGCCAAAGGGTATATTCAGATATTTGGGCTCGATTACAGTGATACTTTCTCTCCCGTGGCTAAAATAGCATCAGCCGCCTTTTTCTATCCATGGCTGCTGTTCTCCATTGGCCTCTATATCAGTTGGACATTAAGAATGCTTTTCTTCACGGTGACCTTGAGGATGAGGTTTATATGGAGCAACAACTTGGTTTTGTTGCTCAGGGGGAGTCTAGTGGCCTTGTATGTCGGTTGCGCCGGGCCCTCTATGGTCTAAAGCAGTCTCCTCGAGCCTGGTTTGGTAAGTCCAGTACAATTATTCAGGAGTTTGGCATGACTCGTAGTGAAGCTAATCACTCTGTGTTTTATCGGCATTATGCTTCAAATCTCTATATTTATCCGGTCGTTTATGCTGACGATATTGTTATTACCGGTAATGATCAGGATGGTATTACTAAGCTGAAGCAACATCTCTTTCAGCACTTTCAGACTAAGGATCTAGGCAGATTAAAGTATTTTCTGGGTATTGAGGTTGCTCAGTCTAGCTAAGGTATTGTGATCTCACAACGGAAGTATGCCTTAGACATTCTTGAGGAGACAGGAATGACAGGTTGTAGACCTGTTGACACTCCGATGGATCCGAATTCAAAACTTTTGTCAGAACAGGGGGAGCCTCTTAGCGATCCTGCAAGATATAGGCGACTGGTTGGTAAATTAATTTACCTCAAAATGACTAGACCTGACATTTCCTTTCCTGTGAGTGTTGTGAGTCAGTTTATGGATTCTCCCTGTGATAGTCATTGGGATGCAGTTGTCCGCATTCTTCGGTATATAAAAAATCAGCTCCAGGCAAAGGTTTATTGTTTGAGGATCGAGGCCATGAGCAGATCGTTGGATACTCAGATGCTGATTGGGCAGGATCACCTTTTGATAGACGTTCTACGTCTGGATATTGTGTCTTAGTAGGAGGTAAGAGCATGAAACAAAATGTGGTTGCTCGATATCTAGTGCAGAAGCAGAATATCGAGCAATGACTATGGCGACATGTGAGCTAATTTGGATCAAACAGTTGCTCAAGGAGTTGAAATTTGGTGAGATCAGCCAGATGTAACTTGTGTGTGATAATCAAGCTGCACTTCATATTGCATCAAATCCAGTGTTCCATGAGAGAACTAAACACATTAAGATTGACTGTCACTTTGTCAGAGAAAAGATACTCTCGAGAGATATTGCTACAAAGTTTGTGAAGTCTAATGATTAACTTGCAGATATTTTCACCAAGTCCCTCACTGGTCCTCGTATTAGCTACATATGTAACAAGCTCGGTACATATGATTTATATGCACCAGCTTGAGGGGGAGTGTTAGAATAGTTATGTGAATATATGTAGTTAGTCCTTGTCCCTTATGTAATATGAGTAGGTTAGGTGTTATATATACATATAAATAGGGCTCATTGTAACATAGAATATCAATAATAGATTTTTCTCCCGTGCTTTCTCACATTAACAAGTCGGATTAGTTTTCGAAAAGACAGAAAAAAGTTACTTCCATGTTTTTTTATTTCTACAATTTGGGCTTATCCCTATTTCTTTTTGGGATGAGTACAACAACAACAAACCAAGTATAATCCCAAAAGTGGGGTTTGGGGAGGGTAGTGTGTACGCAGACCTTACCCCTACCTTGAAGGTAGAGACGCTGGTTCCAATAGACCCTCGACTCAAGGAAAGATGAAAGGAAAGCTGTAGCACAAGCATTAACAATAACAAAATAATAAGAAAACGAAGCGAAATGAACTAACACATTGTAATAGAAATCTAACAATAATAGTACACCAGACTAACACTAATACTATTGGTATGAGAAAGAAACCCTCTCGAGTATCTACTAGCCTTCTACTTTAATTCTCGACCTCCATACCTTCCTATCAAGGGTCATGTCCTCGGAAAGCTGAAGAAACGTCATATCCTGCCTAATCACCTCTCCACAATGCTTCTTCGACCTACCTCTACCTTTTCTCAAGCCTACCAAGGTCAGCCTCTCGCATCTCCTTAATAGGGTATCTATGTTAGGAATTTGTCCTGATTTTTTTACCTTATTTGGATTTAAGAGTAGAATATTAACCATAATTGTTTTACTTTTTCTTAAAGGAAAATATAGATTTCTTCCATATTTGATAAATTCCTTCCTTGGCGGAAAAGATAGCGGCCTCTATTAATTGAGAATCCTTCATTCATGCAACAACACAAGAACATCCTTAATGTAGTCATTACGAGAGTTTTGTTTAGGGGAAGAATTATTCTCTCATATGCTTTTTCTCTTTTATATTAGTAAATCATATGTAGGTCACTTGACCAAACCATTTTGATATAATATGTTTCTTTAGTATATTTTTTTCTTGTCTGATTTATCGTCACTCGAAACTGCTTCGCTTCGGTTTCTACTTTCCGTAAGCGAGACCTATTGTTAAAAATAATGAATTACTATTTTCATTAACAGCCATCAAGGTTTGCATTGTTAGCTTCCGCATGATGCCTTGTTATTTTCGATCCCAACAAGTGGTATCAGAGCTAATGGTCCAGAGCGAGGTTGAAGATAGGTTAAGGCAGATTCAGATCAAGCAACCCAATTTGACGATACTGAAGAATTTTTTTTTTTTAAAAAAAAACCTTTCACAAAAAGTGGTATCAGAGCAAGTTGACGACAATGAAAATTTTTATCAACAAAAAAAAACTTTCAAGAATACTACATGTGGAGATAAACTTTCAACTATATTTTTAACAATCCTGCTGCTCTATATACAAAAAAACCATTTTTAACCCATGCGTATGTGCTCCAATTTTTAACTCATGCTTACTTTTAACGCATGACCTCCTACTTTTAACCCTACTCACTTTTAACGTAGGGCTTCACTTTTAACCCTGCTCACTTTTAACGCAAGGCTCCAATACTCTTAACCCGTGCTCACCTTCAACGCATGAGGCTCCAATTTTTATCCCATACATATTTTTAACTATGGCAAGCAATAGTGATGAAGATTATGTGAAGAAGCCGAATGAAGCATTGTCAAGAAAATTCGGGCCAAAGGGGAGAATTGTTTGGAGTTTGTCCTGATTTTCTTACCTTATTTGGATTTATTCTTTTACTTAAAGGAAGATTAGAATATTAACCATAATTGTTTTACTTTTTCTTAAAGAAAAATATAGATTTCTTCCATATTTGATAGATTCCTTTCTTGGCGGAAAAGATAACGGCCTCTATAAATTGAGAATCCTTCATTCATGCAGTAACACAAGAACATCCACAATGTAGTCATTACGAGAGTTTTGTTTAGGGGGAGAATTTATTCTCTCATAAGCTTTTTCTCTTTTATATTAGTAAATCATATGTAGAGTCACTTGGCCAAACCATTTTGATATAATATACTTCTTTAGTATATTTTTTTCTTGTCTGATTTATCGTCACCAAGGTTTGCATTGTTAACTTCCGCATGACACCTTGTTATTTTCGATCCCAATAATGTACGTTCCTCCTCTCCACATGCCCAAACCATATAACCTTTACTCATCTTTTTGGGATGAGTAAAGGTTAGAATTTTCACTAGATGAGTACCTAGGGTGTGCATAACCCATGCACAGTGCATTGTCTAAAAGCGAATTTATTGCATAGTGTCGTAAGGAACAATTCCTTCGGGAAATAGGACCATACTGATAAACTCTACTCAGTTTGGAACCGGGTTGTTTAAAGCTACCCTTTCTTGAAGAAAGAGAACCTGGGCCCAGGTCTTGGTGTATTTTGACATGATTCTCAATACGCTATCTAAACTAGGAAAGTCAGTAAGGAAAGGTGGGACAAAGAAAGCTCTACTTCGGGTAGCTGGGTGCATCAACCTCTTTCTTTCACAGGAGAGGGGACAATACTTAAGGAGCTTGGGCTACTCAACCGATAGGAATAGGGGCTTGTTTCCACAACTGAAAGAGAATCTGAAGCAGGATCGGAAACAGAATAAGATTGAGGAGCGGGGTAAAACCAAGAAGAGTCTGGTCCGGTCTGAATTCAGGCACGACCCGCCCGTCTGCTGCTAGGTCCGGAAATGGCGCCGAGCGAGGGTGCCGCTATGCCCCTTAATGAATTGAATGGTCCTTCGACCTTCGTTTGATTCCGACAGCCGGCATAGATCCCATGAGACCCGCCTAAGCAGTCAATCTATTCTATTCCGAGCCTGCTCTCCATTTCCACCGTTGATGCAATAGAAGCTCTTAATGCAATATCTGTGGATGAAGACATTCTCGCTGCTACAATTGGAGTTGACGGTTCTAGTTCTGTTACAGTAAGAGCTGCGACACAGGCATTACTCAATAGAGGTGCAAGGCTGACAGAAGTACCAAAATTATCACAATATGCACCACTGCCAATTGAAAAACAAATTCTAGTCATTTATGCTATATATAGTGGGCGATTTACCTAGTAATCGACATTCTAGAAGCAATTTCTTTATTCTACTCGCTACCGGTTTAAGCCCTCATATTCAACTCGCTGCCTCATCCACATAGCATGAACTCGCTCGAAGTGCTTTCTCCTACTATGGTGTAGTTTACCAAGAACGGATTTATTTCTATACAAATTTTTCTCCTACCACTTAGAAAAACATTTAGGGCATCATAATTTTTTTTGGAGTCAACGTAGTGTTCGGACCAGCTTGCATGCTTCTTGGCTAATTCAACGGGTACCTATTATCTCCCATCAACACGGGTACATGGTAACTCTGCCCACCAAGGCTTAGGTAGGTAGAAGAAATGACCTAGTAGCTTTTTTTTGTCTCTGCTGGGAGCAAGGACTTTCTTACTTCATTGAGCACTATACCACACCATTGAGTGCTATAGGGCACCATAATTTCTTTTTAGAGCTAACAATTTTGAAAAAAAAGTTAATTGTTACTTGAACTGTATTCTGGGGATGGCTAACCATGATCCCGTCCTATAGTTAAGAAGTCCAGGAGAAGGTGAGAAAGGCTTTAATCCTAATTAATGCGTTAGGTGCAGCAACTGAAAAAGTATACTCTTATGCGCTGTTGCATTCTGGAGTTATCCATTGTAGTTATCCAGTATATTTGAGGACCATTGCATCTCCCCACCGTATGTAGGAGATTTATTTCCACCCTATTGGGGGTTTTGAAGCTAAATGAGTTTGAATTTTTCAAATATATGATAGCACATGAAAATTTGGTTAAATGTAGGATTACTTAAAGTCAAAGTTTTTCCCCAATACCTGCTGGTGAATACACTGAATAGCGCTTGCTGCTTCGAGTATACATACATTGGATTTCTAATTACAATTGTCGTGTTGGGCTGCACCCCTATTTGGTGCCTTTCAACAAATTTGTTTTAGTTGTAGGAAAAAAAGAAACTGGTTGGCCCTTCTCAACATCAATGTGTGAGTATGTGACTTCCTTTTTCGATTTAAAGATGAAAGTTATCTTATTCTAGGCTAAACAGTTACATTGTTTGACTTGGCTTCATTTCTCCTTACTTTGCTTTATCTCTGCTCTCATCTTATATTGTTATGGTTTCTTTGCGGAGAAACTCAAATTAACTTTTGCTCGTCTATATCCAGTTTCAAGACACATGTGAGGAGAGTCTTGCGGCTGTAGCTGGAATGTTCAGTAGTAAAGCAAAAGGTAATTGCATCATCAGCTAATTGTTCGTGGAGAATGGAACATAAAATCTTTTAGACATTGAAAATTGACTTGTTTGATTTGTGGATTAGTTTGAATGAGTTGTACAGGATTCATGATTACATCAATTACTTTTAGCGACTTCAGTTGACTCAACAATTTAATGATTCCTATAAATGATTACTTAGATTTGGTGAAGTAAATGCTGGTGTGTCCTGAAGTGTAAATGATCACTCTTTATTTTGACAAGGTAAATAATTTTATTTATAAGAGGAAAATCTCCCGTATACAAGCAACATACCTAAAAGTAGAAAATCTACAATGTAATATGATTCTCTACGGATGATACCCAATCTTTTATACCCCTGAAGAATGATCTTTATCAGTGGACTTCAAACTAAATGATTAACGGAAAAGTTTGTAAAATGGTAGTAACTCTTTAAGAAAAGCTTAAATGATGCAGGTCTTTTCTATGCCAGGTCTTGTTCATGGAAATAAAGGGAGGTTTTGTGGTGGGTAATAATTCTTTTCCCTCCTTGGTGTGCTAGGCTGGAACTCATTGAAATGCAGTGGCTTCAATAATAACATAACCACTAATTTCTGTTGCCATTGGATGAGAAACCGTAAAATACTGAGTTTTCTTGAGATGTTATGTACCCATGCTCTTGAAGTATAAATGCAGAAGCTTTGTTTAAAAGCCGATACCACTCAGGGTTTTATGGTTGCTGGCTAAGTTGCTCAGACTCTTCACTTTTGTTGCCGCACCAGTATCGACACGATGTGAGTTTGGTGTGGGGGTGGGATCTGTACCAGATTTGGTCAACCGAATTTGGATACTTTAAACCAAAATTGATAGAGAAATTCGGGATAGATATAATGATTTTTGAAATCAAAACCAAAGCTAGGGTGAAATTGAAAAAATAGAATACCTTGTCTTGTATATAGAAATTTCTCCATCAGGCCTTCCTTTTATCTCATTTTTGGATTCTCCTCTTGATTAATATTTTCTCCTTCTCGGAATACCTTATAAGTTTTTCACATAATGTCTCATAATATAGACATATTTTTATAACTCTATATTTAGATTTTCTAAATTATTTTTATCCGAATCCACGCACTTGTATCCGTATCTTGATCTATACCCCTAAATCTTAAAATTTAGATATGAAGGAATTCGACCTCTAGATCCGCACCCATATCGAACACCCGCACTCGAGTCCAAGCAACTTAGGTTGCAGCTCTAGGGAGTTTAGATATATACCTAATTCTGTTCTTGGTTGGAAAAAGGGGAATGTGGATTTGGTTGAGTATTGTTGTACTTAGAGCTAGTTTGGCCAAGCTTCTAGGAGGTTAAAAGCATATTTTGTTTTTGTAAAAAAAGTACTTTCTCTTGTCAAGAAAAGTACTTTTTTAAAAATTTGAGGTGTTCGGCTGGGATGGAGAAGTGCTTTTGAGTAGCAGTAGAAGCAATTTTTCTACTTTTGGGAAGAAGCTATAAAATCTGGCTTCTTCCAAGAAGCAAAAGTAGAAAATTAATTTTTTTAAGACAAAATATTCTTACCATAAATTTATATTTCTCAAATTATCCTTCATTAATTTAACCTTTCCTTTTTCATTTTCCTTTTTGTTTCTACCATCCCCCCCCCCCCCCCCCCCTCCTTTTTTTTTTTTTTTTTAGTTTCCATCATATTTTTATTCTCCTTCTCATATTCCTCTTTAAAATAGTCTCTCTATTATAGTAAATAAATCTCTTCTTTTATATAGGATTTACAGATTAGATTTTTTATTTATATTGAACATCTATTTTGATATATTTGAATCATCATGCAAACAATAGCCCCACTTATGGGATTTCATTAGGTTTTTTGTTGATGTTGTTGTATCATGTAAACAATAAATAATACCATTTACTTAGTACTATTGCTTTGGATAACTATATTTTATATTGATTAAAATCTTTTATATTTTAATTATATAAAAAAATTAATTACATTATTTATAATAAATATTTAAATTCATTTCTCTCTTTTAAATAATACTAATTGTTAATTGAACATTTACTGCATTTTTCGTAATTTGACACTCAAAGGCATTTTTTAAAAAGATTAGCCAAACACAATTTACAACAACAACAACAACCCAGTATAATTCCACTAGTTGGGTCTGGAGAGGGTAGTGTGTATGCAGACCTTACCCCTACCTTGGGTAGAGAGGTTGTTTCCAATAGACCCTCGGCTCCTTCCCTCCAAGAACTCCCCACCTTGCTCTTGGGGTGACTCGAACTCACAACCTCTTGGTTGGGAGTGGAGGGTGCTTACCACTAGAGCAACCACTCTTGGTTGGGAGTGACCAAACACAATTTGCTTATCAAATATTGCAAATATCACTTTTCAAATGAATTGGCCAAACACAAACTACTACTCTCCAAAAGTACTTTTTCGAAAAGCACTTTTAAATAAAAGCATTTCTCAAAATAAACAGTTTTTGACAACGTTGCCAAACAGGCTCTTAGGCCTCTTTTTTTTTTTTTAAGATTAAGACGTCTAAATCTGAATAGACATCTGAATATTAAGATTTAAGATCTGAATACTAAATGATTAAGATTGTTTGATTTTTAACATCTGAATGGATAAAATCTTTATTTGAAAATAGTAAACATAAAATTCAAATGAAATACTAATTAATCTAATATTCTATCAATAATATATATATATATATATATATATATATATATATATATATATATATATATATATATGTTTTTAAAAATATGGTAGTTGCTGGTGGTGATGGCTAATGGTGGTGCTTGTGAATGCCAACTAGAGGCAGTGGTTGGCGGTAGTTTTGATTGATGGTGGTGGTTCAAGGTAGTAGCTAGTGGTGATTAGTAGTGGTGGCGATTATGATTGAGGGTGGTGGTGATGGGTGGTGATAGTTAATAATGGCGGCGGTGGTGGTAGTTGTGATTGAGGAAGGTGGTGGTGGGTGGTGGTAGTTTATAATGATGGGCAGTGCCGGCTATGGTTATTGATGGTGATGGGGTGGTTAGTTGTGGTAGTTGAGGTGGATGCGTGTTGGTTGTGGTTGAGAATGATGGTGGTGAGAGTGGTGGGGATGGTGCGTGGTGGTAGTCGATAATGGTGGCGGCTATGATTGAGGATGGTGGTGGTAGTGGTGGCGGCATGGTGGTAGTTGATAATAGTAGGCGTTGGCGGCAAATAATAATGGATATGCATGGATGATAGCATCTTAATGAAATTAAGTCTCTGTTATAGATCTTAATCATACAGGCCTATTCAGACCCATTAAGTGGTTGTGCAGTAAAAAAAATAAATACACTTAATGATTAAGATCTGAATAATTAAAATTTAGACTTTAAAAACAAACGCACTTAATGTCTGAGATCTGAATGATTAAGATTCAGTCCTCCATTAAGTGCAAACAAATGAGGCCTTAGTGATGCAAAAATTCTGAGGAAGATTAAATGCCATTTCAGTTCCTATTTCAGAGCAATAAATGGATGTTTTAGGTTTTCTTTTGTCAGTTTTCGTCCTCCTTTTGATAGGTGGTTAGACTTTGAGCTCCAATTGGATGTGGGGCAGGGAGTCAATTCCCTCTGTTATACCTTGCTCACCCTTATCTTTGTCTCACTAGCATTTTTTTTATTTTAACTAATAACACTAATCACTAAGCAATATGGCTGGTAGGGATTGAGTGGAGCTTAGATAGCGACGCATCCAATGCTGCTGTTTTAGTTGCAAGTGAAGCACATGCAATAACTTTAGCAATTGAGGGTCTGCTAGGAGTCGTTTTCACTGTGGCTACTTTAACAGATGAGGCAGTTGACACGGGTGAGGTAATTAGTCAAGTTACTATTTCATATTTTGTCTTGGAGTGACATAATTATTCTGAAAGGCAACTAGTCACATGACATACTTGTTGTCTTGGTGTGACCAGCTTGACTCTCCAAGATGTGAATCTGATCCACCAGCAAAACTCACTGGGAGAACTGCACTTCTTTGTGTATCAATGGTTGATTCTCTTTGGTTGACCATTCTTGATGCTTTGTCATTCATCTTGGCAAAGTATGTAAAATTTTCATGTCTTTGAATGAACCTTTAAGAAAATGCTATATGTACTTATTTTCACCTGTGATGTACATTGTAGGTCTCAAGGAGAGGCTATTATTTTGGAAATACTGAAAGGCTATCAAGCATTTACTCAGGTAATATTTGGTCAAATTTAAATGTCTTCCTATTGTATGAGTCCCTGCAAAATTTGCCTCTAGTTGACTTTTGTACAACTTTGAGAGCAAGAGGGATTGGTGTTATGTTCTTGACCAACTGCTTAGTTTTCTCCAATTTGTGATGATGACCAGAACTTCTTGTTGCTCAGGCCTGTGGAATTCTTCATGCTGTAGAGCCTTTAAATTCTTTTCTTGCATCCCTTTGCAAATTCACAATTGGCATACCTGTTGAAGTTGAGAAGAGGAGGTAAATTCCAATGGGAACTTTTCCTGTTTTAGCCACAACTTTCTTTACTTATTATGAAATAAATTTACTGAACCTTTTTCCTTCATAATTGATTGGACATTGAATCTTGTAGAGGTTATTTTCTCATTCATTAATCATGCTTTCTAATCTTCTGTAAGTTCTCAAGGTGCCTGCCGACACTTGCACTTTCTATATGCTTAGTTCTTCAAAACAGTTGTATGTGCATCCTAATCAGTGGCTTGTTTACTACAGTAATTGTCAAGCCAAGACCAAGGGTCTCAAAGGTGACTTGGCAAGTGGTTATCTTTAGCTTCAAAATGTCTTGCACAATATCCTGAAAAAATAATGTCTTTTAGAGGAAGTGAAAGGAAGAACAGAATTAGGGAAGAATGTACTGCTTGGTTATCTACAAGGGTGGGTTAGCCTTGTGAAATGGCCTTCCTCCTTCAACCATGGGGGTTTGAATTACCAAGGGAGTACAGTGCTAATGTTTGCCTCCTGGGTAGGGGGTCTTGGGGTGGGTTTTATCATATTAAAAATATAAGAAAATTGTAGAACATTGATTATTCCCTTAAGCTATTGGTGTTCTTAATAGTGTATACACGTCCTAAAATAGGAAAGAATCGTTGTTGATTATTAAAAGAATATGTGCCTAGATTCAAATATGTCCAAATTCATTAATCTTGAATTAAAAAAATATTACAAGAATATTCCATAGGAAATGTTGGGATTTTTTTTATTTATTTGTAAACTATTCACTTTAAATGAAACATGAATTTAATGAAGAAAGCCACAAATGGAGGAAAAAAATACCAATACGTCCCAAGACTAATAATTATAAATATGAATAACAAATATATGGACTAAGAAATTGAAGAAAAATACGATAAAGTAAAAAATCAATTGTTTCACGTCGCCTCTTTAGGATTACACTCATTAGCAAGGAAAAGTATGCCTTAGAGCCTTGATGACGACACTGAAGCGCCCGCTAAGCCGAGCGAATCACTCAACATATTTTACGCCTCGCTCTAGGGCTTAAGCGCATTTTTCATTAATGTTGATATTACTTATCTAACTAGACATTAAGAATGGTTACCTAACGTTATGTACATAGCTATGAATCTTAATAAGGAGCTTCTCATTTACGTTGGTAATTAAGATTGAGTCAATAAGAGGTTCTTCTCCCCTTTAACACGGTATCAAACTTTTAGATTTTGGTAATATCTCAAGTAGCTTCCATATATGAGCATGTACTTCGCCTACTTGGCTAATGTTCTTCCTCATTTTCTATTTTTGGCAACCACAACCCTCCTCTCTCCAATGATTGGTGTTGCTCCTCGCTTTGTGCCTGATCCAACTTATCTCTTTGGAGAGAGGCATCACGTTTGAATGGTCATCCAGAAAGTAGCACTGACGGTCATTGTTGAGGAACAATGCCAGACACCGATAGAAAGAAGAAAAGAAGAAAAATTTGGTTGGGCTGGTTTGACAAACCGGTCGGCAGTAGAAGTTATTTGAGTCTCTATGAAGATCGTAGAGGCTCTTACATCACGTGACAATAGAAATAAACTTGTCATTAGTTTAATTAAGTAACAATGTGCAAGAGGTTCTCCTATAATAGGAGTGTCATGTTACGTACATATGGTAGGTGATGAATCTCTATGCTAATAAAGTTATAAAGAAGATGAGAATTTTTTTTATAATTAAATATATAATATCCTAAGATATCCTATAGAATATTTTATAAGATTTTCCTTCTTAAAGTACACTGAACTAGACATATATGAATCTAGACACATATTCTATTGATATTCTAGCAATACATTCAATATTAAAGTTATTTTTTCCTAGGTTTATTTAGTTGCAAAGGATATACTAAGATATGTGGACTTGATTATGGTGATGGAAGATATTTGGACTTGATTATGGTGATATGTTCACTCCCGTAGCTAAAATTGCTCATTTAGTTGCGAAAGGATATACTCAAATACTTGGACTTGATAATGGTGATACATTCGCTCCCTTGGCTAAAATTGCTCAATTCGTCTTTTTTATATCAATGTCTACTAATCGCCATTGACCTCTTTATCATTTAGACACGAGAATAATTCATATTGATCTTGAGGATAAAGTATATATGGAAGAACCACCAAATTTTGTTGTTCAGAGGGAGTATAGAAATCTTGTGTGTTGGTTACGCCATTCTTATATATCTTGAAGTTGTCACTTAGAGCATGGTTTGGTTAGTTTAGTACAATTGTTCAGGAGTTTGGCATGACTCTTCGTGAAATTAATCATTATGTTCTCTATCAACATTCTACTCCAAATCGGTGCATTTGTTTTGTGGTATATGTTGATGACATAGTTCATATTCAAACCAAAGACCTAGGTATATTACGATATTTTCTAGGCATTAAGGTTTCCAGAAGTATGCTCTTGACATTCTTGAGGAAATAGGGATGCCAAATTACAGGCTTGTTGATATTTTCATTGATCTGAAAGTCAAGATTTTACTAGGTTTTTGGGAGCCTCATAGTGATCTTAGAAGACAAGGACAATTGGTTGTTAAATAAATTATCTCATATTTACCGAACCTAATATTGTATGGAAGCGAAAGGTGGACGCGAAGCAACTTTGTGAAACTAAAAAGATGGAGAAGTTGACGGGGTGTATAGTAGACAAGCAACAAAAGGAGATTGTGGTTGTTAACATAGTTTGAGTTTCCGTGCATCTACGGTGCCTAGATCTGCTTGAGATGATTGGGGACATATCTCGGAGGTACGTGAATGTATTATGTAGTATGGCCCACATGTCTATGGTTAGAATCTATGTAAGGAGTGGGAGGGAGAATCCCAGTGGAAATAGTTGTTGACGATTGTGAGCATGGGTATAGGTTACATTTGTACCGAGAGTTCTGCACCAAAGTATTACTGGGTAGGGGAGTAATGGAGGTAGGGACAAGGGGAGAAGAGAGAGGGATATGGGAGGAGAAGAAATGGAGAGGTAGAAGGGGTGAGGCGAGTGATGAAGGAGGCTGGAAAACTCTTAGGTATGGTGGATGAGCCGGTAATGGCAAGTGGAGGAAGAGCAGATGTCCGGGAGTTCGAAGTATTGGCGAGGAAGGAATCTATAAAAGAAAAAAAAAAGACCTGTATGCCCTTGGATTAGTGTATCGGTCTGACAAAACAAGTTAAACCAGTTCACTAGCAAAAATAATTCACGCCCACAAAAAGTGAAAAGAAGTTTATCATCACGTTGAGGCAAAGGGAGTCTTTCGAGGGAGACTACGATGGTAATAAAAGGGACAACCTTTGCTCTAGGGGGCTAGAAAATCCAGGAAGCTCGTGTGACACTTGAAACTGAGAAAAATCTTGATAATAGAGGAAGGGTCGCGTGCCTTAGAAGGGGGTTGAAAATCAATGACTCCCTTTCTGTCCATATTATCGTGACAATCAAATCTAGGCATATGATAATTGAAAACATAGATAATCTACCGAAACCAACTTGAGGCAACATGGATGGGGCTATCGTACCGAAACCAACTTGAGGCATAATGGTTAATTCAGCTTTCATTATTTCACTAATATAATAGATTGATAAATGTTATTCTAAAAATGACTATTATTTTATTCAAATTTTGAATCAATAAACTATATCTTTCACTCAGCTTTGCTTATTAACACCATGTCAACTTGATATATAATCTAATTTATTTTTGTCACTTGTTAAAAAATTTCTTATAAAAATGTCATTTGTATTCAGAAGAAGTTGAGCACCACTGATAAAACGAATTGAATTCTTGATCATTCTTCATTTTGTGTACCGGTAGTCTTGTTTTCTTTCTTCCTTTCTTTTTTTTTGCCGGTTACCTCTCACATAAAGTTGTAAACTGTATTTTGTAGCTTATTAGGTTATAAAAATTTCTACTTGTCTCTCTAGTATTTTTCACCATCATTGGTCTTGAGATAAATTTGATAGTCACCAAGTATATTTGATAGAATAAGGAAAGATGTTGTTTAGGAGTAATATTCATTATGTTTAGTTACTTATAATCTGGTATTCATAGACCTTTAAGTTGTTGAATAGCTGTAAAAATCTATGTTACTCGGACTCTTCATAGACGCCGTCGGGTGCGTGTCGGATCCTCCAAAAGTAGTGCGTTTTTGAAGGATCCGACACGTTTGTGGCAACATTTTTGGAGAGTCCCGAGTAACATAGGTAAAAATAGGGACCATGTTATAGGCTGAAGATCTTTTGTTCTTAAACCAACTTTTTACATTATGGTTATTGACTTTTAGGAAGTAGTCCTATCATGTTAGAACTTGTAGTAATTAAATAATTCTGAAGACAACTTTTACTCCTATCTTATTTCAAGGAAGGTTTTACGTGTGATTATTCCTAATCATGAAAGTTGTTCAATTAAAGTTAAGGGAAAAATTCGAATGCAAAAACTAAGGCCAAGTTTCCTTTTATTTTTCTGTTGAAGGTCAAGGATCACGATTGGCACTTTTATTCGTAGTACACGGAGAAGTAAAATTATAGATATTATTTATTTCCAATCACCGTTTTGACAAAAATTTTTTGAACAACTATCCACCCAATCACTATATAGAAACAATTGGTGTGTAAGTTCCTACAACTATAGTATTCCCCATAATCAATCCTCATATTATAAAATAAAAGAACTATTGCTGGATGGGAAAGCTCATATTGAAGCACTGTCATAGAAAACTTTTCATATTCTCCTACCTTAATCTGGATGTTAGTTATCCTACCTATCTTAGGTAGATATATTTATTAATAATTAAATCAGAAAATAAAGTTTTTCTTTTGTGTTCAAGGCTGAAAGCCTTTACCACGTGCCCTCCATTGACACCCTCACCCCAGAAATGAAATAATGGTGGATTATGTAGATAGCCAAGCTACTAAAAGATAATGATGAGCTATCCTCTCCCTGTCCTAAGTTTTCAGAGAAACAATTGATGTAGTGATTATAGGAACCCTCACTTAAGGAATTGCAGTCTGTAGCCTAATGACTTCAGCTGCTCAACTAATTGCACAAATTCATGCAGAAGTAGGTATATATTTATTTATGTTTTGTTGGCTAAATCTGCACATTTAAGCTGCATATAGTTATGATAACGTTCGATCATATGTTCTAGTATTTCTTTGAAATAGTTCTGTGCAATTCGTTGAATTAATATGCTATTAACAATCTACAGTGTGGTGCAATCTCCTGGGTCTAAGCGGTCAGAAGCATTGCTTGAGCCAAAGGAAACTATTGTCCTTACTCCTAAGAATGTGCAGGTATTTGTTGTTTGTTGTGCGCGCAACTATTGCAAATTTCTTTGACATTTTACTTTTGGAGAGCCAATTTTATTTCTTGATGTATGGGTTTTCTTTGCCAATTTCTTTGCCCTTTTGTCTTTTTGTTTTCTTGAGCCGAGGGTCTTTCGGAAATAACCTCTCTACTTCTTCGGGGTAGGGGTAAGGTCTGCGTACACACTACCCTCCCCACACCCCATTAGTGGGATTTCACTGGGTGGTTGTTGTTGTTGTTGTTGTTGATGTATGGGTTTTCAGAAACTTATGGTGTTATTATTGATGCTTCTGTATCTCAGGCACTAAGAACACTTTTCAACATTTCTCATCGACTGCATTGTTAGATCGTTATGTAAATAATATGAATTAGTCCTAGTCCCACATAGAATAGGAATATGATATGTATTGTATAAACAGGGCTCATTGTATTATAATTAAAATAGAATATCAATAATAGATTTTTCTCCCGTGCTTTCTCACATGGTATCAGAGCATTAGTGAGAAACTTATCGCTGTGCATCATTCCAGCGACTTCCGGGAAGAAAGACCTCGTCGCCGTGCAATTTTCCGGCGACTTAAGAGGTTGTATGCAACAAAATCACTTTCCGTTGGTGTTGTGAAAAAACCAACACCATCACAACTCCTTAGGCTCAGGCGACCAAACCCCAGTCAACCCCATAAAATACCTTCCCACGCGCCCTCACGCGCCAAACAAAGAAAAAAAAAATTTCCGTCTCGTGGAGCCCTTTCCGGCCACTTTTTGAAAAAATTTCTTTAGGACAGCTGGCTCGCAAGGGAATTTCGAGTCTATCCATTCTGGTTACACCAAATTCTGATGACTTTTTTATTTCCGGGCGAGCTACAGTGTTTTCGGTGATCAGTGAACAATAACTGAACAGTGAACTGTAGTTTCTCTTATATTTTGGGAGTCAGCTAGGGCTGGGTCAGATCTGAAAATCTCCGAAAAATCAAAATTTTCCGGTAAAATATTCCAGCAAGTTTAATCGTCTTTCACATTTTATGCAAGTACTTTCTGGACGCATTCTCTTTGGACATCATACTTGTCTATACTTGGAGGTTGTTAGAAGTTTGGTCGTAACAAAATGGGAACCGATATTTTGAATGGTTAGATGGTTTCTTTACCGGATTATGCTGAGTTCCTTCAGTACAAAGCACATAAGCAGACATCTTCTGTTATTCAAACAGGTAATAGCGTGACTTGTGTCTCCCAATCTTCATCCTCCGAGTCTTGGGTCATTGATTCAGGTGCATCTGATCACATTTCTGGTAACAAATCTGTTTTCACTACTATTTCATATTCTCAATCTCAGTCTCTTCCAACAATCACAATGGCTAATGGGTCTCAAACCATGGCAACTTGAATAGGTCAAGCTAGTCCACTTCCTTCCTTTCCTTTAGATTTAGTTCTTTATGTTCCGGGTAGTCCTTTTAATCTCATAGCCGTTAGTCGCTTAGCCAAATCACTTAAATGCTCTGTTTTATTTCTTGATGACCTTGTTTTTATGCAGGAACGCAGTACAGGGCGTATCATTGGTACCGAGCGTGAATCAGATGGTCTTTATTACCTTATCCTTGCAAAATCACATGGACTCACATCGTGTCTTCCTTCAACAACTTGTCCTGTTACTGATTCACCAGATTTATTACATAAACGGTTGGGACATCCCAGTTTGTCAAAACTTCAAAAAATGGTGCCTGGTTTATCTCACTTGTCCACTCTAGAGTGTGAGTCATGTCAGCTCGGTAAGCATACCCGCTCCCATTTTCCTCGGCGTCTTGATAATCGAGCAATGTCACCTTTTACTTTAGTCCATTCAGATGCTTAGGGTCCTAGTCGGGTCAGTTCTACCTTGGGATTCCGCTACTTTGTCAGTTTCATTGATGATTATTCTAGGTGTACTTGGATATTTTTGATTTAAAATCGATCTAAATTGTTTTGTATATACCGGACCTTCCATGCTGAAATTCAAAATCAATTTGGGGTTTCTATCCGTACATTTCGTAGTGATAATGCCCTAGAGTATTTGTCTTCCCCATTTCATCAGTTTATGAGCTTTCATGGGATTATTCATCAAACATCTTGTCCATACACATCCCAACAAAATGGGGTAGCTAAAAGAAAGAATAGATATGTTATTGAAACTGCTCGTACCCTACTCATACAATCTCATGTTCCGTTGCATTTTTGGGGGGGATACAGTTCTTACATCTTGCTATCTTATTAATCGTATGCCATCTTCAGCTATCCAGAATCAAGTTCCATTCTCTGTCCTGTTTCCCTACTTACCTTTGTTCTCTCTTCCACCCCGTGTCTTTGGGAGCGCGTGTTTTGTTCATAACCTTACTCTAGGAAAAGATAAGTTAGCTCCTCGTGCTCTTAAATGCGTATTTCTGGGTTACTCGAGAACGCAAAAGGGATATCGATGCTATTCACCTGACCTCCAGCGGTACCTTATGTCTGCTGATGTTACCTTCTTTGAAACCCAATCATACTTCACAGGTCCAGGTAATCACTTAGATATTTTTGAGGTGCAACCAGTTCCATCTTTTGGAGATTCAGTTACTATTTCCCATTCTTCTTCCTCTATAACTCCAGCTTCACCACCTACAGCTCCAGTTGCAGCTCCACCACCTCTAGCTCTAGTGCCACCACTTAGTCCAGTTCAACCTTCTGCAGCTCCACCATTCCTGACTTATCATCGTCGTCCGTGCCCAGCATCAGGCCAACTTATTCACGTACTGCACCTGACCCGACTAGTACTGCGGACTTGTCTCCTCTTGGTCAGCCGATTGCACTACGAAAAAGTATACGGTCCACACTTAATCCTAATCCCCATTATGTCGGTTTAAGTTGCCGTCGTCTGTCATCACCCCATTGTGTATGATTGACGAGATGTCTGCTTTACATACGAGTGGTACTTGGGAGCTTGTTCCTCTTCCTTCGGGTAAATCGACTGTTGGTTGTCGTTGGGTGTATGCAGTCAAAGTTGGTCTAGATGGCTAGGTTGATCGACTTAAGGTTCGTCTCTTTGCCAAAGGGTATACTCAAATATTTGGGTTCGATTACAGTGATACTTTCTCTCCCGCGGCTAAAATAGCATCAGTCTGCCTTTTTCTATCCATGGCTGCTGTTCGCCATTGGCCTCTCTATCAGTTGGACATTAAGAATGCTTTTCTTCACGGTAACCTTGAGGATGAGGTTTATATGGAGCAACCACTTGGTTTTGTTGCTCAGGGGAGTCTAGTGGCCTTGTATGTCGGTTGCGTAGGGCCCTCTATGGTCTAAAGCAGTCTCCTCGAGCCTGCTTTGGTAAGTTCAACACAGTTATTCAGGAGTTTGACATGACTCGTAGTGAAACTGATCACTCTGTGTTTTATCGGCATTCTACTTCAAATCTCAGTATTTATCTGGTGGTTTATGTTGATGATATTGTTATTACCGGCAATGATCAGGTCTGATAGTGTTAAAGTGCTGGGCAGATATGTATCATCAACGGAAGTATGCCTTATTCTGATAGACGTTCTACGTTTGGATATTGTATTTTAGTAGGAGGTAATTTGGTGTCTTGGAAGAGCAAGAAACAGAATGTGGTGGCTCGGTCTAGTGCAGAAGCAGAATATCGAGCAATGGTTGTGGCAACATGTGAGCTAGTTTGGATCAAACATTTGCTTAATGAGTTGAAATTTGGTGAGAGCAGCAAGATGGAACTTGTGTGTGATAATCAAGTTGCCCTTCATATTGCATCAAACCCGGTGTTCCATGAGAGAACTAAAGACATTGAGATTGACTGTCACTTCGTAAGAGAAAAGATACTCTCAGGAGATATTGCTACAAAGTTTGTGAAGTCGAATGATCAGCCTGTAGATATTTTCACCAAGTCCCTTACTGGTCCACGTATTAGCTACATATGTAACAAGCTCGGTACATATGATTTGTATGCACCGACTTGAGGGGGGTGTTAGATAATTATGTAAATAATATGAATTAGTCCTAGTCCCACATAGAATAGGAGTATGATATGTATTGTATAAATAGGGCTCATTGTATTATAATTAAAATATAATATCAATAATAGATTTTTCTCACTTTTTATTTCATGATGTATGGGTTTTCAGAAACTTATGGTGATGCTTCTGTATCTCAGGCACTAAGAACACTTTTCAACATATCTCATCGACTGCATAATGTTTTAGGTCCTTCATGGAGCTTGGTGAGTTAGTCCACCATCTGCATCTACCGAAAGGTTAGAACTGCAAGCTCCTAATATTTGCTTTTGCTAAATATGTGCAGGTACTGGAGACTCTAGCTTCTCTTGACCGAGCTATTCATTCTCCACATGCAACTACACAGGTAATATTGGGTGTCAACAAAGGAAAGGGCTAATTACTCTTCAATTATTATTTTTGGAGATTGATTGGACCAATCTCTAAAATTGAATTGACCTACTTCAACACTAATAGGCTAGTGTCCTTAAAGAGTTACTTACACTGTAGTATAGAAAGCTTCGAATTATTCAATGAAACTCTAGTAGAAAAATGCAGTTCCTGAATGCTTACTTCATATCCTTTTGAGTTATGGCCTCTTTTAATTTTCATTGGCTTTCTCAACGGAAAGCCGTGAAAATAGCCTCCTGCACTTCGGTAAGACTGCGTATGATAGACCCTTGTGGTCCGACCCTTCCTCGGACTGCCCTTTCTTTTCTCAACGTAAACAGTCTAATTATGAGTAAAACGTGGAAAAGATAAATAGAATGCTATAGTTTGGAGTAAGGGGAAAAACGGAAGATTTTAATAGCTCTCGGTTTTCTCTCTATTACTACAAGCAAACAATTCCGAGTAAGCAGGGAATGGGTTCTGGAAATGACATAGCAGCTAATAAAAATACAGTATGAGCTATAATTTACAACTCTTACCTATCAAAATTTACTAGCTGTCCCTATCATTATGGCTGTATGTGTCACCACTGTAGGCTGAAAAATCTACTTATTCATCCACTTTAATTACCATGATGCAGGAGGTCTCCACAGCTGTGCCAAAGCTTACAAGAGATTCTTCTGGTCAATATAGTGATTTTCATATTCTTTCTTCCTTAAATTCTCAGGTGCTTGAGTTCCCCTTTTTCTTCTCATTTCACTGTTTAACTTATTATCATTTGTATATAAATTCAAAAGTTAACTTCTTTATGAAGCTGTTTGAGAGCTCTGCTCTGATGCATGTAGCTGCTGTCAAGTCACTGCTTTCTGCTCTACGTCAGTTGTCACATCAGTGTATGTCTGCAGCTGTGAGTGGCTTTGGCCCACCGTCAAGTCAAAAAAGTGGAAGCATCTGTTTCTCAGTAGAGAGAATGTTATCGATCCTAGTCAATAACGTGCATAGTATGTCCTGACAACTATTTTTCCTATGTTTTTTCCCCTATCTGTTGTTAGTTGTTACACATGAAACATGCACTGTATGCTCTGAGTTTATAACTATCTGTTTCAATTTTTTGGAAGGTGACATCAAGTATAATTGGTCACTTATTTATTTCTCTATTTATTCTTCTAAAATTGTTTAAACTAAGAGGGCGCATTGCAGCTGAAATGCTATAGGATCAGATATTTTAGCTATCAGGTAGGCTGTAAATGTTCTTGACTTCCTTGTCATTATCGTGGTTGTTGAAGATATAATTAAGTAAATGGAAGTGTGTCCTTTCCAATAGTTTAAGCTTTTAGGTAATATGGACCCACAATTTTATAGTGGTGGTCACTTGACTATGGGGAACTTATTATTCAATAAGTACCTGCAGAATTCTATGTTATATACTGCTGTTTCAAACTTCTGCTTCAAAATTATAGGTATTAACTAAAGCGTACATGAGCTATGAGACACATCACTGGAAGAGCATACTTAGGGAATGTTCAGACTACACCCACTTTAGCCTTCTGGATTGTTTTGTTATTCACAATCATGACTACCCGATGCATATGAGTTGGCTTAAAAGTTGAAGACTAGGATATGTTTTGGAGACGTCCAAAGTAAAAAATGTATATTGGTATTGCATGACTTGACCTGCATGTCATCTGTTTTATTGTTCATGTATGCGAAAAGAGAAAACACTTCTCATTGACTTGATTAAGTAATAATATACAAGTGGTGCTCCTTATATCTAACGCCCATGACAGAGGGTGGGCTGATGAAGGTGGATTAAAGAGGACTGTCGGGCTTCTTCGTTAGCAAGCTTTCGAAGAAGGGGTGCACATGACACCGTAGGCGAATCCCATATCAAAATGGAAGAGGAAAGTGAAGAGCTTTATAAGGCATAGGATAGGACAAGTTCACATGGTTGCGCTCTTTTGGACTCGATGATGACGAGCGTAAGATGATGTAGACATCCTTGTTATTTACTTAATCATCAAGAAGAGTTGGTAGCACTTCAGTTCAGATTGATCATGAGGGACAACTTCTCTTGATCACTCATTTTTTCTTCAATTCGAGGACCCAAGAAGCAAATCCGTGAGGTCTGTTGGACCGAAGCGGATAATACATGCCATGGGCTTGGGCTTTGACAAATATGTCAATGTCCCTAAACTGGGGTGGTACATGATTGACAACTGTGAGAAGGCATGAGAGAAAATATGTTATTGATATTGGATAATAAATACAATACCAGAGGTCCCTATTTATAGCTATACACTACAAGGAGATATTACTGCTCTTCCAATATGGGACAAGACTACACTATACATATTTGTAAACTAACACTCCCCCTCAAGCCGGTGCATACACATCATATGTACCGAGCTTGTTACACATGTAACTAATACGAAAACCAGTAAGAGGCTTAGTGAAAATATCTGTTAGTTGATCATTCGACTTTACAAACTTTGTAACAATATCTCCTGAAAGTATTTTTTCTCTGACAAAGTGACAGTCGATCTCAATGTGTTTAGTCCTCTCATGGAACACCGGATTTGACGGAATATGAAGAGCAACTTGGTTATCACACACTAGTTCCATCTTGCTGATTTCTCCAAACTTTAACTCCTTGAGCAACTACTTGACCCAAACTAACTCACACGTCGCCATAGCCATGGCCCGATATTCGGCTTCGGCGCTAGATCGAGCAACTACATTCTGTTTCTTGCTCTTCCACGAGACCAAATTACCTCCTACTAGAACATAATATCCAGACGTAGAACGTCTATAAAAAGGCGATCCTGCCCAATCAGCATCTGTGTACCCAACAATCTGCTCGTGGCCTCGATCCTCGAATAGTAATCCTTTGCCTGGAGCTGACTTTATATACCGAAGAATGCGAACAACTGCATCCCAATGACTATCACATGGAGAATCAAACAAATTGACAAGTGAGGCTTGCTCAGTTGGTAAAATCACCTCCACCTACGACCGTTAGGTCCCGGGTTCGAGTTGCCTGGAGCTGACTTTATATACCGAAGAATGCGAACAACTGCATCCCAGTGACTATCACAGGGAGAATCCATAAACTGACTTACAACACTCACCGGAAAAGAAATGTCAGGTCTAGTCACTGTGAGGTAATTCAATTTGCCAACCAACCTCCTATATCTCGTAGGGTCTCTAAGAGGCTCCCCCTGTCCAGGCAGAAGCTTAGCATTCGGATCCATAGGAGAGTCAATAGGTCTGCAACCCATCATTCCAGTCTCCTCAAGAATGTCTAAGGCATACTTCCGCTGTGAAATAACAATACCTGAGCTAGACTGAGCGACCTCAATACCTAGAAAATACTTCAATCTGCCCAGATCCTTAGTCTGGAAGTGCTGAAAGAGATGTTGCTTCAGATTAGTAATACCATTCTGATCATTACCAGTAATAACAATATCATCGACATAAACCACTAGATAAATACACAGATTAGGAGCAGAATGCAGATAAAACACAGAGTGATCAGCCTCACTACGAGTCATACCGATCTCCTGAATAATTGTGTTGAACTTACCAAACCAAGCTCGAGGGGACTGTTTCAAACCATATAGTGACCTGCGCAATCTGCACACACAACCATTAAACTCCCCCTGAGCAACAAAACCAGGTGGTTGCTCCATATAAACTTCTTCCTCAAGATCACCGTGGAGAAAAGCATTCTTAATGTTTAACTGATAAAGAGGCCAATGACGTACAACAGCCATGGACAAAAAGAGACGAACAAATGCTACTTTAGCCACGGGAGAGAAAGTATCACTATAATCAAGCCCAAAAATATGAGTATATCCTTTTGCAACAAGACGAGCCTTAAGCCGATCAACCTGGCCATCCGGCCCGACTTTGACTGCATAAACCCAACGACAACCAACAGTAGACTTACCTGCAGGAAGAGGAACAAGCTCCCAGGTGCCACTCGCATATAAAGCAGACATCTCGCCAATCATAGCATGTCGCCATCCTGGATGAGATAGTGCCTCACCTGTAGACTTAGGGATAGAAACAGTGGACAAAGAAGATATAAAGGCATAATGAGGTGACGGCAGACGATGATAACTTAAACCGACATAGTGAGGATTAAGATTAAGTGTGGATCGTACACCTTTGCGGAGTGCAATTGGTTGACTAAGAGGAGACAAGTCCGTAGTAGGTGCAGAATCTGATGCGGGGCGTGAATCACCTGGGCCTGATGCTGGGTGTGGACGACGATGATAAGTCAAGAGTGGTGGAGCTGCAGAAGGTTGAACTGGATTATGTGGAGGAACTGGAGCTATAGGTGGTGGAGCTACAACCGGAGCTGTAGGTGGTACAACCGGAGCTATAGGTGGTGGAGCTACAACTGGAGCTATAGGTGGTGGAGCTACAACTGGAGCTGTAGGTGGTGGAGCTGGAGTGACTGAATCTCCAAAAGATGAAACTTGTAGTACCTCAGAAATATCTAAGTGATGACCTGAACATGTGAAGTATGATTGGGTTTCAAAGAAGGTAACATCAGCGGACATAAGGTACCGTTGGAGGTCAGGAGAGTAGCATCGATACCCTTTTTGTGTTCTCGAGAAACCCAGAAATACGCACTTAAGAGCACGAGAAGCTAACTTATCTGTTCCTGGAGTAAGGTTATGGACAAAACAAGTGCTTCCAAAGATACGGGGTGGAAGAGAGAACAAAGGTAAGTGGGGAAACATGACAGAGAATGGAACTTGGTTCTGGATAGCTGAAGATGGCATACGATTAATAAGATAGCAAGATGTAAGAACTGCATCCCCCCAAAAACGCAACGGAGCATGTTGTATGAGTAGGGTACAAGCAATTTCAAACATCTGAATGAACTAAAGTGCACCTAGAATAATCATCAATGAAACTGACAAAGTAGCGGAATCCCAAGGTGGAACTGACCCGACTAGGACCCCAAACATCTGAATGAACTAAAGTAAAAGGTGATCTACTCGATTATCAAGACGCCGAGGGAAATGGGAGCGGGTATGCTTACCAAGCTGACATGACTCACACTCTAGAGCTGACAAGTGAGATAAACCAGATACCATTTTCTGAAGTTTTGACAAACTGGGATGTCCCAACCGTTTATGTAATAAATCTGGTGAATCAGTAACAGGACAAGTTGTAGAAGGAAGACAAGATGTGAGTCCATGTGATTTAGCAAGGATAAGGTAATAAAGTCCGTTTGATTCACGCCCGGTACCAATGATCCGCCCCGTACTGCGTTCCTGTATAAAAACATGGTCATCAAGAAATAAAACAACGCATTTAATTGATTTGACTAAGCGACTAACAACTATGAGATTAACAGGACCATTGGGAACATAAAGGACTGAATCTAAAGGTAAGGAAGGAAGTGGGCTTGCATGACCTATTGCAGTTGCCATGGTTTGAGATCCATTGGCCATTGTGACTTTTGGAAGAGATTGAGAATACGAAATAGTAGTGAAAAGAGATTTGTTACCAGAAATATGATCTGATGCACCTGAATCAATGACCCAAGACTCAGAGGATGAAGATTGGGAGAAACAAGTCTCACTATTACCTGTTTGAACAACAGAAGCTATCTCAGAAGATGTCTGCTTACATGCTTTATACTGAAGGTGAAGGAACTCAATATACTCTGCTAAAGAAACCATCCGACTATTCAAAACATCGGTTCCCATGTCGCTACAATTTGTAGTAGTATGGTTAACTTTAAATAGTGGAAATAAGTAACTCTTGTGAAAAAACTGAAGAAATAGCTTGAAAAACACTGTTTACAGCAGGAAAACAGAACATTGTTCTGTGCCGAAAAGACTGTTTACGACGGAAACACTGTAGCTCGCCGGAAAATTCCAAAGTTGTCGGAATTTGTCGTAACCAGGATGGATAGACTTGGAATTCCTTTGCTAGCAAGCTGTCCTTAAGAAATGTTTTCAAAAATGGCCAGAAAGGTCACTGTTCATGCCGGAAAAATATAAAAGTGGTCGGAATTTGATTTGAATTAGATGGATAGGCTCGGAATTTTGAGGAGAGCACACTGTCCTGAAGAAGCTTAGCGAATAAATGGCCGGAACCCTTGCCGGAAAAGTTGTTGTTGCCGCCTCGTGAGCGTGGCGGCTTTTCTGCCGGATAAAATTTCAGGGGTTGGTCGTCGGAGGGTGATCTACCACGTGGTGGTGTTGGTTTTAGCGCAACACCGACATAAAGTGACTTTCACTTAGACAAGCCTTAGGTCACCGGAAAAATTGCACGATGACTAAGTTCTTTCTTCCAGGTTAACTGGAATGACGCACAACGATCTTTTCTCACTAATGCTCTGATACCATGTGAGAAGGCACGGGAGAAAATATGTTATTGATATTGGATAATAAATACAATACAAGAGGTCCCTATTTATAGCTATACACTACAAGGAGATATTATTCTTCTTCCAATGTGGGACAAGACTACACTATACATACTTGTAAACTAACAACAACCAACCCGTACTACCCATCGAGTGAACTCTGAACTCGCTGACTGAATTGCTTTTAACATTGAATTTATATCACAATTTTATAATGAGCAAGGTAAATTATGTAATTGAATCCGTATTCATATAATGATCTGATAAAGAGCAAGGTACACAAATGTGTGGGGCATTCAATGTTAGAAGAAGCGGAACTCACCTGGATCTGCAAAGGGTTAGGTACTAGCCAAACATCTCGTCCTGACGCGCTAGTCTCTACAGAATAGTAAGTAGATGCCCGAAGACTAAGTGTCACCCTCATGGTACTCAGTAAGTCACATTGACTACCCCCTATGCGGTGCTGAAAAACTTACTAAATAAAAATATGAAATGCAATAATACCCTTGTATAACATTTTATAATTTGATAGTTGACATTTAACTGAAAGCTTAACCGATAACTGAAACTGAAATTGAAAGCTGATAACTGATAACTGATAGTCTGTATAGTATTGAAAACTGATAGCTGAGGAATGTTTTGTAATTAATAAGGTATCCTCAAGAATATTCTACAATATTTTCCTTATTCAAGCCAATGAATCAAGACAAGTATTCTCTTGATATTCTAACCGGCTCCATCCATCTCAAGGAGGAGAAACGAACTTCAGTTTGCTTATTTTGAAAACATAGAAAGTAGTAGTGAATCTGTCTCTGATATAATGTTAATAAAATGGACCTTGGGCCAAATTCAATCTCAGAAGCTAGCTCATGAAGTTGATTGCTCAAGGTTACATAAGGAGACAACATCCATTCCTTCAACCACATACTGATAATCTCAAATATTTGTCAAGAATCTATTAACATATACTTAGCTGCACTTTTCAAAAATACACACACACACATTATCTGTATGTTTAACCTTTTCAAAATTTCATTATCTTTTCTCGTTACAGTTAAATTATGGTAATCTTCTATAACAGGGGTGGGGCCATTATGGGATGAAGTTATTTGCCACTTTATTGAGGTAATCTAATCCCTAATTTCATAATTTATGGTTGCATTTGTTATGTTTGCTCTAATGTCTTCATGTTTTTGTAGCTTACTGATAGTTCAAATCAGCATGTGAGAACTATAGCACTGAATGCAATGGATCAATCTATTTCCGCTGTTTTAGGATCTAATCAGCTCCAGGAACATGCATCATCCAAGCTCCAGGGTGCATGCAATGATGTGAGAATTAACCTTCCATTCAAAGGTCATGATATTTTGCATGCTAGGTGGTAATAATCTTTACTTTGGGCAAACTCTCTAGGTACAAACTGAGAATATAGAGTTGAGGTCACTGGAGTGTGCTGTCATTTCTCCACTGAAAGTGCTATATTCTTCAGCTCAGAACATCGATGTTCGTGCTGGATCTCTGAAAATTCTTCTTCACGTTTTAGAGGTAGTGTTATCCAAGTTACTGTTTTACTCCATAGCACTGATACACAGATGCAGAACTCTCTCTTGTGATCCTCTCTCACTACTGTTTTTATCTTTTTAATGATTTATATTCTTTCAGAGACATGGAGAAAAGCTCCATTATAGCTGGCCAAATATTCTTGAATTGTTGAGGTGCTCATCTAGTACTTCGAGTTGCTTTTGGTCTTTAGAGCCATAGTTTATTCAGTCAAGAGAACTTTAAATCTTGGAATGACGCTTTCAGGTCAGTAGCAAACGCTGCCGAGAAGGATCTCATTACTCTTGGATTTCAGGTGACAACGCTAAACACTCAACAAAATTGAGGGTGCAAGTGAACTAGGCTTATCTCATGAGATTTGCGAGCTTGGGTCGATTTTGTCTTAACCAGCTCCTCCATTTATTTTGCTTAGTATTGATTGACTCAAGCCAGCTCAAGTTGCAAGGCATCCACCACACATGTTATTCCTTTTCCAATACAAAAAAGAGGAATGTCAATTTGGTTATTAGGGTTTTCATCGAAATATTATCATAGGAAATATCTTACTGATCCGGACAATGTTTACATAAAGTGGAATGTCTAAGTTGAATGTGGATCGTGCCTTCCACTTCTAATAGGCCATGAACTAGATCAGAATCATTCTCGACGAGTCCATATTCCTTTAGTGGTTTAACAACAAGCAAAGTATTTAGAGACGGCTTGATATTTCCCAGATGCTTTTCATTCGTTGACTAATTTCTTTTTTGTTGTCCTACCTTTTTTAAAGGCATTTTGAGGAAAAGTGTAAAGCTCAACCCCAGGCATTTTGAGGAAAAGTGTAAAGCTCAACCCCAAAATCATTCATATTTCGCCTCTACTCTTTCATCTCTTCTAAAATACCGCTTAAAATAACATGGTTGGTGGTACTGGTTTCCCTCCTTTATTGATGTTTAGGTTATGTTCAGTCCATATAAGATCAATTAGAATACTATCGCCCCACTCGTTATATTGTGGGTCCGATAGAAGGAGAAGAATAGGGGGCTTTTGATTGAGTTAGGACTGACTTTGTACAGTTGAAGAATTGCTCTTATTTCTAATTTCTTTTTGATGCACCTATTAGATTCCTATATGTATAGAAGATTCATTGTATTTTGTAGAGAACCATAGTTTTGTATAGATTCTCTACCTTATAGTATAGTTTTTGTATACAAATTTTTCCCACATTTAAAATTGCTTTACAAAAGAAGACGGGTTGGACAGAATGCTTCCACATAATTCATGGTGGCTCACTGATGCAATCAGTGTTGGCTATGTTCTACCATCTTAATGTTTACAATCTGAATGGTGTAACATACTTGAACGCGAAGGTTTAGCTTACATCTGCATCTTTGATTTGAACTGACTGCTACGTTTTCTTGAATAGAATCTTCGTGTCATCATGAATGATGGCCTTTCAACAGTACCTGCTGACTGCCTTCATGTGTAAGCTACTTTTGTGTTCCTGGACTTTGTCTACTTTTCTTCTCTTAGTTATTCCAGCTTCAGTAGAAGTTTTGAGCATTACATGTGCATAATGTTGGCAACCATGATCAATTTGCAAACATGTTGTATGTGTTTAAAATAAGAAAAAAGAAAACTTGACTGGGAGGGTCTCTCAGACAGCAATGGAAACGAACTCGATGAAGAGGGTCTCTCAGACAGCAGTAAGAATTAAGAAATAAACTTAAAAAGAAGAAAGACAAAAGAAACCAAATAGCACGAAAGCATCATTATTTATTAATGTTATTTTCTTTGCAGATGCATTGATGTCACTGGAGCATATAGTGCTCAGAATACTGAACTGAATATCAGTTTGACAGCAATTGGCCTTTTATGGACTTCCACAGATTTCATCATTAAGGGGTTTCTGCATAAACAGAATGAAGAAAAAGAATCAGGTAGAACCACGGGTTGTAAATAGGTGTTGGTTCTCCTATTAAAAGAGTGTTCTTTGACTTCTTCTCTTCTTCTAGATGAAAACTGAGTGTTTATCTGATTGCAGATAGTAATGGAATGAAGGAAGAACAGGCTCTAAGTTTCTCTGGGAAAGTTAACGACCAAGCACTCCAAATGAATATTGTAGACTGTGACAAATTGCTCTTTTCAATTTTTTCTTTATTACAAAATCTTGGTGCTGATGAAAGACCAGAGGTATTTGTATTTTATGTGCAATTAAGCTTTTTTCTTGTTACATTTTTTGAGCATATAGCTGATAGGCAACTAATCTAATAGGCTTTCAAGCCCTTTTCTCTTTAGTCTATTTATGATAAGTTCAAATTCAGGCGTTTGCTACTTTAATTCCGAGAGGCTTGTCGTAGCAAAACAAACTTATCTAGAATATCTGATAGGGAAATGTAATTTGCTAGAAACTAGACAACCTACTCAAATTATTGAAGATATGTACAATTTTATGCGCGACTGTTTGATCCAAATTAGCTCATGCGTTGCCATAGCCATTGCTCGATATGCTGCTTCTGCACTAGATGGAGCAACCACCTTCTGTTTCTTGATCTTTAAGGACACCAAATTACCTCCTACTAAAACAAAATATCCAGACGTAAAAGGGCTATCAGCATGTGATTTTGCCCAATCGGCATCTGTGTATCCAACTATTTGCTCATGGCCTCGATCCTTGAACAACAGTCCTTTGCCTGTGGCTGACCGAAAAATTCGGATAACTGCATCCCAAAGACTATCACAGGGAGAGTCTTTAAACTCACTTACAACACTTACGGGAAAGGAAATGTCAGGTCTAGTTACTTGGAGGTAATTTAACTTGATAACCATCCGCTTATATCTTTTAGGATCGCGAAGAGGCTCTCTTTATCCCGGCAGAAGTTTAGCATTCGGATAGTGTCAATCGGTCTACAACGCGTCATTCTTGTCTGCTCAAGAATGTCTAAGGCATGCTTCCGTTGTAAAATATCAATACCTAAGCTAGACTAAGCGACCCAATACCTAGAACATACTTCAATCTGCCCAGATCCTTAATTTGGAAGTGTTGGTAGACATAAACCACCAAATAAATACACAAATTTAAAGCGGAGTGCCGATAAAATACAGAGTGATCAACTTCACTACGAGTCATACCGAACTCTTGAATAACTATGCTGAGCTTACCAAACTAGGCTCGAGGAGACTATTTCAAACCATAGAGTGACCAGAGCAACCGACATACAAGGCTACTAGGCTCCCCCCGAGCAACAAATCAGGTGGTTGCTCATTGTGGAGAAAAACATTCTTAATATCCAGCCGATAGAGATGCTAATGGCGAACAACAACCATTTATAGAAAATGGGGAACAAATGTTATTTTAGCCACGGGAGAAAATATTAATGTAATCAAGCCCAAATATTTGAGTTTAACCTTTGAGAACGAGGTGGGCTTTAAGGCAATTAATTTGACCATCTGAACCAATTTTGACTGCATACTCTCATCGACAACCAACTTTAGATTTTCCTAGAGGTAGAGAAACAAGCTCCCACGTACCACTAGCATGTAAAGCAGATATCTCTTCGATCATAGCTTATAGCCATCCAAGATAAGATAGCGTTTCACCTGTGGACTTGGGGATATAAATAGAGGATAAAGATGACACCAAGGCATAATGAGGTGATGATAAACGATGATAACTTAAACCAATATAATGGGGACTAGGATTAAGAGGATCGAATACCATTTCGAAGTGCGATCGGTAGACTAGAAGGAGACAAGTCTGCAGTGGGTGAAGGATCCGATACAGGACCTGAATTATTAGGACCTGATGTTGAATGCTGACGGCGATAAGTTAGGCGTGGTGGAGCTATATAAGGTTGAACTGGACCTGTAGGTAATGGAACTGGAGCTATAGGTGATTGCACTAGAGCTGTAGGTGGTGGAGCTAGAACGAGATATGCAGGTGATGGAACTTGAGCTATAAGTGGTGGAGCTAGAGCTATGGAGGAAGATGAAGGAGGGATAGTAACTGAATCTCCAAAAGATCGAATTGATCACCTCGACTTGTGAAATATGGTTGGGTTTCAAAAAAGGTAACATCGGCAGATATAAGGCACTGCAAGAGGTCAGGTAAATAGCATCAATATGCCTTTGCGTTCTTAAGTAACCTAGAAGTACACACTTAAGAGTACGGGTAACTAACTTATTTTTTTCTTGGAGTAAGGTTATGAACAAAGCACGTCCTCCCAAAGAGAATAGAACAAGACAAAGAATGAAACTTGATTATGGATAGCTGAGGATGATATATGATTAATAAGATAACAGGATGTGAGAAACGCATCCCCCAAAACCGCAACGGAATATGAGATTGCATGAGTAGGGTGCGAGCGGTCTCAATGAGATGTTTATTCTTTCTTTCAACTAACCCGTTTTGTTGAAATGTGTATGGATAAGATGTTTAATGAATGATCCCATGAAAGTTCCTAAACTGCTGAAATGGATAAGACAAATACTCTGAGGCATTGCTGTTATGAAATGTGCTGATAGAACTCCAAATTGATTTTGGATTTCAGCGTGAAAGGTGGGGAAAATAGGAAATAACTCAGATCATTTTTTCATAAAGAATATCCAAGTGTACCTTGAATAATCACCAATGAAACAGACAAAGTAGCGGAATCCTACGATAGAACTAACCCGACTAGGACTCCAAAGATCTGAATGGACTAAAGTGAAAGTTGCCTTCCACGATTATCAGGATGCCGAGGGAAATGGGAGCGAGTATGCTTACCGAGCTGCACTCACAGGCTAGAGTGGACAAGTCAGACAAACCGGTTACCACTTTCTGAAGTTTTGATAAACTGAGGTGTCTCAACCATTTATGTAATAAATCAGGCGAATCACTTACTGGACAAGCTGTTGAAGCAGGACAAGATGTGAACAGTGTTGTCAAAGGCGCGCTTAAGCCCTAAAGCGAGGCTCAAAACATGTTGAGCGCTTAGCCTCGCTTTGCGGGCGCTTCAATGTCGCATCAAGGCTCTAAGGCATACTTTCCTTGCCAATGAGTGTAATCCTGAAAATGCGACACTGAACAATTGATATTTCACTTTATCGTTATTTTTTTGTCAACTTGTTTTGTCCATATATTTGTTATTCATGCTTATAATTATTGGTCTTGGACTATATATACATATTTTTATTTTTTCCTCCAGTTGCGCCTTTTTTCATTAAAGCCCACACTTTATTTGCGCTTAAAGCCCCAACGGGCCTTAGAGCTTTTTTGCGCTTTTCGCCTTTGATAACACTGGATGTAAGTCCATATGATTTAGCAAGGATATGGTAATAAAGTCTATTTGATTCACACCTGGTACCAATGATCCGTCTCGTACTAAGTTCCTGTATAATAACAAAGTCAACATAAGTGATTTGGCTAAGCGACTAATGAATATGAGATTAAAAGGACTACCAAGAACATAAAGAACTGAATTCAAAGGTAAGGAAGGAAGTGGACTAGCTTGACCTATTCCAATTGCCATGGTTTGAGATCCATTGCCCATTGAGACAGTTGGAAGTGATTAAGAGTAAGAAATAGTGAAATAGTCGTGAAAAGAGATTTGTTACCAGAAATTTGATCAGATGCACCCGAATCAATGACCAAAAAGTCGGGAGAAGAAGATTGGGAGACATGACTCACGCTATTACCTGGTTGAACAACATAAACTATCTCAGAAGATGTTTGTTTACGTGCTTTGTACCGAAGGAACTCAATATACTCCGGTAGAGAAATCATCCAACTATTCAAAGTATTGGTTCCCATTTTGTTGCAACCAAAGTTCAAAGGACTTCTGAAAATAGTCAAGTAGTTGTCTAGAGAGAATACACATGAATCTTCGAAGGTGACTTGAGAAATGACTGAACTTGCCGGAGATTCTGACTTGGTCGGAAAAGTTTTGATTTTACACAAACAAATTTCACATATGACAGAAACAGGGAAGTACTCGCCGAAAAAATGGACTGCCTGGACAGAAAGTTATCAGACAACAGAGGAAACTAGATGGGTGATGTCGGAATGGGGAGGCGACCCAATTCTGTGAGGACAGTTTCCGGAACAGTCCAAATGCGTCGGCGCGTGACGCGGAAGGACAGAACTTATGACTGCGCGTGGAGGTGCATGGTGGTGACTTTGCCGGAGAGACTGACTGGGGTTTGGTCGCTGGTGATGGGGGAACCCTGTGACAGTGGCTGACAGCCTCTCAAGTCCCCGGAATATTGCAGGGCGACTGATTTCTTTCTTTCCGGATGTCGCTTGAATGATGCACAATGATCTTTTCTCACCAAAGCTCTAATAGCACGGGAAAAATATATTATTGTTATTCATTTTCTTACTATAATACAAGGAGCCCTATTTATATCTACATTCTATACACTACATACTACTACTATTCCGATGTGGGACTAATGTCACGACCCGCATTTTGAGATTGTGACTTCGTTCAAATCCGGTGAGAAAGAGTCCTTCTGATTCTCTAACGTAGGCCTGTCTACTCGTGAGACTTGGGTTTTTTAGTTTTAAGCATATATAAGGGGGTATAGGTGTTGAAGCTTAACCTGCCTCCCTCGTACGTGCTGCTACCAAGCCGTACCAAACGAGCTACCTTGAGGGGGAACCTCAAGGGCCTGCCTGGACGACTCAAAGGAGTGTCTTAGGTATCCATACGAGTTAGGGAACTCTATGGACGGCGGGACGTCTTCAGGCTAGCGTTGGGCACCAAACGCGCGCTGGAGGCTCGACGTGTGGGACGGGTATGCCCCGCGGGCTACCGAAATGTTGGACAAAGACCTCCGTGCCGATTAGATACTTGATGCACCCATCTTAGGGGTCTCATGTGTCGACTTGTAAGCATAACTTGGGTTCAGCTATGCGAGCAAGGGTCTATTGGCCTAAACGTGCAATTGTGGGGCGACACTGCACTATACGAGATGGAAGTGTGTTGCGAGTGCTGTGTATGAGCATGACACGAAAGACGCACATGACAATGGCCAAGGACTAAAGGTTGCCTTACTCGGGTGAAACACAAGTTGGGTGCGAATGCACGAGGCGAGTGTCAAGCTTGAGGATTGGACTGTGCACGCGTGAGCGATGCTCAGTGTCAGGCGAGGGACAAGACATGTCCTTAGCCAACCGCGCGCATGGATTATGATCCTAAGACGGGAAGCGCCACAACTAGTCGAGGCCAAGAGCCTAGACATCATACGGGCAGCACAATTGAAGCAGGCCTTCTAGGCAAGCTCCACCGCAGGCACAAAATCGTGCTTGGAAAGCCTGGAAAGGAGAAATGCTGGCCTGCAGCGAGGGTAACTGTAGGCGCCACATGGGCTATTCGGTGCCTTTGACGAGTGTAAGAAAGTCGGCCCGTGACACGTGGTAACAAAGCTGATAAAGACCATACTATGCCATGACATGATGTCAAGGCAAGCAGTTGAGATGGCGAGTGCATTTTGGATGTCAGTGCGGAGATCACGTCAAAGCGGAGATTGATGTTCATATGCCACCAGAGATCGAGAACCCGATACTATTGGTCGAAGAAAGAAATGGGTGACTCCAGTTTCTTTTGAAAGTCTGGGTTTCTATTGAATGTGGTGATATGCCGATGAATCGGGTGGTCAAGAAAAGGCCATGTTTGCCAGGTCGAGCAACCATATTGCAAATAGTGGGAGCCGTGGACTATAAACTTTGGGAATGATCGTAGCGGAGATCTTGCCAAGGATGTGTGTAGCGCATCACTTGAGTGTCTTTCCTTCGGGATAGACTTGTGGACTGCCTGAGGGCATTGAGAGGAGCCAAACCATTGTCATGGGGAGGCCTAGTGCTGAAATGCCAAGGTGAGGAGACGGATTCGAAGGAAATAGCGAACCTTCAGAATTGGGCGGATTTCCAAGTTGGAAGGTGTCATTCTGGAAACGGGTACGCCGAATGATCGGGGACCACTGAGATGGGGCCAAGTGCGAAGCACACCGGACCGGGAAGCCGTGCTAGCAGAACCAAGAGAGTTCTTGACTATAGGGCGAGTACAGACGTACTACCGGGAACATTGGGTACTTGCTGAGGAAGCGACAGTTGGAAAACAAAGAGCTTTGTTCGTGAATGTGGCGATGCTATGACTTTGAGAATGTAGTACTTACCAAGAGTACGTCCCAAGAGTTGGCCGAATGCCAAGTGGGACGAGTGCGCTAAGAAGTATCCTCCACATCGAGTGTGGGAGGATCCGCCTATGCAGAGGCATTGAGGGCGAAATTGTGAGTCTGAAAGCAAACAAGTCTTCAAAGGTAATGAGGGCGAGGAAAAGGCTACAGTAGCGACTGATATACGAGAGCTATGCCAGAGGGCGTGAAAAGGCTACGGGAGCGATAATGCTACGGGAGCTGCGCCAAAAGCACGCTGATGTGCTTACCTTTGAGGGAAGAGCTTCAGACGGACATGAAGGCCGTGAGGGTCATGGTGTGGTTGACTAGTGTGGGTCACCACAAAGTTAAGACACCAGAGGGTGAAAGTGCGGAGGCACTTTCCAAGTGAACACCGAAAGGAGGTGAAGTGCAGAGGCACGCTTGGAAGATACTTAGGGGGAAAGTGCAAGGGGCACGACTCCATGTTGAGCAGGACTTCGAGGAAGTCCGACCCACAGGGTTACGGGAGCCGCGATGTACATGCCTGAGGGGGCAGACTCCGGGATGTCGTAGGCCTTGATGTGTCATCGTGGACGATGACAGAATGAGTGTGGGAGGATGTCACAACCCGCATTTTGAGGTTGTGACTTCGTTCAGATCCGTGAGAAAGACTCCTTCTAATTCTCTGACGTAGACCTGTCTACTGGTGAGTCTTGGGCTTTTTAATTTTAAGCATATATAAGGGGGTATAGGTGTTGAAGCTCAACCTGCCTCCCCCGTATGTGCTGCCACCAAGCCGTACCAAACGAGCTATCTTGAGTGGAACCTCAAGAGCCTGCCTGGACGATTCAAAGGAGTGTTTTAGGTATCCATACGAGTTAGGGAACTCTATGGACGGCGCGACGCCTTTGGGCTAGCGTTGGGCACCAAACGGGCGCTGGAGGCTCGACGTATGGGACGGGTATGCCCCGCGGGCTACCGAAATGTTGGACAAAGACCTCTGTGCCGATTGGATACTTGATACACCCATCTTAGGGGCCTCGTGTGTCGACTTGTAAGCATAGCTTGGGTTCAGCTATGCGAGCAAGGGTCCGTTGGCCTAACCGTGCAGTTGTGGGGCGACACTGCACTATACGGGATGGAAGTGTGTCATGAGGGCTGTGTATGGGCATGGCACGAAAGACGCACATGACAATGGCCAAGGACTAAAAGTTGCCTTACTCGGGCGAAGCACAAGCTGGGTGCAGATGCACGAGGCGAGTGTCAAGCTTGAGGATTGGACTGTGCACGCGAGAGCGATGTTCAGTGTGAGGCGAGGGACAAGACATGTCCTTAGCCAACCCCAGGGCGCGCATGGATTATGATCCTAAGACGAGAAGCGCCACAACTAGTCGAGGCCAAGAGCCTAGACATCATACGGGCGACACAATTGAAGCAGGCCTTCTAGGCAAGCTTCACCACAGGCACATGATCGTGCTTGGAAAACCTGGGAAAAGGAGAGGCTGGCCTGCAGCGAGGGGAACTGGCGCCGCACGGGCTATTCGGTGCCGCTGACGAGCGTAAGAAAGTCGGCGCCTCCTACATACATTAGTTCTCTAACACTAACCTTGCTGAAAATTGTGTGCTTTGTTGATGCTTTTGTTAGTAGCGGACATAATTCTCTATGCTTGACCTAATCTATTTTTCAGGTTAGGAACTCTGCTGTTCGGACACTTTTCCAAATTCTTGGCAGCCATGGGCAAAAGCTTTCAAAGAGTATGTGGGAAGATTGTCTATGGAATTATGTTTTACCTACATTAGATCGCTCTTCTCACATGGTAGGTTGAAATGGCTCCAATCTATTTTAGGGACTATCCTGTAGCTTTTCTTGGCCAATAAGATATATTTTGCTCTTAGGCTGCAACATCTTCAAAGACAGAATGGCAGGGAAAAGAACTTGGAACACGTGGAGGGAAAGCAGTTCATATGCTCATACACCATAGGTATGCCAAATTTTGGAACTAGCTGCCTATATATTTTCTATTTGTTTTTGTTTCAATCTCTGTCTTAAGTGAATTATTTGGTTCTGCAGTCGTAACACAGCTCAGAAACAATGGGATGAGACACTTGTGCTTGTACTTGGGGGCATAGCTCGAATTCTACGTTCTTTTTTTCCTTTCTTGAGAAGCTTAGAGAATTTCCAGTCTGGTAAATTTCACAATCCTTTGATTTATCGTTGTCTTTACCTGGAAAGAACATTTTCAGTGATCACGGAAGAGTTCTGTGCTTATGTAGGATGGCAGACTTTGCTTCTTTTTGTAAGAAACAGCATATTTAATGGTAGTAAAGAAGTTGCTCTCGCAGCAGTAAATTGTTTACAGTCCACCATAGTTTCTCATTCCCCAAAGGTAATATGTGATATATTTGTGCAAATGACATTTCTTCATCTAATAGGAAGAAGTCTATGGAAGTTATCAGTTATGATTATTACTGAATGCTTATAGGTTTTAGCTTCTACTCAGTACTCAATGAATAAATCCTATGAAGCAGGGAAATCTGCCTATGCCTTATCTTACTTCGGTGCTTGATGTCTATGAGCTTGTGCTGCACAAGTCACCAAACTACAGCGGGAATATGGCATACAAGTTGAAGCAGGAGATCTTATATGGTCTTGGTAAGTGTTTTTGTGTGTAATAATTGAGATTGCTCTATAAGGGCCGTTTGGGAGCTTAAAGGTCAGATTAGATTTGATCGGGTCCTTTTATAAAATCTAAATTAGAAATTTTTCTAGATTTAGTTCATCCAGTTTGCATGATCTGTTGGTCTGATCAAATTGGATGTTAATCAGGATTTTATATCATCTCCATTTGGCATATTTATTCCTTTGGATTAATTTTTTAAATACTAGGGTGTCAATAGTCATAAATAGCTATAGTACTATTTTATTTTGTAAATGATATCTATGTTATATGTATTAATAAATCAATAAAATATCAAAACTTTTCGGTGACCAACTCAAGTTTGACTTGAAGCAAACTCAATCTGGATTACGCTTTTCTAGGGTCAAGATTGATCCAAATTACAAATTCAGCTTTTGTCAGACTAGGCTTAGGAATAAGATCACACTAAATCCAGATTAAGAAAATTCTCAGTATGAATTTGAGCACCATGAGTTTTAAGATCACATGAAGTTGGCCGTTGAGCATCAGTGTCAATGTCGCTTAGAAAAATTGTATAAGAGGAATACCGTAATTGGTATAATGCATCCTTTCGTTCCCAAGCTGAAGGGACTAAAACAGGCAGATAATTGTTTTTATCTCATGTCAAGTCCCTCATACACTATGCCTTTTTCCTCTAAATACTGTAAATAGTATAGTGCATCCTTTCTTCCCCAAGCTAAAGAGATCAAAATAGACAGACAACTGTTTTTGTCCCATGTCAATAATCTCCTTGTTTTTGTAACTTGTACAGTAATTAGTTTGTTCTCTATCTCTGTAGGCAGTAGCGAATCTACTTTATAGGGTTGGGTTCATGTAAATCTCTATATAGCACTGTAATAATTTATGAAAACAGAAAAGTAGTGCACTTGGGAACCCATTCTGCAGAAGGCTTAGTGATGCACTGATTATAAGCTGGCAATATATTTGCATCCAGGTAGAAGAATTGGTCTTCTGTGGACTTCTTTTTTATAAATTTTCTTTCAGTTCTTTCAAGTCTTTTTTTTCCTACTTACTATTCATACCCATCTTATGCTAAGGCACAATATTTTTATGTTAGTTACTCAATGGCGGAGCCAGAAATTTTAACAATGGCATTCAGAAAAATGCAAGAATGTCACACTCTGGATTTGAACTCTGACCCTAAACAAATTTTGAACCACTTTTGCTACTCATTAGAAAATTCCCTTATTTCAAGAAGATCCAACAAGTTGCATATATACAAGATTTTTTGTATTTACCGTTTTGCACGTTCTAACTTTCTAACTATGGGGATTCAAATTACCCCCCTTCACTAAAGGTAGCTCCGCTACTGTAGGTAGTGGTGAAGCCATCCTTTTAAAATCCTTAATCTGCCAGTGTCTGCAGGTAAGGAAAGCCAGAATCTTTGTTAGTTGAGTTCATGAGGTTAAAACATGTATTTACTTATTTATATTAATGTAATCTTTATGGTTGCTTAATGTTGATACCAGTCTGATCAAGGACCTACAGAGAATCTATATGACGAAACAATGACATTTTTTGTAGTCTGTCCAGTAGTTTACAATGAGAACCTTTTTATTGGCAGGTGAATTGTATGTTCAAGCGCAGGGAATGTTCGATAATGGTGCGTACCTAAAGCTGCTGTCAGTTGTAGATTCAGGGATTAAACAAGCCAAGGTCGCCAATAGTAACGTTGAAGCTGAATATGTGAGTACTTGCATTTCAACAACAACAACAACAACCCAGTATAATCCCACTAGTGGGGTCTGGGGAGGGTAGTTTGTACGCAGACCTTACCTCTACCCTGGGGTTGAGAGGCTGTTTCCGATAGACCCTCGGCTCCCTCCCTCCAAGAACTCCCCACATTGCTCTTGGGGTGACTCGAACTCACAACCTTTTGGTTGGAAGTGGAGGGTGCTCCCCACTAGAGCAACCCAGTCTTGTCAAGTACTTGCATTTCATGTGATATAATTAATAAGACTGTGTAAGCCCTTAGATTGTCTGGACCTTTTCCATATAAGCATGTGAGAACTGTGTGGGTTGTTCTAAATTTTGGGGGGGGGGGGGGGGGGTTGTATAAATACGACTAGATCCAAGTGTCATTTTTTTTTCAATAAAATTTTATGACAAAAAAGGAGAATACTCTATGCTATGTATTCAACAAGAACCCTCTAGGCTAGAGGTTCCTTTGTTATTAATTGTATGAAGGACCATCTTCACTTGATTATCAGAAGCAACTGAATGATCTGCAGCTTCTTTCCAGTAAATTCGTTTGGCTATAATGATGATAGTATTATTGAGTTCCACCACTCACCAAGGTTCATAATCATTTGTTTGGCAGCTACCCAACAACAACAACAACATACCCAGTATTATCCCATACTGTGGGGTCTGGGGAGGGTAGTGTGTACGCAGACCTTACCCCTACCTTGTCTGGCAGCTACCCAAGTTTTAGCTAATAACAAGTTTGCTACAAGATCCAGATATCATGTCCCTGCAGGGACATCCAATATCATAAACTATCTTGCATCTTGTTTGTGGCAGTAATGAATATTTTTAAACTGTTTCCTCTCTAAAACATTCAATCAATCACTTATGCCTCAACACCTAACTAGTTGAAGTCAGGTTTATGAATTCCCTATAACCGTTCTGCTGTATTCATGTCCATTTCATTCTAATACTAAATAATTTGTCTTAAAAAGAAAAGACAAGTTACGGTTCTCTAAACCTAGAGGTCATTCAACTCTCATATCCTTTCTATTATGTTGAAGACAAAAATCATTACAGTACTCAGGTAGATAATGCAACAAGCTGCGCAGTTTATCTGTTTGCATGAGTTTTAATTTGTCAGTGGCATATTTTTCTCTAGGGTCATGTTCCACCTTTGCAACGTACTGCACTTGAAATACTGCCACAGTTGCGTCCAGCAGAACACCTTTCTGCAATGTGGTCACCGCTGCTTGCAAAATTATTGCTGTATCTTCCAAGCTCTGATTCCTGTATGGACAAAATTGAAGATGAGAACGACCAAGAGACCGGTGAGATTAGTTACTTGTTTGGAATCAGTACATTTCTTAGAGCTGTTTTTTATTCTTACATAACTTATTTTCTTTGACATTGTTGCCCAGGGATCAACGATGATGCTGAGGTCAGTAATGGAATTGCTTCAGAATCCCAAAGGGTAGAAGCTTCACCTAAGAGTCCTGAATCAACTACAGTGCCAAGTATCTCAAATCATCTTTTCGCAGAAAAACTTGTTCTCGTGCTAGTGGATCTCCTTTTGCAGGCTCCACCTGCTGAGAAGTACAAAATTTTACCTGATATTATTCAATCTTTAGGAAGGTGAGAGTTGATCATGCATGACAGATCCTCTAGTTTCTTTTCCCGTCTATCATTAAAAATTGATCATACTGACAGATCCTCTTGTTTCTTTTCCCGCCATCATTGACAGCTCCTATAGTGTTTGATTAAAAATGGTACTCTGAAGTGTATTCTTGTGACAGGAATCTATTTTAAGAGTTGACTAGGGGATGCAAGATATTGGAACCTTGTTATGAAGAAAACCTTATAATACAACCTTGTTATGAAGTTGGATAAAAAAGGGGCTTATTATCCATTCTCATGTTCTCTTCAGTTAATCATACCAAATTACTTGGGAAGACTGTCATAGATTATGATCAAAATAAAAAATGATCTACTTTTGAAATAATCCATTCTCCTCTCTTGCATGAATCTGTAGGCTTCTTTTGTAATTTTTTTTTTGGGCTAATATGTGTGTGCTTACATGTTAATGATACATAAATCTTTCTGGATTGATCAGAGTTTGAATTACTTGTACTCCTTTTATTGATTGTGTTCATCGTTCAAGGAGATCAATATACTCCCAGAATTTAGAGCTTCTCATTGAACAAGTTCTAATTTTCTTCACTAGATGTATGATAACAAGAAGAGACAATCCTGATGGCTCACTTTGGAGACTAGCAGTTGAAGGTTTTATTCGCATTCTGCTCGATGATGTCAAAAAACTGACAGAGAAAGCAGGGCCAGAGTTGACTATTATTACCAGACCTGCAAGAATGCGTATTTGGAAAGAAGTTTCTGACATTTTTGAGATATTTCTAATAGGCTACTGTGGTCGTGCACTTTCAGTAACGGTAGACAGTGCTGATGAGTCTCTTGAGATGAATCTCTTGGATATTCTTGGAGACAAAATTCTCAAATCACAGACTGATGCACCTCTTGACGTAACGTTCCAATCCTAATCTTTTTAGATATTCTCACTCTAGTTCTTTCACTTTACAGCTGCACATATTTTGTCATCTCCGACAAACACTTCATTTTGGACCACTGGTTCCTTCCATGCTAATGAACCTTGAATATTTTGGGAACTTCTGTATGCAAGATGTGCTTATGTGTTTCATAAGTTCCAAAAGGTGTAGATCTAGCATGTCCACTCTTCTTTGAGAAGGAATTAAATGCTATCTATCATGGTTTTATCTCAATTTATTGCGTGCCACTAGGCATTAGCCAATAATATTTTTTATAAGTATGCCCATTTTCTTTTTGGTTTTCTAACTACCAAGTCCAACGAATAGCCAACCACCTAACATCTTTTTGGGGCCCTTGTTTGTATAAATGATTTAACAACTAACAGTTACCTCTGCAGGTAACTGAATCCTCGAAAATATGTTAGGGGAAAAAATCATGTACAATTCAGGTGACACAACTCTGGTCGATAAATGTGAGATTATAGGAATTATTTATGGCCTTTTGCAGGATTAGATATAGAAATCAGCTACGAATTAATAGCCCAGACTGTGTGGCTTGAGAAGTTCAGCAGATGATATAATATGATATTTATCCAGTTTTACAGCTCAGACTTCTTGCTTACTATAATAGAGTTATTTTTCCATTGCCACTTAAAGTTGTATGTCTGTTTGCATTCATATTTTCTAATGATGCATTGAAGGAGTAAACTTCTAGATCAAGCATAACGCAGATCATGTCAATTTTGCAGATTCTGGAACGTCTAATCACCACTCTGGATCGGTGTGCATCACGTACATGTTCCTTGCCGCTTGAGACTGTCGAACTGATGCCTTCACATTGTAGCAGGTTCTCCCTGTCCTGTTTACAGAAGCTGTTTCTTCTGTGCAGGTATATAGTACCTTTTAATTGACACCGCCTTACCTGTTTTCCATGTTTGCGGTGATTGCCATCTCACACTCATTTCACTTAGTTTCAGCCATGGAACTGGTGAATGGAATTCAACTAGATGTGAAGTTAGCAATATATCAATAAAATTATTATTGACCAGATGTGAGTTCATTCTGGGAAGGTTCTTGATGGATGAGAGCAGATTAGGTGGGTGATCTAGTTATGTTGAAAGGGATTTTAAATGCTTCCATTTTTGTCATTCTTGTTTTCTTCAGCTTATTTCTTAAATCATACAACCACTATTCAGCAGAAAATCCATTGCCAGCAGCACGTGTGGAAGAAGTTATCTTTGTCCTCCAAGAGCTTGCACTTCTTGTGGTTCATTCAGACACTGTATCCCAACTTACTTTACATCCATACTTAAAAGAAGGCCTTACAGGAGAGAATCAAGCAAGGCGTTCGCATTTACTTGTTCTTTTCCCATCCTTCTGTGAACTTGTCATATCAAGGTAAGCAGGTGAAATGATGAAAGAGGATGTGGTTGAAGTGGTCAAACTCTAGATTCTGTGTCTGGGCATCTTTTGTTTAACGGAGCTATAACATAGTGTGGTTATTTCATAGTGAACTTTTGACTCTTCCTTTCTGTTCATTTTAAAAAACAATTAAGAAGTAGATATCTAATATGAGGTAAATCTTTATTAGCAGGGAAGCCAGAGTGAGAGAGCTGGTGCAACTATTGCTAAGACACATCATAGTTGAGTTGGGACTACAGAAGTCTACTTGAGCAATTTGAAAGAAACAGAAACGGTTGGCATTTTCTAATAGTTGGCTCCTAATTTGTTCATGCGAGTCTATTATATGAGGAAATTTTTGGTCTTCCTCCAATTTTTGGTGTTTCATAATGTATATCTTTGTGCATTAAGCCAAAATGAAGAACTCGAGAAAACACGGTTAGTGTCGAAACCAAGAAACTTTCTTGTACATTATTGTATGTATCTTTTTCCTATAACTCGATTAGGTGGTGTCCTTGTTCCAGCAGATTTTGGAAAGAAACTATTACTAGGAAAGTACATGTGGGCTGCTTTCCTTACCAATTTAAGCCCAAATTTACATATCAAAATCCTCAGTTTTTATTTTTTATTTTTTTAACCTCATAAAAATATTTTAATTCATTACAATTATAGCTTGTCTCTGTAAGGTGAGAGGAAAGTATTTTCTTATATTAAATTTTGTATTGGACAAGAAAAAAATTCCACATAAGCTGCGCATGAAAGGCCCAAAGTCAATCTCAGGGAACATTAAAGTTTCATTGGATCTTCCTGTTCGCATCTTTACAAACATGCCAACTTGTACGTGTATTAAAAATAATTACAAACATAGAAACTGAATGCACCGATGTCTCCTTTGTTCTCTCTTCTCCCTGTTTCTTCCTCCTCTCTTCACCTAAAACTGAATATACTTGTCCACAACCCTCCGAGTGCTTGAAAAAGAAGAGAGTAATTAAAAAAGTCTTATTACTATTTGCATCATTAGAATTGTTTTATATTTTCAATTTTGGACATTTACATGATTTAGAAATCTTTGTAAAGTTCATTATATTATAGTGTTTGGAGCTCAAATCGCGGTTAGAGTATTGATTTTGTAAGATTTGGATGGTGAAAATTAGATTAGAAAGGTAGCTCCACCATTGTTGAACAAGCTTAAAGAAGTGGATTTGAATTTTGGATCTAACTTTTGTGAAAAGTTTGAAGTGGGTGTTGTTTAGATTTGTTGGAAATAAGAATATTGTCTATAAAATTTGAAGCCATTTGGTGGAGATTTTTATTGATTTTGAACAAGAATTGCAACTGAAAATTATAGTGAAGTTTATCACTGTAGCCGGACGTTTATACAATTGTATATACTTTTATATAGGGTTGAAACATGTTTATACACTATTATACATTTTTATGCATGGTGGATATATCACTTATATAGGTGTACAAATATTTATAATAATGTACAAGAGTGTATAAAATATTGTTGGAGAAAAAAATATATGCGAGTTTAAACTGAAAAATATAGCTACATGGATGCAATGTGTTGTGTTGGGCTGTATATAGTTGTGCAAATTTCCCTTATTGAAAACCTGGACAAATGATCCATAGAGTGCATTTCTTACCTCTTTCGTGTTATATTGCTCAGTGAGTTATTTTGTTTTATGTTTAACATTTTGTGCCTCCCTGACATTCAAATGGTCTGGGGGTGGGTGATGGTATATGATATGATGCAGAAATGCTCTAAAACTAAAAGGTTCCTTTTTCAGGTCTTGAATTGAAGCGTCCTCACAGACACACACACCTATACATCCGTACCTACATTTTGGTTCACTTAAATATCCTTACTGGAGTACATTAAAATTAAGGACCTTTTTGTCATTTTAACATAAATTTCACCTAAGACTTGATTCCCTATATATAGATTGGCGCTTAAAGAGACTGAGGAGGCCATGGTTATTCAAAGATGAAACACAACTTCACCCATTGTGTGCTGCTAGTTGCCACCTATGTTCCCTAACCATCTCTTCAACCTCTATAAACTATTTCACATTTCTTCTCACTCAATCCGCTTAGAGGGATAGCCTTTTTCTCGACAGAATGAGAAAAGCTACACATTCGCAAGATAAGAAATTCTCCCTTGTTTCCATCAACACCCAATAATCTACTTCACTTTTCTCCTTTAAACCAATAATTGAAAAACTAATCGAGACCATTTGTTTGACCTGAAAATTGAATTTTACTTGGTGGTTCGAATTGTCGGTGGGGAAGTTTCGAGTTATTTACTGTTGGAATTCTTGAGAACTCAAGATTAGTAGCTCAAATTGGTAGTTGCTGTATGTTTCTTTGTTGAAATTCCTTTGGTATTATTATTTGGAGATGAGATCATCTTTGGAACACTGTTTGAGTAGAGAAAATTAAAGCACCATAAAATAACCGTTGTTGCAAGCTTGAAAAAGGGGGTCTTGGTTTTGGATATGAAAAGTTAGATTAAATCAAGTGATGTTATTGGAAAAGCTTGAAATTATTGGCAGGGAATAAGTCCGGCTATATGACTACTATCAGTCAGACGTTGATAGTTCAAACTTCAGAAGTGGAGTGTTCAAACTTCAGACTTACATATCTGAAGTGGGGGACTACCAAGTTTAACTTGAGACATTTGTTAGAGGTTCGAACTTATGCAAATGCCTGAAGCTTGAAGTTATGCATTGTCTGAAGTTTTTCTTTGGCAAGCCCAATTTCAGACTCACGAGTTTGGAATTAAATTTAAAATGGTTAAAAATACAAAAGCTTACAAACTTCGGTTCTGCCTTAAATAGCGGTCCTCAAATCGGCTATCTATGCACTTTCCCTAGTGGAATATGGTCCAAGCCTAAACTACAATTGTAGTTTCTTCAGATTTATTCGTTTCCAGAATTCACTTGTTTTACACTTTCCCTAGTGGAATATGGTCCAAGCCTAAACTACAATTGTAGTTTCTTCAGATTTATTCGTTTCCAGAATTCACTTGTTTTACACGATCATGTTAGTCATTAGTCATAATAGATGTCTTCTATAGATGAGCAATTATATAATTGCCAGAAATTGGCATTTGTTAATTAGTAAATTTGTATGGTTACAATAGCCAATAGAAAATAGCTAACGGATATTATTTATTCCCTTAGCCACTTATTATTAGCCTAGTAGCTTTAAAAGCTTTTCACAATGGGAAAAGGGCCTAAAATACCCCTATCGTATATAAAAACCTCCTGTCTATCTATTCGTCTGAAAATATATAGAACGTTAATTCTATTTTCAAAAGTGCCCCCGCGACTAACGGCAGCACATGTGGGCCTCTCATTAAATGATGTGGCATCCTTTCATTTGGCCACGTGGCTCTGTGGGGCTGAAATTGTATTTGAGTAAATTTCGACCCATTTAACCGATTCGACCCACTCTTTTTTATGTGAGTCAGTTCTTTTACCTTATACCCACGACAAAACACTCATTGTTTATCATTTCTCTCATTTCCTCTATCTAAACCATCAAATGGCGATTTTAGGGTTTCTTTAGGGTTCGTGGTTTGCTCCGATTTGGTGCGCACAAAACAGAAACAACTTTGATTTCCAGCACTATCTTGCAATATCATTCGATTAAAGTAAGTATTTACAACTTTAAGTTATTAAATTATAGGGTTGGAGAATATTTGAGAACTAGCAAGTTTATGTCTTTTGCATGTGATGTTTTTATGTTATCTGAGCTATTTTTGTACCTTTCTAGATTTATTTATGTTACTTTTGTTTGTGGTGGTTCTACATATTAAGGCTAGGGTTTTTGTCGTTTTGTATAATTAATTGATGGTGGGGGTTTCATATCTTTATATATTTATTGTTTAAGCCTTGAATACTGCTGATGTGGTCCCATTTTGCTTTTTTTATTTTTATTGTTATTGCATGTGATTTTATCCGAAGGATGGTGAATAAAGTAAACTTGTATTTTAATTATGGGGGTGAGTGGTATTGGAACCTACACTGTCTTATACTAAGAAAGATGTGCACCTGTTGAGTGGTTATGAAGTGGACCACCTCTCTTATATTGATTTGTGTAAAGAATACACTGAAGTAATAGGATTTGTTGAGGTATAACAGTTAGTATTTATTGACCCATCTGGGAGGTATTTTTTGTTGGATGAGGATGAAGGGATTAGGAAGCTTCAAGCCCTAATTAATAATGGTTTCACTGATGTACATTTATTTGGTGTTGACCTTCTGGATGATACTCTAAATGTTCCTATATTTACCCAGCAAACTGATACAAATAGTGTACTTGTTGCTGTAGCTACTGACTGTGATAGTAGTGAAGATGATACCGATATTGAAAGTGTTGATAGTGATGCCCTAGGTTTATTTGAGAGGCAGAAGAAATTTGAGGTAGCTAACCAACTTGATAGGTATAAAACATTGGAAAAAGGTATGACTTTCAATGATCTTGCTGAAGCTAAAGAGGTTATTGGTTTTTATGCTGTTTTTAATAAGGGGGCCTTCAGGTAGATAAGAGTGATAGGAGAAGACTTAGATACAAGTGTCAGATTACATGTCCCTTTAAATATCTTATTTCTAAGGATGGTAGAGATCAAGGGATAAAGATAAAAACTTGGAGGGATGAACATGATTGTGGTGAAGTTTTTGAGAACAGAAGAGCTACTCCTGCTACTTTAGCACATTATTTTAAGAGAAAGATTCAAAATAGTCCTAAGTTTAAGGTTAAAGAGATGAAGGTTGATTTAGAGGATAGATTTAGTTTGAATGTGAGTGATTCAAAGTTAAAAAGGGTGAAGAGAATGATTTTAGAGAAATTGGAGGGCAGTTACTTGGATGAGTACAACAAGTTGGAGGCATATGCTCAAGAGTTGAGAGAAACCAATTCTGGTATCGATGTGGTGATACAAATATCCAAGGATGCGATGGAGGAAGGTAAGAGAAGGTTTTTGAGGATGTATGTCTGCTTCCAGGCTCTCAAGAGTGGATTCAAAGCAGGTTTGAGACCTTTTATAGGTATAGATGGAACCTTTTTAAAAGGCAAATGCCAAGGAATATTGTTAGTTGTTGTTGCTCAAGATTCTTGCAAGCATGTGTATCCACTATCTTGGGCTGTGGTGGATAAGGAAACAAAAAGAATATGGCAGTGGTTCATGGAGAACTTGAAGGCTTCTTTTGACTTGAAAGATGGTGAAGGGTATACATTCATGTCAGATATGCAGAAGGTATGTTACCATATGCTCAGAATTGTTTTTCTTCAAGATTATGTTATTTAGTTTGTTAATATAATGTTTCTTCATGTGCAAGGTCTATTAGATGCTGTAAGGAATGTATGCTTATTTGTGTCATGTTATTTGTGTAATATGTCTTCTATGCTTTACATAGATTGTTTAATTCATTAATTGCTCGTGTTCAGGTTATTTCTTATGTTGGAAATTATTGTGATATTGGGAGTTGAGATCGCCGAATTGTTGATAGGTGGTTGGTGCTAAATTGTTGGAAGATTTTCATATGAGGAGTTGTGTTCAAATTCTATTAGTGATGTTCAACTTGTTTCCCACCTTGCTTGGTATTGTGTTGTTTGTGATCCCTGGATGAGGAAGAGCGAAATACATGAAGGGTGTTGTTGTGCCTTATTTATATATTGATGTTATTGCTTAAGTGAACGTGGGAAAAAAGCACGAAGGGGGATACCTGCAATTACTTTTATATTATTATGTGAGGATGAGAGTTAAATCACGAAAGGTGATGCCGTACACTTTCTTTTATATTACTATGTGAGGATGATAGTAAAAGTACGAAGGGTGATGCCGCGCAATATTATCAATTTAATTGCTCTTTACTTTGACATCGAAATGTGGTCTTGCCTTTATGGTTTCATTATTTTCTTATGAAAGGTTGTTCGTAGTTGTTGTCACTATACTTTATGTTTCAACCATAAGCCCTTTTACTTATGTACTTGTTATTCCTTTACTTGTTGTAATTCTGTTTCTATGTCTGACTCTCTACTTGCTATTTTGTTACGGCGTGTTATATCACTGCACAAGTTTATATTAGGTGTCCTTTCTTACCTCGTCACTACCTCGTCGAGGTCAGGCTCGATACTTACTAAGTACATTGGCTTGGTTGTACTCAAACTACACTTCTCTAATTCTTGTGCAGATCTGGTTATTTGGTACCAGCAGAGTCCCGAGAGGTACTTAGCGAATACCAGCCGGGTGATTCAAGGTAAAGTTGCATTCCGTTCGTAGGCCTTAGAGTTACCTTCCCATTGCTATTGTACTGTTTCCATTTCTTGGATAGTATTGCACTTCTTTCTGAACATTGTGTTTAACATACTCTAGAAGCTCATGTAACTCCACATCTTTGGAGGGTTGAACGTTCTTAGGTATTTTAGATTAATTTTGTTTATCTCAAAATTTCTTTTATGTTATGTTATAGTTCTATTGTCAGTCATTTACTGGAGTCTTCATATTTATCTGTTGTGTATTGCCTTGCCTAGCAAGCGGTGTTAGGCGCTATCACGACCCTAATTGGTTGTGATTTTGGGTTGTGACACTCAGTTTTCATGATTGTACAGCCAGTTCGAGCGCCATCAGTAAGATAGCATGACCGTCACTCAGTACGAGGCTATATTTATGGAATTGTCTCGCCATGTAACTATACTGATCCTTACTGGGATGGAGAAGGTGCAGAGGTTCATCGAGGGCCTTACATATGGCATCGGACTTCAGATGGCCAGAGAGACCGAGACTGAGATTTACTTTACTTAGGTAGTGGAGATCGCTAGGAGGATTGAGCGCATTAGAGTCCAGGCGAGAAAGATGACCTCTTACAAGAGGCCCCGTCATTTTGGAGGATTTAGTGGTACCCGTCTAGAGGCAGAGGTTAATTTGGTAGAGGCCATCCCATCAAGTCAGTATAGTCATCCTTATAGGTCATCAATGGTACTTCAGGCACTCGTAATGCTTATGGACCTCAATCCTAGCAGCTAGCATTCAGTGCACCTCCAGCTCCCACAAGTGCACCACCGATTCAGAGCTATTACGATGGGTATTCAAGTCGTCCATGTTAGTCTCAGATTAAGCAGCCACATTGCCTAAGGGGATACTTTAAGTGCAGAGATTCAGGTCATATCAGGAAGTATTGTCCTAGATTTTAAGGCAACATCTCACAGTAGGATACTTATGCCATAATTCCGGCACCGGTTACTCCACCGCCCGCTTAGTTCGCTAGAGGCAAGGGTCATGTAGCCCGAGGTGGTGATCGTTCAGTTAGAAGTAGAGGCCAGTCAGTGAGAGGTGGCCCTAGATGTGGAGGACATGTTGGTGCGGCTCAGCCCCATTGTTATGCATTTTCGGGTCGTCCCGATGTAGAGTTGTGGGATGCAGTTATTAAAGGTATTATCTCAGTCTATCATAGAGATGCTGCCGTGTTGTTTGATCCGTGTTTTGCATAATCTTATGTGTCTTCATATTTTACTTCGCATTTTCAGTATGCCTCGTGATTCTCTTGATATTCTTGGTTCTATGTTTACATCGGTTGGAGGTTCTAGAGTAGTTGATCGGGTGTATCGGTTTTGTGTTGTTACTATTAATGGTTTTGATAATGTAGTTGATCTTTTTTGTTGGATATGGTGGATTTTAAGGTCATTCTTGGTATGGATTGGTTGTCCCCATATCATGCTATCTTGAATTGTCATGCCAAGACTGTAAATTTAGCCACGCTGGGGTTGCCTAGATTAGAGTGGAGAGGGACTCTCGGTCATTTCACTAGCAGGGTGGTTCATATTTGAAGGCTCAGCATATGGTTGAGAAGGGATGTTTAGCGTATTTGGCTTATATCCGAGATTCTAGTGCAGAGGTTCCTTCTATGGATTTGGTACCGCTTGTGAGGAAGTTTCCTGAGGTGTTTCCTACAAATTTGCTGGGTATGCCACTAGATAGGGATATTGACTTTTGCATTGATTTGGTTCCCGACACTTAGCCTATTTATTTTCCACTGCATCGTATGGCTCTAGCTGAGTTAAATGAATTGAATGATCAGTTGCAGGATTTACTTGAAAAGGGATTCATTAGACCTACCATTTCAACTTGGGGTGCACCAGTGTTGTTTGTTATGAAAAAGGACGGATCGAAGATGATGTGCATAGATTATCGATAGTTGAACAAGGTCACTATAAAGAATAAGTATTCATTGTGTAAGATTGATAATTTATTTGACCAGCTTCAGGGTGCCAAAGTGTTTTCCAAGATTGACTTGAGATCTGGTTACCATCAGGTAAAGATTAGGGCATCAGATGTCTCTAAGACAACTTTTAGGACTTATTGTGGTAATTACGAGTTGATAGTAATTTCATTTGGCTTGACTAATGCCCCTACAGCCTTCACGGATTTGATGAACTGAGTGTTCAAGACTTATCTTGATTCCTTCATGATTGTCTTCATTTATTATATTCTGGTTTACTCTCACAGCACAAAGGAGCATTTGCAGCACCTGCGCATAGTACTTCATACTTTGAAGGATCGCCAGCTATATTCCAAGTTTTCAAAGTGTGAGTTCTAGTTAGACTTAGTTGCCATCTTGGCTCACATGGTATCTTCCGAGGGTAACAAGGTGGATCCTAAGAAGATTGAGGCAGTTCGGAATTGGCCTAGACCCACTTCAGCTATAAAGATTCGAAGCTCTTTAGGTTTGGTGGGCTATTATCGGCGGTTTGTGGAGGAGTTTTCAACTATCTCTGCCCCATTGCCCAAGTTAACTCAAAAGGGCGCTCTTTTAAAATGGTCCAACAAGTGTAAAGATAGCTTTTCGATGCTCAAGACCACCTTGACTGCAGCCCCAATATTGGTGTTGCCCACAGGTTCAGCATCTTACACTATGTATATTGATGCATCGCATATTGGACTTGGCGCGTTATTGATACAGGATGGTGGGGTGGTTGCCTACGCATCTCGTCAGTTGAAGGTCCATGAGAAGAACACCATGTGCATGATTTGGATTTAATAGCCATTGTCCACGCGCTCATGATTTGGAGGTACTATCTATACGGCGTGCAATGCAAGGTCTACACCACTCATCAGAGTCTCTAGTATCTATTCAAGAAAAAAGGATCTTAACTTGGCAGGGGAGATGGTTAGAGTTATTGGAAAACTATGATGTCACCATACTATAGCATTCGAGAAAGGCCAATATAGTGGTAAATGCCTTGAGTAGGAAGGCAGAGATCATGAGTAGCTTGGCATTTGTACCGCTAGTTAAGATAAAATTAGCCATGGATGTTCAGGCCTTGGCTGGCAAGTTCATGAGGTTGGATATTTCGGAGCCTAGTAGGGTTCTTGCTTGTGTTATGGCCCAGTCATCATTGTTAGAGTGCATCAAGGCTCGCTAGTTTGATGATCTTAACTTGTTGGTGTTGAAAGACACGATGCAGAACAGTGGTGCTAAAAAGGTTCTAATTGGGCATGATGGTGTTATGCGGCTTCAAGGCTGGATTTGTGTTCTGAATGTTGATGGGTTGAGAGAGTTGATACTTGAGGAGGCTTATGGTTCACGGTATTCCATTCACCCAAGTTTCACGAAGATGTACCGTGACTTGAAGCATCACTATTGGTGGCAAAAGATGAAAAAAGACATTGTTGGACATGTCTCTCGCTGTTTGAATTATAAACAAGTGAAGTATAAACATCAAAAACCGGGTGGGTTGACTCAGAAGTTGGTGATACCGGAGTGGAAATGGGAGCGCATCACTAAGGACTTTGTGGTAGGCATACCACAGACCTTGAGGAAGTATGATGCTATTTGGTAAATTGTGGACCGGTTGACTAAGTCCACACATTTTATTCTGTTGATGAATTCCTACTCTTCAGAGCGGTTGGATCAAATTTACATTCGGGAGATTATCCGCCTGCATGGTGTGCCCATTTCTATCATTTCTGATTGTGGCACATAGTTCACCTTAAATTTTTGGAGAGCTGTGCAGCATGGGTTGGGCACGCGGGTCGAGCTGAGTACCACATTTCATCCTTAGATGGACTGACAGTCTGAGCGTACCATTTAGATTTTTGAGGATATGTTGCGGGCATGCTCTATGTATTTCGGGGATAAATGCGACATGTTTCTACCTCTAGCGGAGTTTGCCCACAACAACAACTATTAGTCGAGCATCCAGATAGCTCCATAGGAGGCCCTATGGGAGGAGATATCGTTCTCTAATTAGTTGGTTTGAGCCAGGTGAGGAAAGATTGTTGGGCACAGACTTAGTTCATGATGCGTTGGAGAAGGTGAAAGTGATTTAGGAGCATCTTCATACAGCTTAGTCCTGGCAAAAGAGTTATGCGGATCGGAAGGTTCGAGATGTGTTTTAGATGGAAGGTGAGAAGGTTTTTATTCGAGTGTCGCCTATGAAGGGCGTGATGCAACTTGGGAAGAGGGGCAAGTTGAGCCCGAGGTTTATTGTCCCATTTGAGATCTTGGAGAGAGTCGAGGAGGTTGCTTATAGGCTTTCATTACCTCCTAGCCTAGCAGGGGTATAGCCGGTATGTCATGTTTCCATGCTTCGGGAGTACCATGGAGATAGGTCTCTTGTCTTATACTTCAGCACGTTACAACTTGATGAGAATTTGACCTATGATGAAGAGCCGATGGCTATTTTAGACCGGCATATTCTGAAATTTTATAAGTCATTTCAAGTATTAGCTCCCCTATTTATGTTCTAAGACCTCTCAAAGCTTTATTTGATGAATTATGACTTGCTTGCATAGTCCGTGTCGATTTATAGAAAGTTTATATGTGAGATTTTGAAGAAAATGTGATTTTTGACTTTGAAAATGTCTAGTATTGACGGTCAACATTTTTGGTAAATGACCTCGGATCGGTATTTTGACGATTCCGGTAGATACGTATGATAATTTTGGAGTTGTACGCATGTTTGGCTGGGATCCCGGGTGACCAGAGGCCATTTCGACGCTTTACGTGAAAAGTTGGAAAATTGAGTTTTGAACTTGAAAATCATAAGTTTAATGATCGATTTCTTGATTCTAGATGTTATGTTGATTATTTGAGCTTGCGAGCGAGTTTTTTATGATGATATTACAATTATGAGGATGTCTGGATTGGAACCCCGGAGGGCACGAATGAGTTTCTGATGCGGTGCAGATGGTTTTGGCATAGCTGATGAATTGCTGGTGTTCATGTCCTTCAGGTCTCGCATTTGCAATGATTTGTTCACAAATGCAAGCTTCGCTTTTGCGAAGTCATACTGACAATTGCAAATCTTTTCTCGCATTTGTGATGGGTGCTTCTTTCACAATTGCGAGGAATGTGTCACATATGCACCACTGGGGAGCTAGAGGGCAGCTTTGCAATTACGAAGCTGGGATTGCATTCGTAGAAGGTGGGCCCTCGTATTTGCGATGGCTTTGTCGCATTTGCGACCTTAGTGGCTCAGGGGCTGGATCGTAATTGCGACTAGCTATTCATATTTGTGAACGTCGCAATTGCGAAATCACAATTGCTATATTTGCAGCTAGGTAAAATGTTGGAATATCGGGACATAGCTCATTTTATACTATTTTTGAACCCTAGACTCCATGGAGGCGATTTTTGGATAGCAATTTCTTCCCAAATTCATAGGTTAGTAATCTTAACTTGTTTTTGTTCAATTTTCATTACTTGTTTTATGAATTTCATCATTAAATCTAAGAATTTTAAAGTAGAAATTGGGGGTTCTGTGTGACATTTATGGATTTTGTAAAATTGAGATTTAGAACTCAAATTGAGGTCAGATTTCGAAACAAACCACATATTCAGACAGGGGGGCGAATGGGTAATCGCGCTTTGATCTTAATTTTGGATTTTGACCATGTGGGCCCGGGTTGACTTTTGTTGACTTTTTTAATTATGTTAAAGATTGAACCTTTTTCATTCGAGGGTAGTTTCTAAAGCTTGTTTTGACCTTATTTGAACAATATTTGACTAGATTCGATTGGTTTGGAGGCTTCTTATAAAGGAAAAACAGTGTTAGATTGTTGCTTGTGTTCTAGAAAAAGGTAAGCGTCTTGGTTAACCTTGATTTCAGAGAAATAGGGTATAAATAAGTCTATTTGTTAAGAGATCTATGTGTTAGGGGGGGGGGGGTGTATATGTAAGTGATGGTAGGCTATAATCCCGTATTTTAGTCGCTTATTGCACTATAATTTATTGCACTTTACTTGTTTTGAGCTTTAATTGATATTGTTTTACACTTATTGTGTATTTTATGCCTTGTAGGAGTGATTATGAGTGATATAGATGTTGTGGAGCTAATTCGAGCTATTTTGAGCTTTGAAGTCTGAGTAAAAGACCAAGGGATTAAGCCGGGATCATGTTCGGGGTCGAGGACTAAGTCTGGATGTCAAAAATCGAGATTCAATCCGTACCCTGAGAAAAGTCCACAACCGCGACGCGTGGTGCACCGTGGCTGCCTATTTATCTGTTGCCTGTCAGACCCAACTCTCTGGATTTCCTCACTAATGCCCGCATGGAGCATTCGAGTGAAAATCCAATTTCGGTTAAGAGAAGGTGATTTCGTCTAGGCCTGACCTTACTTGGTATAAACACATGAAAAATATTATTTTCTGGACTTTTGACACATATTCGACCTAAGGAGGCTAAGGAGGAGTTGGAAGAACACGAGCACGAGGATTTCATCATTCTTTCCTCACTCAAGACACGAGTTTGGATTGAATTTATGTTTTTGTACACTTTAATTTTATTTGTGATGCATTTCTCCATATCTATGGAGTAGTTCTCTTTAGGGTTTGATGGATTTGGTGTATTGATGATTGTTTGTGGATTATAACTCTATTTTTATGTATTGAAGCCTTTTTGGATGATTTAATTGGTGCATCTATATTCACTTATTCGTGTAATCGAGAGAGGCATAACTTGTGATATTTTTGCATTACATTATTGGTTGAGTTCATTAATTCTTCTTAGTAATTGAAAAGGGTTAGTTAAATCATTGATTAAACCTTGTTAGGAGGATAATCGAGAGAGGTTCTCTTAAAGACCAATCAACTATGCATTCTTGCATATCTTTCCGTGCTTAAATTGGTTCATCTTGTGAGGTTAAGACTTAATAGAGAGAGGAGTTTTTGCTGAATGTTTGAACTAATAATTGAGTGAATTCGAGAGACTCTCTTGAACATTAGAAGTAAATTATCTAGAGTTAGATCCCAAACAATTATCTTGCACCTATCCTATCAACCCCCATTTTCTCCCACTGATAACTCCCTTGCTTATCTTGGTTTCGATTGTCATTAATCAATAGCTTTAGATTCATAGCTAATTTTAGTTAGACATCATATACATCTCAATTATTGATCATCTTGAATAGCAATCAAGCTAGAAACTGCAAGAATACTGTTTAAATCCAATCCATGTGGATACGATATTATACTATACTATATTTGACTAGCAAGCATAATTTAAGTGTGTTTTTTGAGCTCGTCAAATTTTGGCGCCGTTGCCGGGGATTGGAAATCAATAGTGTTTAAAATAGTTTTTGGTGATAATTCATGAATTAGGTTTAAGTTTTTTTTTCTTTTCTTTTTCTTTTTCTATTTTATTTTCTTTATTAGTTAACTTCTTTTCAAGATTTATTTTGTAGGACCTAACAAGTTGGAAAAGATACTATGGATTTTGATCTCTAAATGATGTGAAGATGGAGTACAACCAGCCTAAGAAAATGGTTGAATTGTTAGCAACTGAACATTATCAGCAGTCTGCTATGTGTTTTAAATGCAGTGGAAATCATCTATGGGTTGACTGTCAAGCAGGTATGTATTCTTCCTATGGTTCGTATTTTGAGCAGTCTCACTCTGTTTCTAGTTCATACAGGTATCATGATTCATATGGGCACAATTCTGACTGTGGTTGGGATGAATACCCTTATTATGACTGGAATGAAAGCAAAGTGAGACAACTACCTCAAGAGGAGAATGCTAGTTTAGAAGCACTTATGCATAGGTTCATGAATAGTGTTGAAGAAAGGTTTATGCAAAATGATGAAGCTATTAAGAACCTAACAACGCGAGTGAGTCAATTAGTAATTATACTTTTAGAAATGTCATTGTGTTGTGATGGTGAATATATGGAAGAGATAACTTGTGAGAATGAGCCTACTCAAGAGGATGAGCATCCAAAGAGAGAGCTTTCCATTGTTCAATAACACTTTGATTTAACTGAGATGATTGAAAATAAGGTTGTGGTTGAGTGTGAAACAACGAAAGAAGAGTTCAAACCCCCATCTACCTGTAAGACCTCGTAAAAATTTCGCCAAGGAATTTAAGGTTTCGTGGTGCCGACATAGGCTTATGTCGTAGACCGGTCCAGACCAGCCCAGTTCTTGGCATCGTTTTCGCGGCCCATTTTGCGGGCCACATATCTGTTATATGGTCCATTCTGCGACCGCATACCTGAGTTTGGAGGGTCCATTTTTCTATTTTTATAACCCGATCCCATTTTAATAAATAACCTTTGGGGCTTATTTTGGAAGGATTGTCTGATAATTTTAGAGAGAGGTAAGGGCATTTTAGAGACATAATGAGGAAACCTAGCATTCTAATCATCCAATCTTGCACCAACCTTTAAGAATCAAGAAAGTCAATCACTAGATTATTATCTATCCGGGTAAGCCCTACTCCTAAGCTTTCATGCAAGAGGTTATGAGTTCTAGTGTATTGTGGGGTTAGAAATAGGCCATGCATGTGTCAATAGATTATAGTATGTGGGGTTAATGAACCATTGTGGGTAGTTCTTGTTGAAAGTGGTTGAGGGAGTAAGGGATTACCATTTTAGAACTTTGTAGTCTATTTTGCATACTAGGTGTTTGAAAAAATTCCTAAGAGCGTTACACCATGAGAATCCTTCTAATTATTATCCGATTTTCGCTATCTTCCTATAGATTATTATTGGTAGAAGTGCTGGGACGTTGTAGTAACTTAAGGAAAGCTCAAACAAGGTATGTTGGCTAAACTACTCTATTAGAATTGAATTCAATGATGTTCCCGTAAGTTTCAAGTATGGTTGGCTCAAGTTCCTTATTCCCATGTTCCGAGATGTTCCCAATAAATTCAATTGTCCCGAGTAAGCCAGTGTCGAGAACTATATATTCAAAATGCATTCCAAATATTCCTATCACATTATGTTATCCTTTGGGAATGTGTTCAAGAATGATATGTGTATTAAAATGTTATGGCTTTAAGTTATGTTTCAGACAAAAGTCCATTATGCTTGACTTGGAAAGAATACCCCACGCATCTAAAACTCATATTGCTCATACGTGTACCTAAAATCTTGATTCGAAATGCCTTATTTTTGATAATCTATAAAGATGCTTGAAAGTGAAAGAAGCGAGTTGGAGATATTAAGTGTGGCCAACGTACCAAGAATGAAAATTATACTTGTCGCCAATGGTGCCGATGAAATGAATTGATGTGGGAAAGGTTATGAATCGAGCCTTGATTTAACCGTTCCAAATTGATTTCGAAAATAGAATTGCCTAAAATCTTATGTACCCAAGTCATGCCTAAATGTGGTTGTTTTAACTAATGATGTGCTTTGTAAGTATTTCAATGTGTTTTAAGCTCTTATATCTTCATAAATTGAAATTGTGTATTGCCCTCTTTGGGAAAAAGTATTTCAAGAATAAGTGGTGTATCACTCGTTTATGATTTTAACTCGTGCTTCAATTGTTAATCATTTTAGCTCCATTCTTTGGAAAGGAATTTATTGTGTTCAAAGCTTTCATTACTAATGAACCTAAAATTGTGATACACCTCCACCCGCATATATTGGGGTGAGGAGGTAAGGCCGGTTTATGTAGGGATTGTGGTATTGTGATAAGAGGAAAAAAAAGAGAGAAAAAAATATAAATGAATAAATATCGTATTTTTGCTAGTGGAGTGGAAAATATGATAGTGTTTAAAGAAAAAGGGAATATTTTTTGGGTGTGATATTGTTTGTGAAGTTGAAGTTGGATTGAGGAAATATGCGGTTAAAGTTGATTTTATGATGTGTTAAAGTGCTTAGGAGGTGAACCACTATTCTTAAATATATTCTACCCGTCCCTTGGCCCACATTATAACCATGAAAAAGTCGTAATTGGTTTTAGATTGAGCAAACCTACATTAGTAGAGGTTTATATTATGGGAAAGTCGATGGTACCAATTGCATGCATGTGTCCTCTTTTGTGAGAGTGGGCTATTTTTTTTTATATATATGTGAGTCCTTAAAATATATTTGATCATGCAATTTGAATGTGTGGATTCAACTTACTCTCTTGTTCTTGTTTCGAGGGAACGTGGTTTCACAGGGGATAGGTAACGTTCTTAGACTTCTTTACGGTGTTGGGTGTTCAAGCCATGAGTGCATTGTGACATTGAGTCGGTTTTTGTGGCTAGGATTGCTATGAGCATGTTGTTTTTGTTTTGAATGTTTTTGAAGTATAGCATGAGTTATGGGAAGTATGTGTTGAATGCATATGCTCTAGCTTAATTGTTGCTATCAACTATGGTCATACGTTATAGTGTGCTTTAAATGGCATCAACTTAATTTTGTTTCGTCTATTATAATTGTGTGGTTTGTTCGAGGACGAACAAATATTTAAGTGTGGGGTGGTGATGTTGGGCATATTTTCATATATTTCAATATTAATTTACTCGCATTTTTACCTCTTTTAAGATGTATTTTATATTAAATATGTCAAGATTACTTAAATATTAACACTACATTAATTAATGATATTTTGAATGATTTAGGTGTACTTTGGATTATAGAGGAAGAATATTTGCTAAAGAGTTGAAGGGAGCTGATGAGCATCACGTGAAAGTTTGGCAATTAAAAGATTTGAATTGATTAAAGTTTGCTGGTAAGGAGTTCAAAATTATATAGATCACCTTGGAGAAAATGGAGGCATGGACACTTGGAGAACATGGAAGACGTGAGATATGCACCTGAAAAGAATAGTTAGGCAAGCATCAAATTGACTTAACCAGCAAATTGGAAAAGCTAGCGAGCAATGGAATTCCTTCGTGTTACACGCTGCGACGCTTCATCCAACACGGGGTTCCACCTCGCGTTATAAGCTGAGACGGACCTTTCCGAGTTCGAGGCAATTTTGGTCTTGGACTTGGTTATTTCTCTTAGGCTTATTTCTACACCTATAAATAGTTATTAAACATAATTTTACATAATTTTTGACCAAGGGAGAGCACAGAGCCGCCGTGAAGGCCGGGTTTCATCTTTTCTTTCACCAAACTTAGTAATTTTTATGTTTCTTTGTATGATTTGTTGTTTGGCTACCATGTCTATGTGGAGCTAAACTTCACGTTTCTAGGGTTGTGGTTCTTTCATGACTATTATTATTCGGATATTGATTTTAATTTCTTAGTTTACTGTATTAGTTTATTTATTCAATCCTGCACTTAATTATTTGATTGTTTGATCACCAATTGAATACTATCTACGAATTCGAATTGAAGTCGAAAGTGGGAATTCTAAATTGCATAAAGGATTGAGTAGAGCAAGTTCTTGAACCTGGGCATCCGGGAACGGATTCGCGGTTAGGATAGACATATACCTAGTTGTCTTGCTTGGTTAATGTACAGGAATTATAAATGCATTCTTGCTAGTTTTAACTCCATAGACATATGGGCGTTAGGTTAGCTTGAATAGGCGAGTAATAACCCGACAGATTCTTATGAGCAATATTAACCCTGTTAACCAATAAACTAGATAAATTAGTTAGTCAATTCAATTGAAGAATACAATAGGAATGTTAGATAGCCCATAACCCTAGATCGTTTTCATCACATTGATAATATAAAAATCTGCACTTCCTCTGTTTAAAGTTCATTAGTTATTTTCTTTTTAGTTTAATTACTTTAGCATCACTACTTTTTGGTTTAATCCTTGTTTAGATAATTAGGATAGTCTAATTTAGTTAATAGTTAATCACAAGTGCTCGTGGGTTCGACATCGAACTTTTAGTCACTTTATTACTTGACGACCGCGTATACTTGCGTGTGCGTTTTGCCGCAACAAGTTTTTGAAAAAAATTAAAAAAATATATATATTAAAAAAAAAACTAGTGCACCTCTTTTGCAATTTTCGCTAGTGGTGTATTCTTTTACAAAACAAGTGCACCTTCCTTCCTTTCATTGGTTCCACTCAAAAGCCACCCAACACTTAGTCCCTTCTTACTTCTTTTAGCGCTTATTTCACAATTAAAGTGCTTTAAGAGGTAAAAGGATCAAAACAATGTCAATTAAGAACAAAAGGAGTATAGGCTTGTAATGTGGGTGCCAAATAAAATCTATAGGCTCAAAAGGGTTAACTAGGGATAATTTTTATTTATGGTAAGCAATAAGCTCAAAAAGATCAAAGAAAGCTTAAAATTATTTTTTAAATCGAGCATCACCTAAACTTTCGCTTGAACTCACATACCGGGCAAGTTCTAGCCACAAGTACAATACATGGACTACACAAAACCTCACCACACATGGCATATGACTCACTAAGAACGGTCCCATTCCGACTCTCAAACTAATGCAAGTATTCATGAAGCCACGAGATATTAAACATTAAGCACAAAGTGAACATAAGTCAAGTATAGGCGTCACAAAACATGTTATCCAATTTATAAAGGCATCATGATCAATTGTAAAATATAGGGAAGGTACTACACATACCAAAGCCTAAATATGCTACTATAAAACAAGTTAAGAGCGCCTATGAATCTCATATTTCTTCCTCCATTTATTTCCTAAATTCTAATCTACTCTAAAAATTTAAAAACTAGTACCCGGTTCAAATTACATCCCATAAAAAAGAACCAATGCATAAAGAAAAACCACGGGAGATTATTACTACCTAAAAGACAAAAAGACATACTTTTGTATTATTTTTTTTTATTTTTCAATTTTCTTGCTAGACTTTAATCCCTCAAGAAAACTGTTTAGGAGATCCATCGTCAGGAAAAGTCCAATATTTTCCAAATTTTTTTCATTTTTTTTAATTTTAAAATTAATCACCTAAAATACTACACTACTATAAAAAATAAAAATATGAAACTGAAAAAAATAAGAAATTAACATACTAATATAATACTACTAATGATCTAAAGGAATTCTCCCACCCCACACTTAAAAGAGTGCAGTGTCCCCGTTGCACAAATAAAGCAAAAAATAACGAGGGTAGACAAGAAACTCCCTGAAAGGCCAAAGACGGAAGCACTAGCAGCTCAAGGGATACTCAGACTTCTCCTAAGGATGGTCCTTTGTGCGGGTACCTCACACTAGTTCCAACCATCTTGCTCACTTTTGCACACTTCTAGTGGCTTTTCTTCCTATGCTCATAATCGTACAAAATAAAACAACACTACAAAAATAATACAATAAGAAAAAAATCAAAACTAAAAGAAAGAAGTAAAGCTGGGTTGCCTCCCAACAAGCGCCTAATTTAACGTCGCGGCACTACGGCAACCACTTTTTTCTCCACCGTGAACTTATGAATTGTACCCCTAACATGGCATTCAGTCTGCGGCTCTGCTCCAGTGGTGGAGCTACAAAGATAACCATGCCAAGTAATAAATTTTTTACTCTGCACTTCTCGCCCTTTAGATGATGAATGTAATTTTTGTTTTTTTTTTTGGCATGACAAATTCAAGAATATAAGCGCTCTCATCCTCACTCTTTGACTCCCCCATAGGTTCGGATGGCTCGATTACTATCTTACTATCTAAACACAATGTGGAAAAATAATTGGAATGAGGTCTAATGCACCCTAACTCAAGAATTGTACTACTATTTACATCCCCATGTATACACACACTTAATTCTCCAAAAGTAATGTTATCTACTCTCTCACATGACTCTAGAGCACTCTTCTTAATATTGGCATCATCAAGAAAAATATGGTCTAATGATTGGTATTTTTATTTTAGCTCCTCAATTTGGTCTAGAAGATTTTTTCAGCTTCACACAACTTATTATTAAATTATTGAGCGTTACACACATCAACCTTTGCACTCAAATCTGCATCCAAGTTATGCACAGCCAAGTCAAGATTGTCAATTTTATGTGCAAGTTCAACTCTCTCCTTAGATCAATCATTCACCAATGTTGTTAGAAGACAACGTCGTTTCGTATATTCCCTTAATCGAGAATATTCGTCACAATACCAACCCTTATTCCCATATTCAAATTCAGACCTCCCAGAATTCAGTTCATGACAAGCCCAAAAAGATGGGCCATAAAAGTCTTCCGTCAACCAAGCGTCTTCATCAATAACCTTACCTCCGGATATTTCAACCTCAGATATCATGTTGATAGAACTAGAAACACACTAAGAGAAAGATCAAATTGTTATAAAAATAAAAATATTTACAAAAAGAAAAAAAATTGTAAATATAAAAGTAAAAGTCTAATCTAGAAAATAAGCAAATTCTAAGTCCCCGGCAATGGCGCCAAAAACATGTTGCGGCCAAACGCACACGCAAGTATACGCGGTCGTCAAGTAATAAAGTGACTAAAAGTCGAATGTCGAACCCATGAGCACTTATGATTAACTATTAACTAAATTAGACTATCCTAATTATCTAAACAAGGATTAAACACAAAAGTAGTGATGCTAAAGTAATTAAACTAAAAAAAAATAACTAATGAACTTTAAACAGAGGAAGAGCAGATTTTTATATTATCAATGTGATGAAAACGATCTAGGGTTATGGGCTATCTAACATTCCTATTGTATTCTTCAATTGAATTGACTAACTAATTTATCTAGTTTATTGGTTAACATGGTTAATATTGCTCATAAGAATATGCTGAGTTCTTACTCGCCTATTCAAGCTAACCTAACGCCTATATGTCTATGGAGTTAGAATTAGCAAGAATGCATTTATAATTCCTGTACATCAACCAAGCAAGGCAATTAGGTATATGTCTATCCTAACCGCGAATCTGTTCCCCGATGCCCAGGTTCAAGAACTTGCTCTACTCAATCCTATATGCAATCTAGAATTCCCACTTTCGAGTTCAATTCTAGATTCGTAGATAGTATTCAATTGGTGATCAAACAATCAAATAATTAAGTGTAGGATTGAATAAATAAACTAATACAATAAACTAAGAAATTAAAATCAATATCCGAATAATAATAGTCATGAAAGAACAACAACCCAAGAACGTGAAGTTTAGCTCCACATAGACATGGTAGCCAAACAACAAATTATATAAAGAAACATGAAAATTACTAAGTTTGGTGGAAGAAAAGATAAAACTCGGCGTCCACGACGGCTCTGTGCTCTCCCTTGGTCAAAATTTATATAAAATTATGTTAATTACTATTTATAGGTGTAGGAATAAGCCTAGGCGAAATAACCAAGTCCAATACCAAAAAGGAGACAAAATTGCCTCGAACTCGGAAAGGTGCGTCACAGTTTATAACGTGAGGCAGAACCCCGCGTTGGATGAAGCGTCGCAGCGTGTAACACGAAGGAATTCCATTGCTCTCTAGCTTTTCCAATTTGCTGGTTAAGACAATTTGATGCTTGCCTAACTATTCTTTTCAGGTGCATATCTCACGTCTTCCATGTTCTCCAAGTGTCCATGCCTCGATTTTCTCCAAGGTGATCTATGTAATTTTGAACTCCTTACCAGCAAACTTTAATCAATTCAAATCTTTTAATTGCCAAACTTTCACGTGATGCTCATCAGCTTCCTTCAACTCTTTAGCAAAATTATTCTTCCTATATAATCCAAAGTACACCTAAATCATTCAAAATATCATTAATTAATGTAGTGTTAATATTTAAGTAATCTTGACATATTTAATATAAAATGCATCTTAAAAGAGGTAAAAATGCGAGTAAATTAATATTGAAATATATGAAAATATGCCCAACATCAGGCGGCATGGCCGCTTTGTATAAGGATTGTGGTATTGTGATATACCTCCACCCGCATATATTGGGGTGAGGCGGCATGATCGTTTTATGTAGAGATTAGAGTATTGTGATACACATCCACCCGCATACATTGGGGTGAGGCGGTAAGGACGCTTTGTGTAAAGTTTATGGTATCATGATTGAACCTCCACCCGCATACATTGGGGTGAGGAGGTATGGCCACTTTGTGTAAAGGTGGTTACAGAGGATCCCCGACTTAAAATTTGTAAATGTTATTGGAAGCTCTTAATAAATCTGCTTTGACTTTAACGGCTATTTAAGCCCTTTTATTGTTACCATGATTCATCATATTCATGTTGTATTTCTATGTCCTTGAATAAATATTTTAGTTTTCATACTTATACTATTTCATATGTACTAACGACCCTTTTGCCGGGGGTGTTGGGTCTTCAATGGATGCAGGTGGTTCATCAGCGGGCGGTTTTGATGCTCGTTAGCATATACTCTCTATTCAGCAGATTTTGGTGAACCTTACTATGTTCCGGGCTTCATGTCATTTGACATTGTACTTTATGTTTCGAGGCATAGCCGGGGCCTTGTTGTCGGCACCTCCATACTACTCTTCTATTGTAATTAGAGGCTCCGTAGACAGGTTGTGGGTGGTGTATGATATTGGGAATTAAACTAGTAAGTGTTGGTATTTGGGCAAACATGTTTTTCATCATATCTATAAACTTGTAATATTTTGGAAATCATAAATGAATATCCTTTAGTAATGGAAAAAGAATGTGGAACACTTGGCTCTTCTCATGTCTATCACTTGTACTGATTCTTAATTTGTTAATGGGCAAGGTTGGGTAGAAGGCATCTAGCAGGCTTGCTCGCCCGGGTTATATCGGTTGAGCACCGGTCGCGCTCCCCGAGGTCGGGGCATGACACCACCTTTCCACATTTGCAACCTTTACTAGAAGAGAATGAGAAACAAATGGTCTTGGATATACCAGAGGAATATTCACTTGACCTTTCTTCGTTGTTTTCTTATTCTAACCTTGATCATGTGGATTTTATTTTTGGGGATTTACAGGAATATGTATGGATTGATCCTGTGAAAGAATGCAGAAATAAGTTAAGGATCATCATGAATGAGCAATTCTCTGCTCAACATGAGGACAAGTGTCACGCCCCGACCTCGAGGAGCATGACCGGTGCCCAACAGAGTTACCCTGGTCGAGCAAGCCTGCACAGTGCCGTCTACCCAACTCACTCACAAATAAAGAGACGAACGCATTTTACTAATTAGTCAGTAAGAAGTCATGTGAACAACACCATTTTATTTTCATTAGTTACGTCCTTAACAAATATTCAAAATGGTACATTGTACAATCATAGTTAAAGTGGGAAAGATGATACATTTACAACATTTTTAGTTTTAAATTTCCCAAAACAAATACAACCCACACTATGTCTAGGGAACCTTTAACAGGAATAAAAGAGTTCTATGACAGTACCGGCAACAACGCCCCGGCTATACCTCAGAATGCTATGTACAAAGGATAGAAGATGCAGGACCCCGAAATGAAGTGGGGCTCACCAAATCAGCTGAGGAGAGGGTGTGCTGCTATCACTGATCAATACCACCTGCTATGTAACCACCTGTATCCATTAAAGATGCAGCGCCCCTGGCAAAAGGGACATTAGTACATATGAAATAGTACTAGTATGTAAAACTAAACACCCTCTCAATAGAACGAGCAACAGAAAACGGAGAATAAAACATGATAACAATAAGAGACTCAAACGGTATCAAAGTGTCACATTAGGGGAAACGTAAATTTCAAGTAGGTTTTGGTAATTTAAGTTGGAAGATCTTTAGCACCGATATACCACCGTATTTTAGCATGGAGTCTGATATCAGTCCGACCGGCTAAGCCATCTCACCCCGAGACAAGGGGCGGAGCTACAGTAGTGGGTGCGGGTTCGGGAGAACCCAGTGACTTTTTTCGAAACCGTGTATTTGTATTGAAATATTTACTAAATCTATATAAATATATACTGCCAAACCCAGTAATAAAAGAGGTGTTGGTTCAACGGTAAAGGTTGTGGGTTCGCTGGGAAAGATGGGGGTTCGATTCCCGCTGAAAGCAGTATTTTATTTTAAAATTTAGAACCCACACACTTAAATCCCTAGCTCCGCCTCTGCCCAAGACATACACTCACAATACCACTATGTGCGCGGCATGGCGTCCGATCTCAGCCCGATCGGCTTAGTCGTCTCACCACAATGCCATGTGGGTCGACATTACATCACATCTAGCTAGCAATAATCTCTTCCCATTTAAGGGGAAAACATCTCAACACACCAATCCCATCCCATATAAGGGGAAACAATCTCATCACATTAACGCATGGATTTACCCCTCAATTATTCCTACACTTGCACGTGTAGTTTCGGAGTTAGGTTGTTCCGACCTACCCTTCCTCGGTGGCTAATCGATACTCCCAAAGCATTTGTTATTAAAAGTATTTACCACTCAATTCATATTCTTTTACATGTCATTCATTTTATTGACATCATTGGCCATAACGCAATATCATTCTTGGCACATTGGCCGTACTTCATAATTCAAGCTCACTATTCCATTTTCAATCATTATCATGGATAATCAACAACAAGGCCTTTCAAATTAAGACTTTAGACACATACTTGAGCAAATTAGGGTCTTAGGCACATATGATCTCTTATACAATTTGATGTGATTACTTTCATTTGGACTTGACTTGAAGTCACAACATTTTAATACATACTCATACTTCAAATACTCTCCCGAAGAATTGCACAATATAATAAGAACATTCCAGAACACATTTGAACATATTCATATATATACACATCATCCGACGTCAAACTTATTCAGAAAAGTCAATTCATAATGGACAACTCGGGACTTACAAGATCATCATGGGAATTCAATTCTAAGAGAGAAGTTTAGCCAACATACCTTGCCTAGAGCCCTTTTAATTTACTAAAATGTTCCGAAGATCCTAGCCACTTCGATCTATGTAGAGATATTGCAAAATTGAACACAAACTAGGAAGGAGTTCATAATTCTAGCTCACTTGAGCATTTTATCAAACACTACGTGTGTATTAAGGTTCCAAGGTCCTCCTATGGTGGATTCTATCATCCCACTACCCAAAGCTTACCCAAAAGAGATCAACAATCTTTCCACTACCCTAGATGGTACATGCATGTAAAATAAACAACTCACACACCCCAGAATTTACTTGGCTTATTACCATTTTTCAGTAAAAATCATGAAATTGAGGGCTATGGAGAAAGAATTTACCTCTAGGATGAAGACCTAGTGAATTCTTCTTACAATTTCTTCAACTTTGAGCAAGAATTGATGGATGATGGGCTTAGGAACTCCCCCTCTCACTCTTTGGCACTCCCTCACTCTAGAATATATGTTTTTGCTTCAGAAGTGGTCCATTACTCTAATATATCGAAATAGGGTTGGGTAAAAAAAAATTAGAAAAAAGGAGCCCCGTCATAGATCTGCGGTCACATATGCGACCACATAATGCTTATGCGGTCTGCAAAATGGGCCGCGAAATGGTCCTCCTGAACTGGGCAACTCTGACCCACTATGCGGCCATTATGCGGTCCGCAGACTTGATGCGCCTGCAGAACCTCCCTCCAAAAAATTTCATGTTGGTTTTGCAGTCAATGTGCGGCCCGCGAAATGGTTTTCCGATCGCATAGTGACCGCACAATATCACCCAAACTTTGCCCATTTTTCTGCTTCATTCTGTGGCCCGCAGAGTGATTCTGCGACCGCATAGTGGGCCACAGAAATGTCTTTTTCTACCAAAAATTTTCCTTTACTCCCCAGCGCACTGGTCAATCCAAAAAAATCCGTACCGCAGCGAGTAAGCTCGCCGCGAAGAATCTCCACATTCGTCAACACATAGTCTACTTCGGCACCATGAAATCCCGGGTTTTAGATAAAATATTTACGGGGCCTCACAACAAGAGAGAAAGAAAAGTGTCACGACCCAAAATTCCTTAAAGGTCGTGATGGCGCCGTATACCGCTGTTAAGCAAGCCAACAATAAATACTCAATTTGGTTCTTTTTTTTAATATTTTGAAATCACATTTTTCCTTCAATTAAATAATAAGAGATGGAATTTACAAGATAACTAATAATATTTTCAATAAATCTCAATACGGGACAACCCATAATCACCCCAAAATCCGATGTCACAATTGCATAAGCATCAACTAGGAAGTAAAATAAAATACAACATCTATCCGGACTAAAAATTTGGACAGGAGAAATATAAATACTCTGAAGGAGACTCTGCTGGCTGCGGATCGTAGTAGAGAGTGCAGCTCACCTAAGTCCCCGCAATAACCGCGCCTCTGCGCCCACAAGGCCTCTAGACATATATATACCTGCACAAAATAATGTGCAGCAAGTGTAGCATGAGTACGTAAATCAACGCGTACCCAGTAAGTATCCCGCCTAACCTCGAAGAAGTAGTGACGAGGGGTTGACTCGGATACTATGGGCTATAATTAATATACCAATGATATAACTAAGCATGGATCACGTAGAACGGCTGTAAGCCCAATATCATGAAATAAGTAAACAACTTTTTTGTTAATAAGAAATTTCTCCAAATTCATTTTCATCATTTAACAATTTATATCTCAAGCCAAAGAAGCAATATCAATTATTATAATTCCCAAAGCAATTAATACAATTAAGTGCAAGTCATGCCGAGGTCGTACGGCCCGATCCAATATATAAATATAAACTGTGCACTGCCGAGGGTTGAACGGCACGAACCATAGATGCATCTATTACCCCGCTCGCGGATCATACATGCGACGCGGTCAAATATAAATTTATCAATAAATCATGCATCATTTTTCCCGCTCGCGGATCATACATGCGACGCGGTCAAATATAAATTTATTAAGTTATTATAATATTCCTAAATTTCTTTTCGAAAATACAAAGTCCAAATGAAAACTTTTTGAAAACTTAATTTCCTCAATTTAAATTCTTCTCAAGATAATTAATACGAAAACCTCAATCTTGTTTCTTTTCAAGGCAAACAATAACCACAAATCAAATAACAATATCAACAAAGCAGGATATAAACCTAAAACTACCCGGACATAGGCATAGCTAGTAGTTACGTACAGACTCTTGCCACTTCGAGCGTACGTAGCCCCCGCAAGTAGAAGCACATATTTAATCAATTCACCTATGGGGTTAATTCCCTCTTACAATGTTAGAAAGCAGACTTACCTCGCTCCGCAATTCCATAACCGGGTCCAAAGCCGCTCCAACAACTCAAACCAATGCCCGTCGCTCCAAAGCCATTCAAATAAGATGCAACCCAATTAAAGTATGCCCTAATACTCATAATTAATCAATTTACAACAATTTCCAACTCCGCTCGAAAAGTCAATAAAAGCACCCTCGGGCCCACGTACCCGGATTCCAAAAGTTTCGAAGATAACCATTACCCATTACACCACAAACTCAAATATATAATTTATTCCAAATTCCATGTCCATTTTCGTGGTCAAAATCCAAAAATATAAATTTCTAGATTTTCTACCAAAATCCCATATTTCTACAAATTTCAAGTCTAAACCCATATGTAAACCAAGTACTTAACTTGCAATAGGTGGGAATCACTTACCTTTCATAGGATGGCGAAAATACTCTCTTGATAAGCTCTAAAAATCGCCCAAACCGTGTGGGGAAATGGGTGAAATAAAATCCAAACCCAGCGTTAAAACATTCTACCTAGCCATAATTTCCGTTTCTACGGCTAGCCAACCGCATCTGCAGCTCGGCATCTGCGGAAATAACCTCGTAGATGCGGTTTTCTCCCTTAGCCGGCTTGTCCGCTTCTGCGATCAGCGGCTCGCTTCTGCGAAGCCTCTACCGCTCCTGCGGATGCGCATCAGCGCCCCCAACTCCGCATCTGCGGCCCATGCCCAGGTGGTCCAGGACCGTTTCTGCGACCATAACGCCGTACCTGCGGGCACGCACATGCGGCCCCTTTCTCGCAGGTGCAATTGCACCAGACACCAGCTGCTTCAGCTCTTTCTTCAACTCCAAATTCGATCCGTTAACCACCCAGAATCCACCCGAGGCCCTCGGGACCTCAACTAAATATACCAACACGTCTCAAAGCACATCACGAACTTAGTCGAGCCTTTAAATCACATCAAACAACATTAAAATCATGAATCACCCTCTAATTCAAACTTAATGAACTTTGAAACTTCAACTTCTACCATTGATGCCGAAACCTATCAAATCACGTCCGATTGACCTCAAATTTTGCACACAAGTCACACTCAACATTACGGACCTACCCCAACTCCCGGAATCGGAATCCGACCCGATACCAAAAGTCCACTTCCGGTCAAACTTTTCAAAACCTTCAAATTTCTAATTTCGCCAAATGACCCCAAAATGACCTACGGACCTCCTAATCCACTTCCGGACACGCTCCCAATACTAGAATTGCCATAAGGAGCTATTCCCAGTATCGGAATCCCAAACGGACATCGATAACATTGAAATACACTTCAACCCAAATTTATGAAATTCTTTCAAAATGCCAGCTTTCACAATAGGTGCCGAAACGTTCCCGGGTCATCCAAAACCCGATCCGGACATATGCCTAAGTCTAAAATCATCATACAAAGCTGTTGGATCCTTCCAATCCCGATTCTGAGGTCATTTAATCAAAAATCAAAACCTTAGTCAATTCTTCCAACTTAAAGCTTCCGAAATTTATAATTTTTCTTCCAAATCAACTCCAAACTTCCTGAAATTAAATTTCGACCACGCGTACAAGTCATAATACCTGAAGTAAAGCTGCTCAGGGTCTCAAACCACTGAACGACGTGCTAGAGCTCAAAACGACCGGTTGGGTCATTACATTCTCTCCCACTTAAACATACGTTCGTCCTCGAACGTGCTAAGAACTGTTCTGGAGTTGTCTGAAATCACTATTTAACACCTCGTGCACCTGCCCGTGCTACCACAACCCAGCTGAGTACATTAGCTCGAGCAAATCTGAAGATACTCCCCTTTATTTTGGCAAATAAGCCTTAGGGCCAAATTCCAATGGCCGAAATTCTCTACTAGGCATGCTTCCAACATACAAACACCGTTTCAATCACCACACAATGTACCAATTCATGATTGTATACTCTCACTGAATTCTTACCATGCACCACATTACTCACTTGCCCAAGACGATATTTCCAAAGAACATCAGCTAAAATTTTCACCGACCGAAGCTCGTAGTGTACCTCATGACCAATTAAGCATTGCTTAAACTCTTGCAATACTGCCACGACCGAGAGGATGTGTAGAACTCATAGCCACCTACCGAATTACAGTTTATGGAGTCTCTCCTCCCTATAAGAACCTTACTTCATTCTATACTGAATAGCAATATTTACTCTTTAGTATGCTTCATATAAACCTGATCGCATTGATCCCAGGTCCAAAAATCTTGTCTCACCCAGTACAAGTCATTCCGGCAATACGCCACCACAAACACTACCAAAGGTCTCATATGATACCACCATGTGCCAAAATCCATAAACTCGAATGTGGTACATAAGGAAAAACGAACTCTGGAAAGAGTTACTCAACTCACGTAGCTAATTAAACAACCGAAAGGATGTTATGAACCTTCCTCAAGAAAATGAGAAGCAAAACACGCAATAATAGATATGGGAAACTGTACTCAATAGCACACTATTGCGGCGTGTAACCCGATCCACACATGATACCGTTGCGGCGTGCAACTCGATCCAACCATGATACCCGTGGCGATGTGCCACCCGATCTAAACAACATATCCGTAGCGTCGTGCCACCCGATCCACACATAATAATCTAAAGAAAATACACATCGAGCCGGAACGCTTATACTCACGAAATGCCCGAATATCAATCATAAGCACGCCAAGTGCATAATACAAATCCGGGAGATGGGGTAGCGTCATACGCTATCAAACTCAAGCACGACTAAGGTGTGATATATGATCTGCATCTTGAGAGCCATCCCGCTCACCTAATTCCACTATACAAGATCTCAATATGAGTGTGAATAATCAAACCACCTCACAACCTACCTGGTATAATATAGATTATATGGGATAGTTGACGATAGAAATAAAATCCAAGGCCCGAAGACCCTTTCCGATGACAACGTCATGCTGAGATGAGCACATCCTACCTGATATATAGCCCATATTCACATATAGATCCATCCACGAACCTCAACCGATTCGGATCATACCATGCTTGGCTAAAAAGCTTCTCAAGGACCCACAACGACCTATTCACGACACATAAGAATAGCCGTCAAATCCGGAACAAACTTTCCACATTCCACAACCAAATAAACTGAGCTCCCTTCAGGCATAAAGTCTCACATTAGCGATAGTACCAAATCTCCGTACTTAGTTTCAAATCTTTAATCAATCCAGTGACTACATGTCACACTTATACAATCTTCCCGTGGGATACACCCCCACGACCTTCCGCATCAGGTAATAAATATGTACCTCCATACTGCCTGCCACTCTAGTGCTATAAAGCAAATCAAGAATCTGCAACTCAATACACAAAGCCTCTTACAGAGGACACCGATCTCAGGTGACGCTAAAAATAGCACCAGCTTACGCTAAACATATGAATTCTTCCCTGCTCATCCGAGCTCATAACATTCTCATCGACATCAACTGCAACCTTGATCCTCAACTTTTAATTCCCATGCCTCTAACTTCAAAACCACCAATAGGGTACACATTTCATCATATAGAAACCCTCTACTTAGCTCATTCCAGAAGAACCAATGCAACACGCAACTAAATTCTCAAACTGCAGCAAAATACAAACCTCGATTAGTGGTCTAAACCATCATAATTCTTCCAGGTTCCATCTACACATAACAGGCCATAATACTCGAATGCCCCCAAATAAAATCAATTACGGCGGTCGTCAAGCCTCGCACATACCGCCACAAATCACATGTACAACTCAACATGCTGAAGGAGCTGATCATTGCCATCATCATGCCAATTCAACCATTGCTAACCGAATCCGACTTCTCTCCTAATTTACTTTGGATCTTCCTTAGAAATAACAATAGCTCCTTTATCAATATAACGAACTTAATCCGCATTCATCCTAAGCGACCCCATTTCACGAGACCACATTGTCCCCAGAACCTACGAGCCATCTCATACTCTCCTTGTGCGCATATTCGCGTATTCAACTGGTACACCCATTCTGAAAACCCCTCTATGAACCCGATGTTATTTTCTCCCTTTGCTCAAATGCCACACCGCAAACCGACGATAACATAGAACATTCCAAGTCCTATTTTCCATAATCCGCTGCCAAACTCGGTACTTAACCATACCACGGGCTCGAAATCCGTAGGCACCGCACCTTAAATTTTGAACCTACTAGGACCATTGTTGAGATTCACCCACTCTGACTTGGTCCAGAATATAATCAAACTCCACGGATCCACTAGCACATGAATGCCCTCTCAAAGAAGCACCCGGCCTAATCATTTTCCTTATACACCACTTCCACATGAAGCCTAGACTCTGAGTCTTCCCCAAACCTGAACATGAATCGATAAAGCCAAATATAGTACACATTCCTCAAATCCTTTGCTCAAATTACCGCTGATGTTCTCTTCCCTTAGTCATGGCAACTCATCAATAAACTGATAACCAGAAACTATACTAGTTGATAATTACCCAATCCAATTATAGACGGTGGGGCTCTACCACTTAGCCTCATGCAAAATGGAGACAATGCTTAGTCTCATACAGGGAAAAGCAGTGCTTAGCCTTATGTAATTAAGGAGGCAGGGCTAAGCCTTATGCAAAATAGAGACAATACTTAATCTCATATAGGGGAAGGCAATGCTTAGCCTTATGCAATTGAGGAGGCGGGGCTTAGCCTCATGTAAGATGGAGACAATGCTTAGTCTCATGCAATGAACAGATAATATGTAGTAGCAGAGTATTTCTTAGCTTGAAATGTGTTTGCGATTGGCATCTTTGTCGTTATGAAGACAGTCATTCTGAGGTGTCCCCGAATTTGAGAATATTTCTTGTTCCTGCATCCAAAGGACAATCGTGAGTTTTATGGGGGAAGGTTGGTTCGTGCCTCCGCCTACCTACTTTGCTTTGCTCTGTATCGAAGTCCTGCTTGAGTTACCACGGGTAGCATTTGGCTGTTTCATAAAAATAAAGTTTTCAAAAATGTGTGTGCATATGATGAATGTAGTTATTTAAAATACATTAGTATGCAATATCGGATAAATTAGATAAACCAATGACTGTGACACTTTAGAGACATTGCGACTTCCTTAGAATTTTGAGGGTCCTCCTTACAATTCTGCCCCAGTTTACATAGGCGATTCTCTGACCGTTCTGCATATGATGACGTTGGCTGGACTTGCTTCGGAATTTTGAGGGCCCTCCTCAAAATTCTGCCCCAATTTCTGGTTGTGTGGAAAATGAATTTTTTATTAAATTGCTACTGAACCAACAGGGTTGCATATGTATCCCCTCTTAAACGTGAATCAGGTCGAGCGTAGTTCAATTACATTAGATGAAGAAATGCGAACATTCTAAACATAATATCTTTTGACTACGTTTGAATTGATAGGCTTTGGCCAAACCTCTCCGTCCATTTCTGCGAGTATTAGTGCTCCTCCTGTTAGTACTCTGTGAATCATGTAGGCCCCTTACCAATTGGGCGAAAATTTCCCTTTGGCTTCATCTTGATGCGGGAACCTTAGAACCCACCAAGATTCCTTATCTCCTATTGACATAATCTTGCACAATCAACCCGCCAAATTTTCTTGAAATCCTAATGTTAAACATTTCATAAACATTCTGAATCAATAGCCATATTCACATATTCGACCTCTTACTCGATAACTAGTAAAATTCTTCGTAGAAGCTTCATCAATACCACACAACTGCTAACCTGCTCACAGGAGATATCCCACCTGTGGAAATTCCATGCAGACATCTTCCAACAATGCTGCACTGAGTACAATTACCATGAAACCAATAAACCATCCTGAGCCTGTGCTCATTCACTAGCCGTACAAGCCCGTTCACTCCCCCATCGACATCAACTAAACATGCGACGATACATTCCAATCCAAAGTCATGTTGTATCCTTCTTCATATCATGCAACTCTTTTCCGTATAGCAGCTAATATTCCAAATTAAGCTCATAGACTCAGTGTCGCGCCCCTCTTTCTTGCAAAATCGGGCTTCGACACGTGATAACTCTTTAAAGGAAGGTGTTAAAAGAGAGAGCCGCCACCTAACGGGTTTGAGGTGCGTTAGGGAACCTATTTGCAAATAACTCTGGTTTAACTTGTTTGCGTCACCAAAGATCGGGTAAGGGCTCAAATAACCTCGAATAGAAGGTGTTAGGCACTCTTCGAGGTCTACAACTGTGGGTCCCGGACGAACTTGAATTATATGAATTAGTCAAATAATCAAAGAGAAAAACAAGAAGTTTGAAAAACAATCATTATTAGAAAGTACTTGAGTAAACACAGATAATTGGTTTAAAGACAAGATGGGGGTCCTAAGTTTTCTAGCCGAAAGGATCACCGCGTGCAACATAAATAATACTTCGTAACTCCCTCGAGGTGGGGTGTTACTCGTATTATTGAGCGGGCACAGACTATCATCTCCTGCTACCCGATTACTATCTTTAAGTTGTTACCTAAGGCGCACTAGTTGATTCTAAGTCGTGCCTTATGCGTGCACTACCCGTCCCATGCCTATGGTCCAGGAGGCGTTTGGACCTCTATTTTGGGTGGTTCTAGACTTAACTTAGGTTGCTCAAAATGATAAAACTAGGCGACATACAAAACAAGTTGGACTTCATGTGAAGGCAATTAAGGGCTCAAGTTAGCCTCCACACTTAGACAACAAATGCACGGAAACAAATTAGGCGTTTGACAGTTTCAGAATTGAGACAAGTTAAAGCCATTAAGCCCTATAGACATGGTTTCTATGTGACCTTGGGTTTCAAACGTGCAGGCAGTTTCAGAGCAAGATGCCATTTTAGATACAATTTCAAAGCGACTACACAGTCTGTCTGTTGATTAAAGATTATAAGCGATTAAACCTATAGACATGATATCTAGGTGATTTACACAGTAGTTGGCAGTGATAACTATTAAAGATTCTCAGAATTACGCAGTTTGATCCTATAGGCATGCTTTCTAATAGTGGGAACAAAACAGTGTTGAAAGTTCAATATTAACACTTAAAAGCGAGTGGTATTACCATATAGGCAGGATTTTTAACGATTAATGATTGAAATTGATTTTTTTAATACTTAGCTCCTATAGGCATGTCTCCTAAATGGAAATTATAATAGCGAATTAACCAATTAAATCCCTATAGGCATGATTTCTAAATGCAGATTTTGTAGAACATAAGCTAACATAGCCCTATAGTCATAGTATCTAATGAATATGCTGCATTTATGTAAATTGAAAGATTGGTCATTGAAACTTTATTTCTTATAGGCATGGTATCTAACAACACATAGGAGCAGAACATGTTGAGTAAATTAAACACCTATAGGCAGGATTTCTACCCGTTCATGCAAATATTAGAATAAACCCATTTTCCCAATTTTACTAACACCCCAATTGTTATTACAACATTATTACAGGCCCAATGAATGAATCAAATTACAAAAAAAAAGATACAAATAACTATAGTGGGCCTAAGACAGGCCCAAAGTGTACCCAGCCCAGCCAGGCTTTCCGTTATGTATCCATACAGGTTTCAACACAGCCCAAAAACAACAAGAGAACTCGGATGATACCCAACAGCCATAGTTGATCAAAAGATTCAGAAAACAATCATTTACACAAGCCATTTAGCTTATCCAGTAGGCATAGAGAGGGACAGATTTGAGCAGTCAAGAAGAAAGTGGCCAAGAACCTTAGGCCCTAGTGTGTCAGAGTTCACAAGGGTCTCAAAGTAGACCCCGAGCAGCGCTCACACTAGGGAGGTTAATAGAGATATTTTAGGAGGCCTTAGATTTTAGCCGGCCAAGAATTAGAGACTTAGAACAGGGAAACAACCAATGAAAATAGTAGCAAAGTAACAAGGTTTAGAAAAGTGCATTTACATTTTATGGAGTCAAACACTACAAAGTGATCACATAATGGACATATCAACACAGAGGGTGCATGAGTTCAAGAAACTAGTTGATGCTACAAGTTCTCACATAACACATTGGGGCACGGTATATTTGTAAGAGGCAAGGAGTCTTAAACTTCTGGGATAACAAAGTTAATGAGCAAAGAGACATTAGGCCAGCAAGACAAACAATTATCATTAAATCAACAAGTTCAAACCTAAGGATCAAGTTATGCTAAACACTAGGGCTTAAATAGTACAACTTATACTAATGAGGCAAGCAGAATCATAATTTAGGCAAAACTAGTCTGAGAGGTTCCACTTAATTTCTAGGGGTATAGAATTGAGCAGAGTGAGAACATACTGAGTGACAAACATAGTCATAGGGACAAATTACAACTAGAGTGAAGGCTTTAACAGATTAGGGCATACTATTAACATAAATTAATCACTAAGAAATTCAGAATCAGGCAGGAAACCGGATTAGGTCCCACAGCCTATGCAAACACTCAGATTGTCAACACATTAAGCTAAACATGCTTCAAACTATCTAAATTGCCTAAGTTAGATACAAAGACATTTTTAGAACTAACAGTTTAGGCGTGAGACAATGCTAGAGAAGTTCATACTATAGGCAGAATCATACATGAAGAGAGTCAAGGGATTATATCAAGTCATGCAATTTCAGAAAATATAGATATGCCAATTAGAACATAATGGAATAAACATTGTGAAAGTTGAGAAACTAACCAGTTATTGCTCAAAAAATAAGAAAAGAACAGCAATATGACCCAGAATCCCAGATGCGTCAAGTTCCTAAGGGTTTCAAAGAACCCAGGGCACTGCTCACATCAAGAAAGGTCGGAAAAGTTGGAAATCCGGTGGCCTTGGCTTGCAGCCGGCCAAGAGCCAAAAACAAGAGAATGAATGAACACAGAGTAAAACCCTAATTTTTTAGTAGTGATTTTAGCGATTGAAGTCCTTTTCTTAGAAGGGAATGGGGGAGGGGTTTATATAGGAGTAAAATCGAACATCAAACAAGGGAGAGAAAGCGATTTAAGCAACAAATAAGGTAAATAAACATGCAAATCAATCAAAAAATCAATTTAAGGGATCTGTAAACCCTAGTTTCTAGGGAAAGTGAAAATCAACAGAATATAAACAAATAATCGGACTCACAGTAGCATAGGACGAATATAGACAGAATAATACTCAAAAATAGGGTTTTAAACCTATTTTGGTTCGATTTTGAAGATATCTGCTTGCCATGTTTAGGCAAGCACTGTAGGAGAACAACCAGTACCAAAAAGAGGTCGAATATGGCAAGAAGTGATAATCAAATCCCATATTCAGTGGGATTAGGAGAAGATTTTAAGGGCGACGGGTTTAGAGTTATTCAGAGAGGGAGGGGAGGTTGAGAGAATATGAGGGCGGCGGGTTATGAGATTATGGTTTAGGGTTTCTGGGAGGGTAATTAAAAGGGAGAGAAATAACAAGGGTCGTTGATCTTGAGAGATCAACGGCCAGGATTAAAAGAATAGGGAGTGGGGCAGGTCAACTAACGGGTACCGACCGAGTTTTTGGGTTAAGGGGTTGTTGGTTTGGGCTGGGGTTATTGGGCTAGGGTATTGGGGTTTTTGGGCTATTTATTTGGTCTGAAATTATTTAGAAATTGTGGCTAGTTTTTAAATACCCAATATTTATCAAAAAATAATTTATAAAAGTAATTAATAAATATAAAAAATATTACTTGTGCACAAAAATGATTGAAAATAATAACTTGGCATTATAAAAATAAAAAAAATTATTTTGGCACAAATAATGTAATTATACATGAATATAGGCTATTTAGCTTATAAATGCAAATGTAATTATAAAATAAAATGGAGTAAAATGTTATAAAACATACATGTTGGTGTAAACAATAAGTTTGGATGATTAAATCATCATAAAAAATAATTTTAAGGATAATTATTGGATATTTATACAATAAAATGCAGAAAGAAATTAATTTAAAGCTTTTAAAAATTATGGAAAATTATGAAAAAAATGCTTGTATAGGTTTATAAACTAAATGATGATGCAAATATACTATTTTTGAAACTATATATATTTTAAAAATATGAGGAAAAAATTGAGTATCAACAGCTGTCCCTCTTTACCCGGTAATGATGAAAGAGTTGTCGGGTAAAGAAATGATGACCGATTTTGACCGAATGGGGTGATTTGAAAAAATAGAGGCAAACTCCGATTTCTGAGTTGCCTACATATCCCTGGTTTTTCAGGAATCAGGCTGTGTGTAGTTCTAGATCCAACGGTGGAATAAGCCGATAAAGTTGTTATAGGAACGGACAAGCTCTTCTGGATAGGACGATATCGGAATTGTGAATGGATGTACCTTGGAACGGTTATGGGTATTTGAACGTTCATCAAGTGGAAATGGGTAATGAATGGTGGTTGGACCGTATTTGAGGTACTTACAGGGTGTGAATATTGAACGGAAACTGGAGCGAAGATTGCTCCCATTGGGAGACGGTTACCTCCTGGATTACCTGCAAAACTTAAATACAATGCATGCAGGTGTATATTGTGATAATTCAAACATGATGCAAATTCTCTTTTGACCATGAAAGTTGTCTTTGGACGATGGGGATGATGTCCTTAGACCATGATGTAGCTTAGTCTTATGTAAGATCGGGGACAGAGCTTAGCCCGAGGTGGAGAATAGTGCTAGATTTCAAGTAGCATAGCATTTGGGGTTAAGCAAGGAAAGTCAGAGCTTAGCCTTATGTTACTAGGGAGGCAATGCTTAGCCTCACGCGAAGTGGGAGACGATGATTGGTATCATGTAATTGAGAAGGCGGGGCTTAGCCTCATGCAGGATGGGAGACAATGCTTAGTCTCCTCCAAGGAAAGGCAGTGCTTAGTGTTGTGCAAGATGGAGGCAGGGCTTAACCTCATGCAAAATAGAGATAATGCTTAGTCTCATGCAGGGGAAGGCAGTGCTTAGCCTTATGTAATTAGGGAGGCAATGCTTAGCCTCATGCGAAGTGGGAGATGATGATTGGTCTCATGCAATTGAGGAGGCGGGGCTTAGCCTCATGGAGGATGGGAGACAATGCTTAGTCTCATCCAAGGAAAGGAAGTGATTAGCCTTGTGCAAGATGGAGGCAGGGCTTTGCCTCATGCAAAATTGAGACAATGCTTAGTCTCATGCAGGGGAAGGCAAAGCTTAGCCTTATGCAATTAAGGAGGCAGGGCTTAGCCTCATGCAAAATGGATACAATGCTTAATCTCATACAGGGGAAGGCAGTGCTTATCCTTATGCAATTGAGGAGGCGGGGCTTAGCCTTATGCAAGATGGAGACAATGCTTAGTCTCATGCAATGAACATATAATATGTAGTAGCAGAGTATTTCTTAGTTGGAAATGTGTTTGCTCTTGGCAGCTTTGTCGTTATGAAGACAGTGATTCTTAGGTGTGCTCGAATTTGAGAATATTTCTTATTCCTGCATCCAAAGGACAATCATGAGTTTTAAGGGGGAAGGTTGGTTCGTGCCTCCGCCTGCCCGCTTTGCTTTGATCTATATCGAAGTACTGCTTGAGTTACCACGGGTAGCATCTGGATGTTTCATAAAAATAAAGTTTTGGAAAATATGTGTGCATATGATGAATGTAGCTATTTAAAATACATTAGTATGCAATATCGGATAAATTAGATGAACCAATGACTGTGACAATTTAGAGACATTGTGAGTTCCTTAGGATTTTGAGGGTCCTCCTCAAAATTCTGCCCCAGTTTACTTAGGCAATTCTCTGACCGTTCTGCATATGATGACGTTGGCTGGACTTGCTCCGAAATTTTGAGGGTCCTTCTCAAAATTCTGCCCCAGTTTCTGGTTGTGGGAAAAATGAAATTTTTATTGAATTATGACCGAACCCACAGGGCTGCCTATGTATCCCCTCTTAAACGGGAATCAGGTCGAGCGTAGTTCAATTACATCAGATGAAGAAATGCGAACATTCTAAACATAATATCTTTTGACTGCATCTGAATTGATAGGCTTTGGCCAAACCTCTCCGTCCATTTCTACGAGTATGAGTGCTCCTCTTGTTAGTACTCTATGAACCATGTAGTGCCCTTGCCCATTGGGTGAAAATTTCCCTTTGGCTTCATCTTGATGCAGGAAGATCCGCTTCAGTACCAGCTGCCCCGATGCAAACTGTCTAGGTTTGACCCTTTTGTTGAAAGCTATGGACATCCTATTCTGATCGAGTTGACCATGGCACACTGCATTTATTCTTTTCCCGTCAATGAGAATCTAATTGTTCATAGCGGCTTCTTATCCATTCTGCATCACTGAGTTCAACTTCTTGTATAATTCTTAAAGAAGGAACTTCAACCTCGGTAGGAATGACAGATTCGGTACTGTAGACCAGCAAATAGGGAGTTGCCCCGGTTGATGTGCGGACTGTGGTACGGTACCCCAATAAGGCAAATGGTAACTTCTCGTGCCATTGCTTGTGGTTGTCTACCATCTTCCTCAGTATTTTCTTGATATTCTTGTTTGCAGCCTCTACGACTCCATTCATTTGAGGCCTGTATGCTGTGGAATTCTTGTGCTTGATTTTGAAGGTCTCGCACATAGCTTTCATTAGGTCACTGTTGAGATTGGCGGCATTGTCGGTGATGATGGACTCTGGAACCCCGAATCGGAAAACAATACAATCTCTGACAAAATCTGCGATGACTTTCTTCGTTACAGCTTTGTAGGATGCAGCTTCGACCCATTTTGTGAAGTAGTCTATGGCTACTAAAATGAACCTGTGCCCGTTTGAAGTGGCAGGCTCGATTGGTCCAATGACGTCTATTCCCAAGAGGCTAAAGGCCAAGGTGCACTCGTTATATTGAGTTTATTTGGCAGCACCGGTATTATATCTGCGTGTATTTGGCACTGATGAAGTTTCTGGACACACCTGATGCAGTCTGTTTCCATAGTCACCTAAAAACAACCCGCCCTCAGTATCTTCTTGGCTAAAATGAAACCATTCATGTGTGGTCCGCAAGTTCAAGAGTGTATCTCTTCGAGCAGTTTGGAAGCTTCTTTGGCGTCAACACACCGTAATAAACCTCTGGAGTCGTTCTGTATAGAATTCCTCCACTTTGGAAGAAATAGTTGGACAATCTTCGGAGCGTGCATTTTTAGTATGATTTGCATACTCCGGGTACTCTCCTTTTGCCAAGTACTTCTTGCTATCATGGAACCATGGATTCCCATCTGCTTTTTCTTCAACATGAGCGCAGTAAGCTGGCTGATTATGAATCCTTACTAGAATGTGGTCGATGTAATTCTTGTCCGGATGCTGTATCATGGAGGACAAAGTGGCCAATGCATCTGCGAACTCATTCTAGATTCTCGGGACATGTCTAAACTCTATCTTCGTAAACCTCTTCATAATCTCTTGCATGTGATATAGATATGGTAATATCTTGGTATTCTTTGTAGCCCATTCTCCCTGCACCTGATGTACCAGAAGATATGAATCACCAATTACCGGTAATTCCTGGTGATTCATGTCAACGGCCAAATTAAGCCCTAATATGTAAACCTCATGTTCTGCCATATTATTGGTGCATAGAAATCTGAGTTTCGCGGATACCAGATAATGTTAACCTGTTTCTGACACCAAAATGGCTCCAATAATCCTTTGAAGTTTGCAGCTCCATCGAAAAACATTCTCCATCTGTCGTAGGCTTCGGCAATATCTTCTCCTACGAATGATACTTCTTCATCAAGAAAATGTGCCTTTGGAAATGATATATCTTCACCAACTTGTTCATTTTACTCCATGACATCATCCACATATACCTCTATCTCCTTGTGTTTCATGTCATGGAAAATAGTTGTCATGGCCCTCATATAAGTGGCCCCAGCATTCTTTAGACCAAATAACATTATTTTATAGCAGTACACCCCCCACGGTGTAATAAAAGCTGTCTTTTCGGCATCCTCTTCATCCATCCAGATCTGATGATATCCCGCGAAGTAATCCATAAAGTATTGGAGTTCATGCTTGGCGCAGTTGTCAATCAGTATGTGTATGTTGGGTAACGGGAAATCATCTTTGGGACTTGCTCTATTTAGGTCCCGATAATCGACGCATACTCTGACTTTCCCATCCTTCTTCGGAACTGGCACGATGTTAGCCAACCAAGTTAGATATTCAACCACTTTGAGAACCTTAGCTTTGGTCTGCTTGGTGAATTCTTCTTTGATTTTTAGACTCATATCTGGATTGAACTTTCTGAGCTTCTGCTTTACGGGCGGAAACATTGGGTTGGTGGGTAGTTTATGAGCCACTATCGACATGCTCAAACCAGTCATATCATCATAAGACCATGCAAAAATGTCTTCATATTCTTTCAGGAAATGAGTGTATTCTTCTTTCTCTGATGGTGACAGGTGAATGCTTATGCGAGTTTCTTTGACTGTTTCGGAATCTCCCAATTTGACTATCTTAGTTTCGTCCAGGTTGGACTTAGGTTTGTTCTCAAAATCTTCAACTTCTCTAACAATTTCCTCAGGTATTATATCCTCTTCTTCTATTTCTTTCGAGTCACTATCCTTATGTTGCGCTGTCTCATTACATGTCACAGTTGTTGGTTCATCACGGTAAGAAATAGTATTTCTGTAGAGAGAAAAATGTAGAGAATAGTAATAAATAATAAAATAGCAAACCATTGATAGTTATCAAGATGTCAAACAAAAGCGATTTTTAATGGTTCAAACAAATGTTTCAAAACAAAATACTGAAAATGTTTTAAAAATGCTCATAAGAATTGTTTTTAAAATAAATGACACTAGCATCCAGGCTACCCCGGAACTCAGTGGGCCCTTGATGGTATGGCAGTCCAGTTCTTGAGAACAGCTCCCTTCTCCACTGTCTGGATGACGAGGCCTTCTTCCTCCTCCTCCTCAACTATTACACTGCAGTCTATGTCTTCATCTTCCAAGAATAGATTCCTTAAACCAGCTAGCGCTTCATCTTCTTCGGATCCCCACATCATATCAGCATGATGGAAGGATTGGCTCAAATATGGTATCGGCTGCTCGAGGGGGTAATAAGGACCACGCCATGGTGGTGACCAATTTTGATACTCATGCCAGGTGTATTTATATCCCATTCTAAAGGTCGTGCCGTGAGGTTTTAACTGTATTAATTTGGTGATCCCTTGGAGATTCTTGCCGAGACCCTTGCCGGGTTCATACCATGTCCATGCCAATATGCTTTCTATTTTGCTACTCCATTATTTGTCCTTCTCGATCACGTTAACACGCTCAATGCGATGGTAAGTCTCTCCCCCTAACTTCCTCCTATTCTTCACAACCGGGAAAGTCTGGTTGGTGTAAATAGGGTTACTCCCGTCTCCATGAATGATCACCTCCTAATGATTCCATTCAAACTTCACAGCCTAATGCAAAGTAGACGCTACAACCCTAGCGACATGTATCCAAGGTCATCCCAATAGCAGATTGTATGAGGCGGATATGTCGAGCACTTGGAATTCAACATCAAAACAAGTTGGACCCATTTGTAAGCAGAGGTTGGTTTCTTCAATTTTGGCCCTTTAAGACCCATCAAACGCTTTTACATTCATAGTTCCTGCTCGTATCTTATGCAAACCTTTACCTAACCTCTTCAAAGTAGTCAACGGGTAGATGTTGAGACTTAAACCCCCATCTATCAGGACCCTCGCAATGAGTTTGTCTTCACACTGTAATGTGATATGCAACGCCCTATTATGCCTCAACCCTTCTGGTGGCAATTCATCTTCGTGGAAAGTGATCTTATGGCTTTCCAATACTTGTCCTACCATGTTGGCAATCTCTCCACTGGTAATGTTGTTGGGTTCATAAGCCTCATTCAACACTTGCATCAACGCGTTCCTGTGTGCCTTAGAATTCTGCAGTAGTGATAGAATGGATATCTGAGCAGGAATTTTGTTCAAATGATCGACCACAGAATACTCCCTTGCTTGCACCTTTCTTCAAAGGTCATCCGGGCTGGTTTCAATGATAGGCTGCCTGGAAGCGGCTTCTTTACTTGTTCCCCCCAAATGCTCGGGCGTGTAAACCCTACCAGTTCTGGTCATACCTTGTGCTGTACCAGTTTCTTCCATTTTTTCCTTTCCTTTCCTTCTCGCTTCTGCAGTATAGTCCCAGGGCACAACATTGGAATTAAAGGATGGTGTGGGTGCTACCGTTACGGTGAATGGTGTGGTCACTTCTACTTCGAACGGAGTTGGCGTGGCTGAGGGCGTTGTACTTCAACCTTGAACGGAGTCGGTGCGGCTACCTCAACTCCAATCGGTGACTGTATCTGTACCACAATAGGTGTGAGAGTAACTTGAGGCATTTTGGGATCATCCCCTTCTCGAATGAGCCCAATTGACCCTTCCGGATCCTATTATTCATTAGTTTCTATCACATTTACCCCCTCGCCCCTGTGATCCGGGAGGGGATTGTTGCGGATATTAGATACAGTCTCCTTTGGCTATATAACTTTAGTATCAATCAACGTCTGGATATTATCCTTTAGAGTGCGGCATTCATCAATAGTGTGACCCTTCATGCCCGAATGGTAGGCACATGTCCTGTTCGGATTAACCCATTGAGAGGAATTTTCCATGGCGACAGCGGGATGGGAGTGACATAACCGGCAACTTTCAATCTCTCATACAACTGGTCAATAGGTTCGGCAATAGGAGTGTATTGTCTGGGCGGCCTACGATCGAAATTTGGCCTGGGTTTTTGATAGTTTTGGCGGGCTGGTGGTGAGTGGTAATATGCTGGCTGAGTGTTGTAAATGTGGTAGGCGGTAGCTGGTTGTTGATATCTAAGAGGTGAAGGCTGATATGTGGGTGGAGGTGTTTGGTATGTGAGAGGAGACTTCGGATCTTAGGTTACCATCACTGCCCCTACTTCATTCTTTTTAGATATACCACCCGACTGCAAGGCTTTATTCGTAGCCTGGAGTGCCTCGAAATTGGTTACCATTCCGCTTTTTATTCCCTCTTCTATTCTTTCTCCCAATTTGATGATGTCAAAAAACTTATGGTTTTCAATAACCATCAACCTCTTGTAATACTGCGGATCCTGAGCTCGAACAAAGAACTTGTTCATTTGCTCTTCTTCCAGTGCCGAACTTACTTTTGTAGCTTCTGATCTCCACCGAGTAGCATACTCGCAGAAAGTTTCTGTTGGCTTCCTATTAAGATTCTAGATATAGAAGACGTCTGGTGTATTCTCTATATTGAATCTGAACCGATCCATAAAATCTGACGTCATGCCTACCCAATTAACCTATTTCTTTGGATTTTGACTGATGTACCAGGATAGGGTGTCTCCAGTGAGGCTCCTCATAAACAGCTTCATGCGGATTCTTTCATCTTTACCAACCCCTACGAGCTTGTCGTAATACGTCCTCAGATGTACCTTTGGATCACCTGTCCCGTCGAACATTTTGAACTTAGGAGGTTTGTAACCCTCTGGCAGTTCTACGTCCGGTTGAATACACAAATCCTCATAGTTTAAAACTTCGATGCCTTTACCACCTTCAACACCTTGGACTTGACTTGTAAGCTTCTTAACTTCTTCCACCATGTTCTTGATGAGCAGGTCCTTCTCGGAGGATTTCGGTATATACAAGGTTTGTTGTGAAGTGTGGGGTAAGGTTTCCATGTATATGTGGTTACTTTGATGGACTCTAGGGATTTGGGCGTAATGGTGATCATTGGTTGAGTTTTGGGGATCAGGGGTAGGTTGTGGTGCATTTTAAGGAGTATGGTAGGTGGTAGTTTGTGGATAGTGGGTTGGATGATGGTGATGCTGTGGAGGGGTTGGTACTGGTGGAGGATTAGGATTTTAGGGAGGTGTGGCATATTGATGAGGTGCGGGAGGATTTTGTGGGTGCTGGTTTTGTGTGTTTTGAGGAGGTGCTGGGTTTTGGGCATTTTGTTGGTTGATATCGGGAACATTCAGGGTAACGGAAACGTTTGCCAAGTTACGGACCTGCTCAAGTTCCTCTTGTAACTCCAATATCTTCTGTTCTAACCGTAAAACCAAGTCATTCTGCGCCGGAGTACTCAAACCATCTGAAGTTTTGACATTCTCGGCTTTCGTAGCGTTGTCTTTCCTGACACCACTCATATCGTACATCTTAGCTTTTCCTTTATTCTTAGGATCACTTAGAGGAGGAGGAGGCGGAGGACCTCTAGATTTGGTATGATATGCTGATGAAGCCAGTATGCACGAACCAACCTTAGGGATGGGAATAAACAAAGAAAAGTAGAAAAGCAAAAGGTAAATAAGTCAGTAAGGAGTATTAAAAGGATATTTACGATATTTAAACACGTATTGCGGAATTATAAATTCATGTCATAATTTGGGGACCTCATCGTGCCCGAGGTAGGCCTAGCGACATATAGTTGGAGAAAACTCAATGCCGATAACTGCATCATTTCATTAATATGATAAATAGACCAAATCTCTACTAAAACGACAATAATTATAAAGAGTCACTAGTGGCATTTGACTTATTACAATCAAATACTAAAATGAATCTAGAAAACATCATTCCTAATCTACTCGGTCCTAGAGAGACCTTCTCCAAGCTTGGCCTTTTTAGCCCCGTCAATCAGATTCCCCAGGTCGCGCATGTCCAATAGCCGATACGCCCTTGCTAGATGTCCTCCTTCATTGCCCTCTGCGTTCTGACAATCCGAGACCCTTTTCCTCATCTTTCCCTCAAGTTCCATCAAACCCTGCTCCAAATACTCCAACCTTTCTGTTGATTGAGTAGCGATTCCCTTCCATTCATTGATCGCTTCCATGTCCACTTTATGTTCCAAATGCATGGCCTCAGATTCAAAGACCCTTTTGTGCAACCTCCTGTATTTGACTTGTACTTCAGCAGCGTCGTCTATGACACTATTTCTCAAATCAACCCCTGGCTTGACCTCTCCTGCTATGTCATCGACCAACCATGATGGGTAGAAGTACACATGGCCGGCATGATACCTGACTGCCTCGATGGTATCTTTCTCTACAATAATCTTTTAATGCCACATGTGTTGTGCCTCGAACTTGAATGGAATGACATTCCCTTGGAAGTATGCTTTGTAATGAACCATTTTGGAAACTCTTGGTATAACTTGTTTTCTCCCAACTTGCCTCATGACTCTGAAATGAGCATAATGATAGATTTCCCTTAATCCGATTAGCACTAGATGAGGAACATCTCTCGACCTGATGATGAATTCACTGCTAGGGAACCACTCGAACATCCAATGTACCTTGTCATCAGTCAAATTGCTAAAGAAATATACCCAGCTCACAGCGTTTCCCGGTTGTGCAAACCTGTCTGGACTAAAAGTCATTCTCTTCAGATGGTGATAAGCTATGTGGTCATTCTATGGTTTTCGCCAAAATTCTTGATGGTATTGTCCTCTCCGAAGGTGTTCCAACAACCAAATTTGCAGCAACAGATTGCAACCCTCGAAATGCCTATATCCCTTTTTGTAACGGTCTAAGGCTCGGTACAACTCAGCCACGATCATTGGGACAATAGTGTAAGTTTGCCCCTCAATTCCTTCCATTAGGGTCTTAGTGACCATAGCTAGGTGAGTGTGAATCCTTTCTCCTTGTATCGGGAATATCAACATCCCCAGAAAATAGACAATGAATACAAAAACCTGGCGATGAGTCCAACCCAAAGAAGAGATGGCAAATTCATCATGGTAAAGACGATATGACTTGTCGTGACCATAACGCTCGTAAAGGAAGTCGAATGGTATGTAAGATATCTTCAGACAGACTAACTCATCATTTTTCCTGAAACCCATCATTTTTAGGAAACCTCAAGAAGTACGATTTTCCGGTACCAACAAGCTAGGGCTATCCCATGGGAGCCCAGCGAAGCCTCCTATTTCCTCTAGAAGGGGAGTCATTTCTATATCATCAAAATGGAAGACGACCCTCTTCTCATCCCAGAACATGGTAGCAGCCTCAATTAACACATTGCTCGGCTGAATATCTAACAAAGAAGGTAAATTCCCGAGAACTCTATTTACATGGTTTTTGTCACTTGGTGAGAGATTTTCCCACCAATCTAGCAACAAAGGTGGGGTACTTCGAACCATGCCAAACCTGGGGACTTCGTGCCTCATTTCTGTAAAACAAATAAAGTTAGCCCTTTCCCCCTCCGGATTCGACTATTTACACATTAATGATTAGCATATCGGAACGTTTTCTCCAAATAATGCACATATCATGATTTTACCCATTCGGATTTTAGAAAATCCCGACGGGCTTTGGACAAGGCTTGCCTTAGAGAGTTATTACGCGAACAATGTTCTAACCCATACTAGGTTTAGACATGATGCATGCACAGTTAATATTAGAGTGGGGGTTTCTAGAAGAGTCTAGACCGGTACCCTCAAGTGGACAACTTGAGAGGGGAAGGCACGGAACCGTTGATTGCACCGCTGATCGACTAGTTTTACCGCAAATAAGCCTTTCCAAAGTTAAAAGGGTGATTTAGGAAGAGCGCGGACACTCATCAAGCGCCGCTATGGTATTAATTACACACGAGTGGAATATGATGTGGAGCATGCTTTATTCAAAGATAAAACAACACGTTGTCAAGTATTTTGCATGATGAAGACAATAAACACAATATTAAATGGAGCGTAAAGACATAAAAAGAAAGGAAAAAAAAAATTAGTTCGCGCAATGTGAAAGAATTGCAATAAAGCAAACAAAAGGGTAGGGATGGGGAAAGACATGATGTAGCAAAATTTTAAAAAATAATTCAGAGCAAGTTAACATAACTGGAAAATAAAGGGAAAATGCATATTGTAACCAAATTAGGCAAAAATTTGCATATTAATATGAATTCACATAAAGAGAAAATAGGGAAAAGGATGTGCATGTAGCAATAAAAGGGAAACGGGAGCGGGATATTCATGTAACAGCAAAATAACAAAGACACGCTTATCAGAGAATACTAATTCATATAGACCAAGTTCGCTATGGTAAGAGCCTAAAAGAATATCCCCAGCAGAGTCACCATGCTGTCGCGCCCCTCTTTCTCGCAAAATCGGGCTTCGACACGTGAGAACTCTTCAAAAAGAAGGTGTTAAAAAAGAGAGTCGCCACCTAACGGGTTTGGGGTGCGTTAGGGCACCTATTTGCAAATAACTCTGGTTTAACAAGTTTGCGTCACTAAAGATCGGGTAAGGGCTCAAATTACCTCAAAAAGAAGGTGTTAGGTACTCTTTGAGGTCCAAAACTGTGGGTCCCGGCCGAACTTGAATTATATGACTTAGTCAAATAGTCAGAGAGAAAAACAAGAAGTTTGAAAAAAAATCATTATTAGAAAGTCCTTGAGTAAACACATATAATTGGTTTAAAGACAAGATGGGGGTCCTAAGTTTTTTGGCCTAAAGGATCACCCCGTGCAACATAAATAATACCTCGTAACTCCCTCGAGGTGGGATGTTACTCGTATTATTCAGCGGGTACAGACTATCATCTCCTGCTACCCGATTACTGCCTTTAAGTTGTTACCTAAGTCACACTAGTTGATTCTAAGTCGTGCCTTATGCGTGCACTACCCGTCCTATGCCTATGGTCCAGGAGGCATTTGGACCTCTATTTTGGGTGGTTCTAGACTTAACTTAGGTTGCTCAAAATGATAAAACTAGGTGACATACAAAACAAGTTGGACTTCATGTGAAGGCAATTAAGGGATCAAGTTAGCCTCCACACTTCGACAACAAATGCACGCAAACAAATTAGGCATTTAACAGTTTCAGAATTGAGACAAGTTAAAGTCATTAAGCCCTATAGACATGGTTTCTATGTGACCTTGGGATTCAAACGTGCAGGCAGTTTCAGAGCAAGATGCCATTTTAGATACATTTTCTAAGCGACTACACAGTCTGTCTGCTGATTACAGATTATAAGCGATTAAACTTATAGACATGATATCTAGGTGATTTACACAGTAGTTGGCAGTGATAACTATTGAAGATTCTCATAATTACTCAGTTTGATCCTATAGGCATGCTTTCTAATAGTGGCAACGAAACAGTGTTGAAAGTTCAATATTAACACTTAAAAGCGAGTGGTATTACCCTATAGGCAAGATTTCTAACGATTAACGATTGAAAATGATTTTTTTATATTTAGCTCCTATAGGAATGTCTCCTAGGTGGGCTGTATAACAACAAATTAACCAATTAAAACCCTATAGGCATGATTTCTAAATGCAGATTTTGTAGAACATAAGCTAACATAGCCCTATAGTCATAGTATCTAATGAATATGCTGCAGTTATAGAAATTGAAAGATTGGTCATTGACATTTTATTTCCTATAGGTATGGTATCTAACAACACATAGGAGCAAAACATGTTGAGTAAATTAATCACCTATAGGCAGGATTTCTACCCGTTCATGCAAATATTAAAATAAACCCATTTTTCCAATTTTACTAACACCCCAATTGTTATTACAACATTATTACAGGCCCAATGAATGAATCAAATTACAAAAAAACGATACAAATAACTATATTGGGCCTAAGGCAGGCCCAAAGTGTACCCAGCCCAGCCAGGCTTTCCGTTTTGTATCCATACAGGTTTCAACACAACCCAGAAACCACAAGAGAACTTGGATGATACCTAACTGCCATAGTTGATCAAAAGATTCAAAAAACAGTCATTTACACAAGCCAATTAGCTTATTCAGTAGGCATACAGAGGGACAGAATTGAGCAGTCAAGAAGAAAGTGTCCAAGAAACTTAGGCCCTAGTGTGTCAGAGTTCACAAGGGTCTCAAAGTGGACCTCGAGCAGTGCTCACACTAGGGAGGTTAATAGAGAGGTTTTAGGAGGCCTTAGCTTTCAGTCAGCCAAGAATTAGAGACTCGGAACAGGGAAACAACCAATGAAAATAGTAACAAAGTAACAAGGTTTAGAAAAGTGCATTTACATTTTTTGGACTCAAACACTACAAAGTGATCATATAATGGACATATCAACACAGAGGGTGCATGAGTTCAAGAAACTAGTTGATGCTACAAGTTGTCACATAACACATTGGGACAGGGTATATTTGTAAGAGGCAAGGAGTCTTAAACTTCTGGGATAACAAAGTTAATGAGCAAAGAGACATTAGGCCAGCAAGACAAACAATTATCATTAAATCAACAAGTTCAAACCTAAGGATCAAGTTATGCTAAACACTAGGGCTTAAACAGTACAACTTATACTATTGAGGCAAGAAGAATCATAATTTAGGCAAAACTAGTCTGAGAGGTTCCACTTAATTGCTAGGGGTATAGAATTGAGCAGAGTGAGAACATACTGAGTGACAAACATAGTCATAGGAACAAATTACAACTAGAGTGAAGGCTTTAACAGATTAGGGCATACTAATAACATAAATTAATCACTAAGAAATTCAGAATCAGGCAGGAAACAAGATTAGGTCACACAGCCAATGCAAACACTCAGATTGTCAATACATTAAGCTAAACATGCTTCAAATTGTCCAAATTGCCTAAGTTAGATACAAAGACATTTTTAGAACTAATAGTTTAGGCGTGAGACAATGCTAGAGAAGTTCATGCGTGAGACAATGCTAGAGAAGTTCATGCTATAGGCAGAATCATACATGAAGAGAGTCAAGGGATTATATCAAGTCATGAAATTTCAGAAAACATAGATATGCCAATTAGAACATAATGGAATAAACATTGTGAAGGTTAAGAAACTAACTAGTTATTGCTCAACAAACAAGAAAAGAACAACAATATGACCCAGAATCCCAGATGCGTCAAGTTTTTAAGGGTTTCAAAGAACCCAGGGCAATGCTCACACCCAAGAAAGGTCGAAAAATAGGAAATCCGGTGGCCTTGGCTTTCAGCTGGCCAAGAGCCAAAAACAAGAGAATGAATGAACACAGAGTAAAGCCCTAATTTTTCAGTTCTGATTTTAGCGATTGATGTCCTTTTCTTAGAAGGGAATGGGGGAGGGGTTTATATAGTAATAAAATTGAACGTCAAACAGTGGAGACAAAGTGATTTAAGCAACAAATAAGGTAAATAAACATGCAAATCAGTCAAAAAATCAATTTAAGGGATTTGTAAACCCTAGTTTCTAGGGAAAGTGAAAATCAACAGAATATAAACAAATAATCGGACTCACAGTAGCATAGGACGAATATAGACAAAATAATACTCAAAAACATGGGTTTAAACCTATTTTGGTTCGATTTTGAAGAGATCTGCTTGCCATGTTTAGGCAAGCACTGTAGGAGAACAACCAGTACCAAAAATGGGTCGAATATGGCAAGAAGTGATAATCAAATCCCATATTCAGTGGGATTAAGAGAAGATTTTAAAGGCGACGGGTTTAGGGTTCTTCAGAGAGGGAGGGGAGGTTGAGAGAATACGAGGGTGGCGGGTTATGGGATTATGGGTTAGGGTTTTTGGGAGGGTAATTAAAAGGGAGAGAAATAACAAGGGTCGTTGATCTTGAGAGATCAACAGCCAGGATTAAAAGAAAAGGGAGTGGGGCGGGTCAATTAACGGGTACTGACTGGGTTTTTGGGTTAAGGGGTAGTTGGTTTGGGCTGGGGTTATTGGGCTAGGGTATTGGGATTTTTGGGCCATTTATTTGGTCCGAAAATGTTTAGAAATTGGGGCTAGTTTTTAAATACCCAATATTTATCAAAATATAATTTATAAAAGTTATTAATAAATAATAAAAATATTATTTGTGCACTAAAATGATTGAAAATAATAACTTGGCATTATAAAAAATAAAAAATTATTTTTGCATAAATAATGTAATAATTATACATGAATATAGGCTATTATTGCAAAAATGTGCAATTAGCTTAAAAATGCAAATGTAATTATAAAACAAAATGGAGTAAAATGTTATAAAACATACATGTTGGTGTAAACAATAAGTTTGGATGATTAAATCATCATAAAGAATAATTCTAAGGATAATTATTGGATATTTATAAAATAAAATGCAGAAAGAAATTAATTTAAAGCTTTTAAAAATTATGGAAAATTATGAAAACATGCTTGTATAGGTTTATAAACTAAATAATGATGCAAATATACTATTTTTGAAACTATATATATTTTAAAAATATGAGAAAAAAATTGGGTATCCACTCAGTCACTGTCCACCATGAGTTCCAAATCACTCTAAACTTTTCCCAAGGTGTATAGTCATCCTACCACAGAATCCATATGCTACTCTGCCACTCTCCCACTTTGGTCAAACCCTCTCCTTTAAGCAACTACCCGACTCATGTTTCTCACACTTGTCCTTCTAGAAGTTTAACCATCGCGAGACACCTCCCACATGTCCTTCCTCATCCTTCGCTGCCCAGTTGTTGCCTTAATTCAATATTTATCTCGGTAGCACTTGAACAAATAGATCGCCACCAACTTTAAACCTCCCCGAAGATCATCTTCCTTGCGCCCTCAACACCTGGAACGCCGATTAAATCCCGAACTACCGCACACTGCGATCTCTGACAGTTGTTTCCCCGGCACTATTTCACAATACCCTGTGCTGAAGGCAAATTGATGAATACCATAACATCGGCGAACTTGACACATTCAATCAAGGGCGACGACACCACATTATTGATGAAAATTCTACCACGCTCGAAAATACCAAATCTCGTTATTCCATCAACCCAAATCTAAACATTCCTAGTCCGATCGCCTTTCCTTTGCCGGAAAAAAAATACTGGATCTCTGAATCATGCACTGAGTATACCTTTTTCCAAGTCATTCACTGCTTTGACGCATAGACAAGCCTTCTTCCATTACACAAATACGGTGCGATAACAACGCACGAATCGTCGTAGCAATTGGTGCATAGCCCCAAAACCATCAGAAATACAGCTACTGAGCTGAAATAACAGAACATCCTTCCACAAGGCGATGACGTCAGCCCAATCGAATACACAGGGAGAAACATCCTGCTCTACATCAGTAGTGCTATTAAAATTCCTCGATTCCAATTTATAATAAGCGCTTCACATCGCGTAAGATTGAACAGGAAGGAAATGAAGGCATAAGCCTCAAAGGAATCGAATCGCACGATGAGGAATCAAGAAGAAAAGTGCTCCTAATAGCCTTGTAGCCTCTCGAAGATAAGTACAGATGTCTCCGTACTGATCCGCAAGACTCTACTAGACTCGCTCATAACTCGTGAGACCTAAGTGAACCTAGTGCTCTGATACCATGTTGTCACGACCCAAAATCCATTAAAGGCCGTGATGGCGCCGGACACCGCTGTCAGGCAAGCCAACAATAAATACTCAATTTGGTTCTCATTTTTTTTATATATTTTGAAATCACATTTTTCCTTCAATTAAATAATAAGAGATGGAATGTACAAGATAACTAATAATGTTTTCAACAAATCTCTCTACGGGACAACCCATAATCACCCCAAAATCCGGTGTCACAAGTGCATGAGTATAAACTAGGAAGTAAAATGAAATACAATATCTGTCCGGAATACAAATTTGGACAGGAGAAATATAAATACTCTGAAGGAGACTCTGCTGGTTGCGGATCGTAGTAGAGAGTGCAGCTCACCTAAGTCCCCGCAATAACCGCGCCTCTGCGCCCACAAGGCCTCTAGACATATAATTACCTACACAAAAAATGTGCAGCAGCTATAGCATGAGTACGTAAATCAACGCGTACCCACTAAGTATCCCGCCTAACCTCGAAGAAGTAGTGATGAGGGGTCGACTCGGACACTTACTATGGGATATAATTAATATACCAATGATATAATTAAGCATGGATCATGTAGAACGGCTGTAAGCCCAAATTCATGAAATAAGTAAACAATTATTTTGTTAATAAGAAATTTATCCAAATTCATTTTCATCATTTAACGATTTATATCTCAGGCCAATGAAGCAGTATGAATTATTATAATTCCCAAAGCAATTAATACAATCATGCGCAAGTCATGCCGAGGTCGTACGACCCGATCCAACATATAAATATAAATTGTGCACTGCCGAGGGTCGAACGGTACGAATCATAGATGCATCTGATACCCCGCTCGTGGATCATACATGCGACGCGGTCAAATATAAATTTATCAATAAATCATGCATCATTTTCCCCGATCGCGGATCATACATGCGACGCGGTCAAATATATATTTATTAAGTTATTATAATATTCCTAAATTTCTTTTCGAAAATACGAAGTTCAAATGAAAACTTTTTGAAAACTTAATTTCCTCAATTTAAATTCTTCTCAAGACAATTAATACGCAAACCTCAATCTTGTTTCTTTTCATGGCAAACAATAACCACAAATCAAATAATAATATCAATAAGGCAGGATGTAAACCTAAAACTACCCGGACATAGGCATAGCTAGTAGTTACGTACGGACTCTCACCACTTCGTGCATACGTAGACCCCGCAAGTAGAAGCACATATTTAATCAATTCACCTATGGGGTTGATTCCCTCTTACAATGTTAGAAAGGAGACTTACCTCGCTCCGCAATTCCATAACCGGCGCCAAAGCCGCTCCAACAGCTCAAATCGATGCCCGTCGCTCCAAAGCTAGTCAAATAAGATGCAACCCAATCAAAGTATGCTCGAATACTCATAATTAATCAATTTACAACAATTTCCAACTCCGCTCGAAAAGTCGATAAAAGCACCCTCGGGCCCACATGGCTGGATTCCGAAAGTTTTCGAAGATAACCATTACCCATAACACCACGAACTCAAATATATAATTTATTTCAAATTCCATGTCCAATTTCGTGGTCAAAATCCAAAAATATCAATTTCTAGGTTTTCTACCAAAACCCTAAATTTCTACATATTTCAAGTCTAACCCCATATGTAAACCAAGTACTTAACTTGCAATAGGTGAGAATCACTTACCTTGCATAGGATGGCGAAAATGCACTCTTGTAGAGCTCCAAAAATCGCCCAAGCCGTGTGGGAAATGGGTGAAATGAAACCCAAACCCAGCTTTAAAACATTCTGCCCAGCCACGATTTCCGCTTCTGTGGCTAGCCAACCGCATCTGCGGCTCCGCATCTACGGAAATAACCTCGCAGATGCAGTTTTCCCCCTTAGCCAGCTTGTCCGCTTTTGCGATTAGCAGCTCGCTTCTGCGAGACTGCCTTTGCGAAGCCTGTACCGCTCCTGCGGATGCACATCAGCGCCCCCAACTCCGCATCTATGGCCCTTTTCGAAGTGGTCCAGGACTGCTTCTGCGACCATAAAGCCACACCAGCGGGCTCGCACCTACGGCCCCTTGCTCGCAGGTGCGATTGCACTAGACACCAGCTGCTTCAGCTCTCTCTTCAACTCCAAATTTGATCTGTTAACCACCCGAAATCCACCCGAGGCCCTCAAGACCTCAACCAAATATACCAACACGTCTCAAAGCACATCACAAACTTAGTCGAGCCTTTAAATCATATCAAACAACATTAAAAACACGAATCACCCTCCAATTCAAACTTAATGAACTTTGAAACTTCAACTTCTACCATCGATGCCGAAACCTATCAAATCACGTCCGATTGACCTAAAATTTTGCACACAAGTCACATGCGACATTACGGACCTACCCAACTCCCAAAATTAGAATCCGACCCCGATACCAATAGTCCACTTCCGGTCAAACTTCTTAAAAACCTTCAAATTTCTAATTTTCGTCAAATAACCCCAAAATGACCTACGGACCTTCGAATCCACTTTCGGACGCATTCCCAACACCAGAATTGCCATACGGAGCTATTTCCAGTCTCGTAATCCCAAACTGACATCGATAACATTGAAATTTACTTCAACCCAAATTTATGAAATTCTTTCAAAATACCAACTTCCACAATAGGCGCCGAAACGCTCCCGGGTCATCCAAAACCCGATTCGGACATATGCCTAAGTCCAAAATCATCATACGAACCTGTTGGAACCTTCCAATCCTGATTCCGAGGTCGTTTACTTAAAAATCAAACCTTAGTAAATTCTTCCAATTTAAAGCTTTCGAAATTAGAATTTTCATCCAAATCAACTCCAAACTTCCCGAAATTAAATTACGACCACGCGTACAAGTCATAATACCTGAAGTGAAGCTGCTTAGGATCTCAAATCACTGAACGACACGCTTGAGCTCAAAATGACCGGTTGGATCGTTATAAAAAGAGCGGGTTTTGCAGGTATCCTCAGAATAATTGGGCTTAATGATCTCCACAAAAATTCCCAAAGAGCGAAAATGAGGAATGAATTCAGAATTAGGGGTGGAGTTTATAAGTTCTCGAAAAAGAAGAAAATTCAGGAAAGTTTCTTTTACCTTATGCTTTTTAATTGTGTGTCATGAGGGCATGCCATAACTTAAAGTGTGGGGTGGGGGATATGTTGTGTGTATGTATGTATATTAGTTTTAGTTTTTGTTGTTTTAGAAGTTTGAGATAGAAACCAATTGAAAAAAAAAGATAAAAATTTTAAAATTTTCGATTTTTCCCGACGATGGATATCATCGACAGGTTTCTTGAGGGAGTTAAAGTCGAAAGGAAAAAGACAAAAAGATTTTCTTTTGTAGGTAGTGTAATAATTCCCCCTTGATTTTTATTTGTGCCGCGGTTCTTTTTCAAGGGTTTTGTTTGAACCGGGTGTAGTTAGTAGTAGTTTTCATTTTTTAGGAGTAGGAAACCATGTGCTGTGATTTGAATTGAAGGCAATATCTCTTGACTTTATTATACCTTGAGAATAGTAAGTGCTTTAGTTATGATGCTTAGGCTCAGTTTCTGACTCTTGTATAAGTACCTTAAATTGTTTAATCTTAACTTTGCTTAATTGCTTTGACTAGAGTGTCTTGATGAGTCCAACCCTGATTGAGTTATGTTCCATGTGTGTGTGAGGTTTTGTGTTATTCTGTGCATTGCATTTGATGTCTAGACTTGCCCCGAGTGTTTTCAAAGCAAAATGGTAGTTTTATTCAGTCTTGGAAGGGATATAGGAATTCCTTTGTTGAGCCAGTTATAAGCTTTTGCCCGCCTAATTGTTATGTATCTTAGTTAACCCTTTGAGCCTGCAATCCTGTTTCTTTAGCAACCACATTACAAGCCTTACACATGTGTTTGAATTGACAATCTATCTGAACCTTGTACCTCTTATGAGCACTTGAATTTGTTATGAACTTTGTAAAAGTTAAAGTGTGGGGTGGTTGGTTTGGCTTTTGAGTGGAACTAATGAAATAGGGAGAAAGGTGCACTGTACTGAAAAAGTAAGAGCCACTTGAATTGAAAAAAAAGTAGTTGTATTGTGGTGAAGAAAATATATTTGTTGATAGTGGTGACTCTTAATGTAATTGTGCTTAAAGAAGTAGGGAGTTAATGTATATTGATGTGAAGGTGGAGTTTAGGTTTGACATAAGTGTGGGGTTTTGAATGGTTAATTTTATGTATTAAAGTGCTTAGGGAGGTGTAGTCAATATATCCAAATGTATCCTACGCATCCACAACCTACATTACAACCAAATGAAGTCCTACTTGATCCTTCACTGAATGAGCTCAATTAGTAGAGTAGTACACTAGGGGCAAGCCTATGGTACGTATTTTGTGGCATATGAATGTTGTTTCTGAGAGTGAGTGCATTCTTTCTATCTTGAGTTCCTAATTGTTCTTAATTTTCATTGTTTGTGGAACTACTCTCTATTGTTGTGTGAGAACACTTGATTCATGAAGGAAAGGTAATGCTTGACCTCTGTGTTAGAGTAAGTGAGAGGGTTATAAATAATGTATGGTGCTTTTGAGTTAAATCTTGAGGCTAGGATGTTACGGTATTGTACTTAATCTATTTTAAATATTCTTGGTGTGATAAGTTAGGAGTGTTGTTTAAAAAGGTCGTGTCTATTGTGAAGTGTAGTTAGATTGCTCGAAGACGAGTAATGGTTTAAGTGTGGGGTGTTTATGGTAGGCTATAATCCCATATTTTAGTCGCTTATTGCACTCTAATTTACTGCACTTTACTTGTTTTGAGATTTAATTGATAGTGTTTTGCACTTATTGTGTGTTTTATGCCTTGTAGGAGTGATTCTGAGTGATGTAGATGTTGTGGAGCTAATTCGAGCTATTTGGAGCTTTGAAATCTGAGTAAAAGCCCATGGGATTAAGCCGGGATCGTGTTCGGGGGTCGAGGACCAAGTCTGGACATCAAAATTCGAGATTCAATCCGTACTCTGCAAACATTCCACAACCATCGGCGCATGGCTTGCTGCGGCTACCAATTTATCTTCTGCATGTCATAACCAACTCTCTACATGGAAATCCAATTTCGGCAAGGAGAAGGTGATTTCGTCTGGGCCCGACCCTACTTGGTATAAATACATGGAAAAATATTATTTTCTGGACTTTTGACACATATTCTACCTAAGGAGGATAAGAAAGAGTTGGAAGAACACGAGCATGAGGATTTCATAATTCCTTCCTCACTCAAGACACGAGTTTGGATTGAATTTATGTTTTCCTATACTTTAATTTTATTTGTGATGAATTTCTCCATATCTATGGAGTAGTTCTCTTTAGGGTTTGATGGATTTGGTGTATTGATGATTGTTTGTGGATTATAACTCTAGTTTTATGTATTGAAGCATTTTTGGATGATTTAATTGTTGCATCTATATTCACTTATTCATGTAATCGAGAGAGACATAACTTGTGATATCTTTGCATTACATTGTTGGTTGAGTTCATTAATTCTTCTTAGTAATCGAAAGAGGCTAGTTGAATAATTGATTCAACCTAGTTAGGGGGATAATCGAGAGAGGTTCTCCTAAAGACAAATCCACTACGCATTCTTGCATATCTTCAAGTGCTTAAATTGGTTCATCTTGTGAGGTTAAGACTTAATCGAGAGAGGAGTTTTTGCTGAACGTTTGAAATAATAATTGAGTGAATTCAAGACACTCACTTGAACATTAGAAGTGAATTATCTAGAGTTAGATCTCAAATAATTATCTTGCAAATATCCTATCAACCCCTATTTTCTCCCACTGATAACTTCCTTGCTTATCTTTGTTTCGATTGTCATTAGTCAATAGTTTTAGATTTGTAGTTAATTTTAGTTAGAAATCATATACATCTCAATTGTTGATCATCTTGAATATAAATCAAGCTAGAAACTACAAGAATATTTTTTAAATTCAATCCATGTGGATACAATATTATACTATACTATATTTGACTAGCTAGCATAATTTAGGTGTGTGTTTCGAGCTCGTCAGCAAGGTGACGAGTGTATATGCGTTGGTGATGGGATACGCATGTGGGGATGATTTAGCCTTACTTGTGGCATGTTACTTTGTGTATTTTGTCCTCCATGCTTTAGATAGATTGTACAATTCATTAATTTCTCGTATTTATGTTATTTCCTATGTTGAGATTATTGAGATTGTTGATTGGTTGTTGATGCTAATTGTTGGAAGATTCTCATATGACGAGTTGTGTTCAAATACTACTATTGATGTTGAATTTGTTTCTGACATTGCTTGGTATTATATTGTATGCGATGCTTGGCAAAGAAGAATGAAATGCACGAAGGGTGTTGCCGTGGTTGTGAGTAAGAGTGAAATGCACAAAGGATGTTCCCATGCTTGCGAGGAAGAGTGATTGTGCACGAAGGGTGTTTTGCCTTATCTATATATTTGTTACACCCTATATTTTCGTACGTAAAAATGCGTCGTAAGCAAACTAATGTAGGACCCAAAATGAGATAATATTTAAAAGTATATAAAGTAAGTTAATCATGTTACCTCTGAGGTTACAAATATTGAAGATCATGAACAACAAGTACAAAGAGGGTTGGACAGTTTAGAAGCTAAAGCAATTGAATAAAATAATGTTTCGTCGAAAGTCGACAAGTTGGGAATGTTATAACATATACCTTTGGGGTGAGACTAGGGTGCTTAACATGATAAGGAGATTATGTTATGATATATATTAGTCGTATGACATCCGTGTGTTATGTTTTGAAGTCAAGAGAGTTGTGGAACAAAAGTCGATGAAAGTCATCACAAGTTACATTCATAAGTTTTACTGAAACTTTGGGTCAAAAGTAACTGCAATTTTCTCCCAATATACTTAGAGTTATGGGGTGTTCCACCAATTAAATTAAAGATCTATGAGTCTATTTTCTAATGCATTAAACCGTTTGTCAATATGACATCGGAGTAGTGAGATATGGGCATTTTTGCGATACTGCGCAAGCTGCTAGGTGACAAGTAGGTGTGTCACCTACTTGCTTAAATGAAAGCCCAAAAATGGGCCATTTCGGGTCGTCCAAAGAGGCCTTTTAAGGGCCTATTTTCTTCATATATTAGACTTAAAATAGAGCATAATAACCAGACATAAGCTCTGCAAAGAATCCTCCCAAAAATTTCCCACAAACCCTAATTGATTTTCTCTCCCTTTCAAGTTCTAATTGGAGGTAAAACCTAGAGTTTGAAGAACCAAGATAAGAGCTGAGTTATCCAACAAATAAGGTGAGTTTACTGCTCTCTTTCATCCAATTTTTCTTCTGTAAATTCATGGTAAGTCGTTCTATACTTGTAAGAACTCACGGGACGGTGATCGGAAGCCGTGAGTTCGAGTTATTCACTTGTAGCGGACTGTTTTGTGGACTGTTTTGTGTTGCTGTTGGGCTGCGTGTTTTACTACTATTTTGTGGAGTTTTGGAGGAGGAAGGGGGTTTCTAAACACCATATAAATGTAGGGTGGTTGGCTGGTCATTCGTCATAATATTTTTGGGTCGTTTGACACTACTACGGTGGTCGTTTTGTGTACGAAGAGATTGGGGTGTGTTGGGCTGTTTTGTAGTATTTGATGGTGTATATAGGGCTGGAAAATGATGTATATATGTTGTTATTGTTCTGTTCTTGTATTGTTGGTGTTATCTTGAATTTGGAGGAAGTAAGGATTATAGGGGAGATGCTGCCCGTTTTAATACAAAATAAGTTTGTCGTTCGTTGTGCGATAGTTGTACCTTTCGTAACTTAACGATAGTATTATTATCATTCTTGTAGATTAAGGTGCGAAGAGGTGAGTTCAACTTGGTGATTGGAAAGATTGTGATAAGGTATGTTAAGGCTAAGCCTTCCTTCATTTTGGCATGATCTCGTAGCTACATGTGTTAGTAATGAGACAAAAAGAGAAGTTCATATTCATGAATTTATTCACACTATTCTAGTCTCATAAGTTACAATATTATTCCTTATCGAGACTCTATATTCAATTTTAGTATTGTCTTCTTCCAGTCAAGAGAGAAGCAAGCCTATATATACAGTATTAAAGTATTTTCATTACCATCGATCTATAATCGATGGGCAGGCCCCTATTGGGCAACCTCTGATCAGATGGAAAGTTATATACCGAGCCTACTGTGCCCGAGCGACTATGAGCGAGCCCAGCATGGTCGAGATACATAGCCTAGTATGGCCGAGTGCCTATGAGCGAGCCTACTACGGCAGAGCAGTTATATATACCGAGCCTTATAAGGCCGTACAATTATTTTACTTACTATATTGAAGGAGTTGAGTCAGTATCAACAGGTAAGTATATCTCCAGATCATCTTTGACTCCCAATTATTTTCAGTTATTATATTATCAGTTCAGTTTCAACTTTCAGTTATGTTATCGCCTTATATACTCGGTACATTATTTCGTACTGACGTCCCTTTTCTGGGGACGCTGCATTTCATGCATGCAGGTTCAGATAGACAGACGAGTAGACCTCCTCAGTAGGTGTTTCCAGAGTTTAGCCTGATCGGTAAGCTCCACATCCTTCGGAGTTATCGGGTCTAAGTTTTTGTGTGCATCTTATGTATGTATTTATATATATAATATGGGTAGGTCGGGGCCCTGTTCCGATCACAATATATCTATCAGTAGAGGCTTGTAGACATATCCTGTTGGTTAGTGCAGTATGTTGGGTTTGTAGGCCTGGTATGTATAATTTGGTGGTTTGTCAGCTGTAGTAGCTATGACGGCCTTTTCAGCCTAGCTTTATATTGATGTTTAGTTAGCGCTAGTTTCCATTCAGTTTTATATTTTGCTTCGCAAATTGTCTTGCAAGGTGGCCCCATGGCCAAAGTATGACATTATGTGTTCAGAGTCCCTTAGTCGCAATTTGGTACGCCAGGTTAGGTGAGGCACCGGGTGCTTGTCTCGCTCCTAGGTTCGGGGCGTGACAAACTTGGTATCAGAGCAGTTCTGTCCTAGGAAGTCTACAAGCCGTGTCTAGTAGAGTCTTGTTTATAGATGTGTTGTGCACCACATTATATAAGCAGGGAACTACAGGGCATTTAGGAGTTGGTTACCTTTCTTTGAAATCTAAATCGTGCTACAGAACTGAGTTATAGGAAATTTGAATTAAACTTATGTTTTGGTGTTTGCATGCACAGATGACGGTGACTAGGAAGACTACGGCTAGCCAGAGGAGAGATACAACAGTAGGTGAGGGGACCAGCAGGGTACCCCCAGTAGATGGGGCCCAGTCTGAGGCTCAAGGTGAGACCCCTACTCAGCCATTACCGGCTCCTCCACCAACTACGGAGATTCCTAGGGAAACCGCACATCCAGTTCCCCCTCCACTTCCATCAGATCAGGACTTGAGGAGTGCGGTGCATTTGTTGACACAGTTGGTAGCTACCCAGCAACAGGCTAGGGCATCAGCTAGTGCAGGAACTTCTGAGGGGTCTGGGAGTTCAAGGGTCCGAGAGTTTATTGCTTTGAGTCCCCCAGAGTTCACGGGGACAGATCAGAGGGAGGACCCACAGGATTTCATAGATCAGCTTCACAGGATCTTTCGTGTTATGCATGCCACGGAGAAAGAGGCAGTTGAGCTAGCAGCTTTTCGACTCCGAGATATAGCCATCCTTTGGTACGAGGGATGGGAGAGGTCCAGGGGACATGATGCACCTCCAGCTATTTGGGAGAATTTTTTAGATGCCTTCCTTGACCAGTACTTACCACGGGAGATCCGACAGGCTCGAGTCGATCAGTTTCTAGCCCTTAAGCAGGGTAATATGAGTGTTCGAGAGTATAGTCTCCATTTTGACTCATTGGCCAGATATGCACCATCCATAGTTGCTACTATGCGGGACAGGATTCACAGGTTTATAGCAGGGTTAGCCCCAGAGTTAACCGAGGCATGTGCCACCGCTGCATTGCAGGATAGTATGGATATCTCCCGGATTCAGGCATTCGCCCAGAATATAGAAAGGGGTAGGCGTCGGCAGCAGGGTACAGAGAGGGCTGAGCAAGGGCAACGTAAGAGGATGAGATTTCCCAGGTCTCAGGAGCAATCTCAGGGTAGTTATAGGACCCAGTACTTCGGACGGCCACCTAGGCCTCCGCCACCTCAGTTACAGGGTTACAGGTATGACCGCTATAATCAGTCAGGACCAGGTGAGAGCTCACGGGCGTCAGGTTTGCAGCGACAATGAGGATCTGCACAGACATGGTCATTTCCTCCACGGTGTGACATCTGTGGTAGAGGACACTTGGGCCAATGCTGAGCAGGTTCTGATGCTTGTTATACATGTGGGCGTCCAGGGCATATGATGCGAGATTGCCCAAATAGAGATTCGGGGGGAATGGCACAACCAGCGAGTTCAGCAACAGGATCATCTATGTCCGTGCATCCTTCAGGGCGCGAGTCTCAGTCTTCGGCTGGTAGAGGTCGGGGCAGAGGTAGAGGTTCCAGTTCAAGTGGTAATCAGAACCGTATCTATGCTTTAGCGGGTCGACAGGACCAGGAGTCTTCACCAGACGTTGTGACAGGTATATTAACCATTTGCTCTCACGATGCTTATGCTTTGATAGACCCAGGATCTACTTTATCGTATATTACCCTATTTGTCGCGAGGAAGTTTGGTATAGTGCCTGAAATACTAAGTGATCCTTTTGCGGTATCTACACCGGTCGGAGAATCGATTATTGCTAGACGGGTTTACCGAGGTTGTACGGTGACAATTTGTAGTCGTCAGACCTCAGCTGACCTAGTTGAGCTAGAGATGATGGATTTTGATGCTATCATGGGCATGGACTGGTTAGCAGCTTGCTATGCCACAGTTGATTGCCGAGCAAAGACAGCTAGATTTCATTTTCCGGGTGAGCCAGTCCTTGAATGGGTAGCTAATACACCAACACCCAGAGGTAGTTTTATTTCCTATCTGAAGGCGATGAAAATGATCGCAAAAGGGTGCATTTATCATATTGTGTGAGTTAGAGATGCAGATGCTGAGATACCTACACTTCAATCTATTCCCGTAGTCAAAGAGTATGCAGATGTGTTTCCAGATGAGCTTCCAGGTATTCCTCCAGAGCGAGAGATTGATTTTAGCATCGATTTGCTTCCAGGAACTCAACCAATATCCGTCCCTCCGTATAGAATGGCACCTGGCGAATTGAAGGAGTTGAAGGAGCAGTTAAAAGATTTGTTGGAGAAAGGTTACATCAGGCCCAGTACCTCACCTTGGGGTGCACCAGTACTATTTGTGCGGAAGAAAGATGGCTCGCTGAGGATGTGTATCGATTATAGGCAGCTGAACAAGGTAACTATTAAGAATAAGTATCCACTTCCAAGGATCGATGACTTGTTTGATCAGTTGCAGGGGGCTAGATGCTTTTCAAAGATAGATTTGAGGTCGGGGTACCACCAGGTCAGAGTTCGGGAAAAAGATATTCCGAAGACAGCCTTCAGGACCCGATATGGCCACTTCGAGTTCCTTGTCATGTCCTTCGGGTTGACTAATGCACCCGCTGTATTTATGGACTTGATGAATAGCCTATTCCGGCCATTTTTAGATCTGTTCGTGATAGTATTTATTGATGATATTCTGGTTTATTCCCGTTCAGAGGATGAGCATGCGGACCACCTGCGAGCGGTACTCCAAACCCTCCGTGATCGTAAGTTGTATGCTAAGTTTTCTAAATGTGAGTTCTGGTTGAAGTCTGTAGCATTCTTGGGGCATATTGTATCAGATGAAGGGATAAAGGTGGACACTCAGAAGATTGAGGCCGTGAAATCTTGGCCTAGACCTACCACTCCGACAGAGGTTCGTAGCTTTCTAGGCTTAGCAGGATACTATCGGAGGTTCGTAGAGGGTTTTTCTTCCCTTTCAGCACCATTGACGAAGTTGACACAGAAAGAAACTAAGTTTCAATGGACAGAGGCTTGCGAGCGGAGTTTCCAAGAGCTTAAGAACAGGTTGACCTCAGCTCCAGTTCTAACACTTCCAGAGGGTCTAGAGGGTTATGCCGTGTATTGTGATGCATCAGGTGTCGGGTTAGGATGTGTCCTGATGCAACATGGGAAGGTAATTGCGTATGCTTCAAGGCAGTTGAGGAAGCACGAGAGGAATTATCCGACCCACGACCTCGAGTTAGCTGCGGTTGTCCATGCACTTAAGATATGGTGGCATTATTTATATGGTGTTCAATGTTGATGTATTTACTGATCATAAAAGCCTACAATATATCTTCAAGCAGAAAGAGTTGAATTTGCGACAGAGGCAATGGCTTGAGTTATTGAAAGATTACGATGTTAACATTCTCTACCATCCAGGGAAAGCTAATGTTGTAGCAGATGCATTATGTCGCCGATCTATGGGTAGCTTAGCACATGTATTGCCCGAGAAAAGACAATTAGCTAGAGGGATTCATCAATTGTCTTCGTTGGGGGTTCGGTTAGTAGATTCTGAGGATGGTGGAGTTGTACTCCAAAACACTACAAAATCATCCCTCATAGCGGAAGTCAAGGAAAGGCAGTACGAGGACCCAGAGTTGGTCGAGTTGAGAGAGCGAGTTCCGCAGCAGAAGAAGCCATTGTTAGAGCTCAAGGGAGATGGGGTTCTCAGATACAGGGGTCGTTTGTGTGTTCCAGATGTAGCAGGGCTACGAGACAGGATTATGTCAGAGGCACATTATTCATGGTATTCCATCCATCCTGGATCGACGAAGATGTATCATGACATTAAGGATGTGTACTGGTGGAATGATATGAAGAAGAACATTGCTGAGTTTGTCGCCCAATGTACTAGTTGCCAGCAAGTGAAGATAGAGCACCAGAAGCCTGGAGGGCTAATGCAGACTATAGAGATCCCGACATGGAAATGGGAGGTGATAAACATGGACTTTATCATGGGTTTACCTCGTTCTAATCGTAAGTTCGATTCTATATGGGTGATAGTCGATAGGCTCACGAAATCAGCTCACTTCCTACCGGTCAGATCTACATATACAACAGAAGATTATGCAAAGTTATATATTAAGGAGATAGTGCGGCTACACGGAGTACCGGTTTCTATTATATCTGACCGTGGGGCTCAGTTTACAGCACATTTTTGGAGGTCATTTCAGAGAGGTCTAGGGACTCAGGTGAATCTCAGCACAGCTTTTCATCCACAGACTGATGGACAAGCCGAGCCCACAATTCAGACGCTCGAGGATATGTTACGAGTATGTGTGTTGGATTTTAAAATAAGTTGGGATGAACATCTACCTCTTATCGAGTTTGCATATAATAACAGTTACCACTCCAGTATCCAGATGGCTCCGTACGAGGCTTTGTATGGGCGTAAGTGCAGATCTCCTATAGGGTGGTTTGATGTTGGAGAATCTGGGTTACATGGGCCAGACCTGGTTCAGCAAGCCATAGAGAAAGTAAAGCTTATCCGGGAGCGACTGTTGACAGCTCAGAGTCGTCAGAAGTCATATTCTGACATGCGGCGACGAGACTTAGAGTTCAGGATTAATGACTGGGTATTCTTAAAGGTATCACCTATGAAGGGCGTGATGAGGTTTGGCAAGAAAGGCAAGCTTAGCCCACGGTATATTGGGCCTTATAGGATCATTCGAAGAGTGGGCCAAGTATCTTATGAGTTAGAGTTGCCCTCAGAATTGGAGTCTGTCCATCCGATTTTTCACGTATCTGTGCTACGGAAGTGCATTGGCGATCCTACCCGAGTGGTGCCCATGGATGATGTACAGATTACAGAGGACTTGTCATACGAGGAAATTCCAGTTGCCATCCTAGACCGACAAATCCGCAAGCTACGAAATAAGGAGGTAGCTTCCGTGAAGGTTTTATGGAGGAGCAAGAATGTAGAAGAGATGACGTGGGAATCGGAGGGAGAAATGAAGTCTAAATACCCCCACCTATTTCAAACTGAAGATATGGCTCGAGATGGGATGCTACAACACAGCTCTATTCAGGCTAGCAGGTCATCAGGTAAGCTTTTATTTTTCACTTTCAATATTTATGATTTACGGTCGGTGAGGCAAATTGCTGCTATTTATAAAGATTGGCCATGTGTGGAATGCATAGTATGTTTCTGGCTACGTGCAGGTTGGTTTTAACCTAGTGTACGAAGGATACTTTGGCAAAATTTTCCAAAGTCTCTAAGAGTAAACATTCAAGGACAAATGTTCCCAAGGGGGGAGTGATGTTACACCCTATATTTTCGTACGTAAAAATGCGTCGTAAGCAAACTAATGTAGGACCAAAAATGAGATAATATTTAAAAGTATATAAAGTAAGTTAATCATGTTACCTCTGAGGTTACAAATATTGAAGATCATGAACAACAAGTACAAAGAGGGTTGGACAGTTCAGAAGCTAAAGCAATTGAAGAAAATAATGTTTCGTCGAAAGTCGACAAGTTGGGAATGTTATAACATATACCTTTGGGGTGAGACTAGGGTGCTTAACATGATAAGGAGATTATGTTATGATTTATATTAGTCGTATGACATCCGTGTGTTATGTTTTGAAGTCAAGAGAGTTGTGGAACAAAAGTCGATGAAAGTCATCACAAGTTACATTCATAAGTTTTACTGAAACTTTGGGTCAAATGTAACTGCGATTTTCTCCCAATATACTTAGAGTTATGGGGTGTTCCACCCATAAAATTAATGATCTATGAGTCTATTTTCTAATGCATTAAACCGTTTGTCAATACGACATCGGAGTAGTGAGATATGGGCATTTTTGCGATACTGCGCAAGCTGCTAGGTGACAAGTAGGTGTGTCACCTACTTGCTTAAATGAAAGCCCAGAAATGGGCCATTTCGGGTCGTCCAAAGAGGCCTTTTAAGGGCATATTTTCTTCATATATTAGACTTAAAATAGAGCATAATAACCAGACATAAGCTCTGCAAAGAATCCTCCCAAAAATTTCCCACAAACCCTAATTGATTTTCTCTCCCTTTCAAGTTCTAATTGGAGGTAAAACCTAGAGTTTGAAGAACCAAGATAAGAGCTGAGTTATCCAACAAATAAGGTGAGTTTACTGCTCTCTTTCATCCAATTTTTCTTCTGTAAATTCATGGTAAGTCGTTCTATACTTGTAAGAACTCACGGGACGGTGATCGGAAGCCGTGAGTTCGAGTTATTCACTTGTAGCGGACTGTTTTGTGGACTGTTTTGTGTTGCTGTTGGGCTGCGTGTTTTACTACTATTTTGTGGAGTTTTGGAGGAGGAAGGGGGTTTATAAACACCATATAAATGTAGGGTGGTTGGCTGGTCGTTCGTCATAACATTTTCGGGTCGTTTGACACTACTACGGTGGTCGTTTTGTGTACGAAGAGATTGGGGTGTGTTGGGCTATTTTGTAGTATTTGATGGTGTATATAGGGCTGAAAAATGATGTATATATGTTGTTATTGTTCTGTTCTTGTATTGTTGGTGTTATCTTGAATGTGGAGGAAGTAAGGATTATAGGGGAGATGCTGCCCGTTTTAATACAAAATAAGTTTGTCGTTTGTTGTGCGATAGTTGTACCTTTCGTAACTTAACGATAGTATTATCATCATTCTTGTAGATTAAGGTGCGAAGAGGTGAGTTCAACTTGGTGATTGGAAAGATTGTGATAAGGTATGTTAAGGCTAAGCCTTCCTTCATTTTGGCATGATCTCGTAGCTACATGTGTTAGTAATGAGACAAAAAGAGAAGTTCATATTCATGAATTTATTCACACTATTCTAGTCTCATAAGTTACAATATTATTCCTTATCGAGACTCTATATTCAATTTTAGTATTGTCTTCTTCCAGTCAAGAGAGAAGCAAGCCTATATATACAGTATTACAGTATTTTCATTACCATCGAGCTATAATCGATGGGCAGGCCCCTATTGGGCAACCTCTGATCAGATGGAAAGTTATATACCGAGCCTACTGTGGCCGAGCGCCTATGAGCGAGCCCAGCATGGTCGAGATACATAGCCTAGTATGGCCGAGCGCCTATGAGCGAGCCTACTATGGCAGAGCAGTTATATATACCGAGCCTTATAAGGCCGTACAATTATTTTACTTACTATATTGAAGGAGTTGAGTCAGTATCAACAGGTAAGTATATCTCCAGATCATCTTTGACTCCCAATTATTTTCAGTTATTATATTATCAGTTCAGTTTCAACTTTCAGTTATGTTATCGCCTTATATACTCGGTACATTATTTCGTACTGACGTCCCTTTTCCGGGGACGCTGCATTTCATGCATGCAGGTTCAGATAGACAGACGAGTAGACCTCCTCAGTAGGTGTTTCCAGAGTTTAGCCTGATCGGTAAGCTCCACATCCTTCGGAGTTATCGGGTCTAAGTTTTTGTGTGCATCTTATGTATGTATTTATATATATAATATGGGTAGGTCGGGGCCCTGTTCCGATCACAATATATCTATCAGTAGAGGCTTGAAAACATATCCTGTTGGTTAGTGCAGTATGTTGGGTTTGTAGGCCTGGTATGTATAATTTGGTGGTTTGTCAGCTGTAGTAGCTATGACGTCCTTTTCAGCCTAGTTTTATATTGATGTTTAGTTAGCGCTAGTTTCCATTCAGTTTTATATTTTGCTTCGCAAATTGTCTTGCAAGGTGGCCCCATGGCCAAAGTATGACATTATATGTTCAGAGTCCCTTAGTCGCAATTTGGTACGCCAGGTTAGGTGAGGCACCGGGTGCTTGTCTCGCTCCTAGGTTCGGGGCGTGACAATATTGATATTATTGCACGAATGGTGTTTCCCTTGTTGAGTGAATGTGAGGATATGCACGAAGGGTGTTTCTGTGCTTGTTTTTACATTATGATGTGAGGATGAGAGTAAAAGCACGAAGGATGATGTCATGCAGTTTTATTGATTTCATTGCTCTTTAATTTAATATTTGAAATGTGGACTTGGCTTTGTTGCTTCGTTATTTACTTTTGAAAGTTCGTTCAAAGTTGTTGATAAACTACAAGTTGAGACTTACTCAGTGACACTTTACTTTATGTTTCCGTTTTATGCCGCTTTACTTGCGTACTTGTTATCCCTTTCACTTGTCATTATCCCGTTGTTATATTTGATACTCTATCTATTCTTTCATTACTTCTTGATTTATAACTACACAGGTTCATTTTAATTGTCTTGTCTTAGTCTCGTCACTACCTTGGCAGGGTTAGGCTCGACATGTAATGAGTACATTGGGTCGGTTGTACTCCTATACATCTGCACTTCTTGTGCAAATTTGGACATTGGTACCAGCGTGCCATGCACCGACCTTGGGGAGCACAACAGGCGCTTAATCGAGATATCCTGGTTAAGCAAGCATACTTGATGCTTTCAACCCGACCTTACCCATGAATAATGCGAAGATCAACATCACGAGTTAGACAACGAAAGAGTAACATGTACATCACCAATTTCATTCCTTTTAGAAACCCCATTTACAATTCCCAAAATACATCACATATTTGTAGTTTAGAAGTGAAAACATGTGTTACAAATACAACATTTCTAGTTTGACTTTCCCAAATAAAAATACAACACACACTATGTCTACAAAGCCTCTAACTAGTACAAAAGAGCAATATGATAGTGCCGACGACTAGGCCCCGGCTATACCTCAAAACACTATACACAAGAAACAAAAGACACAAGACCCCGATATGAAGTGGGGCTCACCAAGTAAGATGAGAAGAAGGTGCACCACTATAACTGATCAATGTTGCCTGTTGTGGAACAACCTGCATCCATTAAAGATGCAGCGTCCCCGACAAAAGGGATATTGGTACACATGGAATAGTACTAGTATGTAAAGCTAAACACCCTCTCAAAGAATGGAGTAACAGTACAAAAGGAGATGAGCATGCAATCAATGAGAAACCCAACTAATATTAAAACACCAAGTCAAGAGTGAAGTAAATCTTCAAGAAATAATCAATATTTTAGGTTGGGAGATCTTTGGTACCGATACACCACCGTGCTTATAGCATCGAGTCCGATCTCTGCCCATTTGGATAAGCTGTTTTACCCCAAAGTATAAGGCTTGACATCGAAATACAACACCACCATGTGCGCTGCATGGCATTCGATCTCTGATCGATCGGCTAAGCCGTCTCACCATAATGCTGTATTTGCTAACTCTCAATTCAACTCATCCTAATTAAGGAGAATAATCTCAATATAACATAATGGGAATTTATTCCTCAACCAATTCCTACACCAGCATGTGTAGTTTCATGCTTGGGTGTTTATGACCCAGTCTTCCTCGGTGACCTAACGATACTCCCAAAAGCATTTACCACAGAGAAATGAGCATGTATTTTTCATAGCCTTTCATACTTTCTTTCATTTTTAGTGGCACTCTTGGCCTCATATGTAATTCATCATTCTTGGCACGACGGCCGCATTTCACAATTCAAACTTTCATTCTTTCATTTCCTTTCAACGATCATCTTAAAACATTTAAGGATATTTGAAACATTGAGAACAAAAATTATATCTTCAGCTCATAGACATGTAAGAATTCAAAACACATTGAGGATAAAAATAAAAGAGGAGCATAGCATTATACAATCTGAATATGAATCAACTTACATGCATTTGGACCAGCTAACCATAGAGGCAGACAGTATTGATGGAAATAGGAACTTGATCAAACCATAGTTGAAGTTTACGAGAATTTGGAGGAATCTGATTCTACGGAAAGAGTTTAGCCAACATACCTCAAATTCTCCCCTTAGTGATATTACAATGATCCACTACACTAAGAAACTTCAATTTACTATACAAACATCCAATGTGACCAATATTAGTAGCAATTTCCACAATTTTAGTCATCTAGGCACTTTATCAATCACATAGTAGGCATAAATCTCAGCAACTCATAACCACGGGGTTTGTTCATCCAAATACCACCATTTTTACAAACACTCCATCCCACAATCATCATTAAATAGTTTATAACTTTCAACATCACATGCATATCCGACCATCCACACCCAACCAACAAACTCCAACGCTAATTTCTGATACTTCACTAGTTTTCAAAGTTGCTAAGAGGGCTGGCAAGCCCTAATCCGCCCGTTGTACGGACCCTAGGCACTCTCCCAGTTGTTTTCTTCTTTTCCATTTCTTGTTTCCCCACTCATGCTCATTTGATACCTTGCTATGATATAGACCCAAATTGACTTCGAAACGTTCATATAAGTATGAAACCATGTTTACATAATGACATCCTCGTCCGTGGCCATCATGGCACATATAACTAAACGTGGAGATATCGAGACAAATTATAATGCCTTAAACTTCTAGGAAATATTTAGGGTCTTAAAACCACAAAGAATCAAAATCCATTGGAAAAGACTTTTAGAGTGAGAGAGTTATACTTTTCCAAAGTCAAGTGGTGCACGACTTAGGACATCCAACCAAAACCCTTTTCACTTTTAAACTTCATTAACATGCTCCAAATAACTTCCCTCATAAATCTCCATGACCAAATTGTATAGTTCAAATCCGTAGGTATCCTTTGGCACCCAAAAACATCATCACCATTCACCATCGGTGCACTTTAAAGTCTTAAATCATTAGGAAATTTTACGGGACCTGACATCCTCTCCCGCTTTGGATCATTCGTCCTCGAATAAGGGTTAGAATCTGCCATAGAGGCCGGATATGACTTAACTCTTCATTCACACACCAGGAGTTCCAAATTTGGCTAACTCCCCAAATTTTTGAAAATTTTGGCAGAGTTTCCCCTGCAATTGGGCCTATCCACCTGTCAGAGAGCCCTAGAAACCAATCCTAACAACATAACCATATCACAACGATGTATCACAACATGAAAACAACATCGACCATAAGTATTATATTACCAAAAAGGAGCATCTTTAACATAAATTGTACAAGTTGAACATAATTTATAGAAAGTAAGCTCTTAATCATTCTTTAAAAACACAACTACTTAGTTCTACAAACAAATGAGGGTATTTCTTCTTCATCTCTTCCTCAGACTCCTGGGTGGCCTCTTCCACTTGTTGGTTTTTCCATAACACTTTCACATATATCTTTTTTCCTAAGCTTTCAAACCTGCCTATCAAGAATGGAGACCGGGATCTCCTCACAAGTCAATTCTTCATTAACCTCAATAGCCTCTACCGGAACAATGAGCGACAGGTCTCTAACCACCTTCTTCAACATAGATACATGAAACACCAGGTGCACTAAAGACATCTCTGGAGGTAGCTCAAGCCTGTAAGCCACATGTCCAATCCTCTGAATGATTCTGTATGGTCTGATATACCTTGGACTCAATTTCCCTTTCTTCCCAAATTGCAGTACGCCTTTCATAGGAAAACCTTCAAGAACACCCAATCATCCTCCTTGAACTCCAAATCTCTATGACACACATCTAAATAGGATATTTTGTGACTCTGAGCAGTTTTTATCCGTTCCTTAATGATTTTAACCTTCTCCATAGCCTGATGTACGAAGTTTGGGTCTATCAATTCTGCTTTCCCCAACCTCAAACCAACCAATGGGAGATCTACATCTCTTACCATACAAAGCTTCGAACGATGCTATTTTGATGCTGGCATGGTTGCTGTTGTTATAAGAAAATTTTATGAATGGCAAATGATCATCCCAGCTACCCTTGAAGTCAAGAATGCAAGCGCGCAACATATCCTCAAGTGTCTGAATAGTCCTCTATGCTTGCCCGTCGGTCTGTGGATGGAAGGTTGTACTAAGATTCACCTCAGTGCCCAAACCTTGCTGAAATTTCTTCTAAAACTTGGTTGTGAACTGTGCCCCTCGATCTGAGATGATAGAGACTGGATTTCCATGCAACCTAACTATTTCTTTTATATACAATTGAGCATACTATTCTGCTGTGTTAGTAGCCTTAATAGGCAAGACTGATTTCGTGAGTCGGTCCACAATCACCCTAATCGAGTCAAACTTACAAGACGTGCGAGGTAGACCTACTACAAAGTCCATATTGATCCTCTCCCACATTGGAATTTCTATATTTTGTGCTAACCCACCGTGCCTTTGATGTTCAGCCTTCACTTGTTGATAATTTGGACATCTTGCCATAAAGTCCGCTACATGCCTCTTCATAGCATTCCACCAGTAGACCTCCTTGAGGTCATGGTACATATTTGTAGAGCCTGGGTGTACGAAATACCTAGAACTATGAGCTTCGGTCATGATTCTCTCCCGGAGGCCATCTATATTTGGAACACATAATCGCCCTTGGTACCTTAGTGTACCATCATTTGAGCCAATAGAAAAAGCTATGGTTTTGTGTCTATGAATTCCCTCCTTCGACTTCACCAATAACGGATCGTCATATTGTTTTACATTGACTTCCACTATGAGTGATGATTCAGCCTTATTTTGCACAATCACCCCAACTTTAGAAAGTGAGCCAAACTACCCATGAATTTTTGGCTAAGAGCATCCACCACAACTTTAGACTTCCCCGGATGATATAGAATATCGATTGTTGCACCCTATTTTGCACTAGTCAAAACAAGATCCAACTTGTTGTTTCTCTGTTGTTGATGAAAGAGAGCTGCTACCTAATATTTAAAGGTGTACTAGGGTACTTATTTAATTAATAAAAGTTATATTCTTTATTAGTCTATTAACCGGTGAGATTATGGGTAAGGGTTATTGATCTTCTAAGGGGAAGGTGTTAAGCACCCCTTAAAATCTACTCGAGGTAGCTCCATAGGACTTAGACTAGATTTAGGACTAATTGTTTGTACTATGCCTTAACTAATGTTCAAAAGAGCTTACCATATATTAGGGCATAATATCTATCTATAAGGGAAGAGTTGGTGTGTAAACACTTGTAGTTCGCCTAGAAAATCTAATATATATTAAGGAGGGACTGATTATTATATTAATAACAAGAACATCATGAAACCTTAGGTTACTTTACTTGAAGAATCCTCTAAAACAGTCACAAGATGAAGGGGTACTATCTAGCAAGCACCACGGGATCTCTAGTAATAGATTCATGTTTTTCTCTATGAGTTTCACTCTAGAATCATGGAGACTGCTTTGAGAATGTTTTGGGAGGGTATATGGTCTGGTTGGGTCCAAAGATGACCCATCACCTAAGTGGGTCTCAGGGGAGCTGCTTGCGCAGTCTCGCAAAAATACGAATATCTCTCTACTCCGACGTTGTATCGACAAGTGATTTAATGAATTAGAAAATAGACTCGTAGATCTTCAATTGTGTATATGAATCATCCCTTAATTTCAAGTATATTGGGAGAAAAGCTTAGCTACATTTGACCTAATTTTCAGCATATTATGAATGTAACTTGTGATGACCTTTGCCAACTTTTGTTCCACCACTTGCTTGACTCCAAAACATAATACACGACTGTCATACGACTAAAATAACTCATAAAATAACCTTATTATCATGTTAAGTACCTTAGTCTCACCCTAAAAGTACATGTTATAACATTCTCAACTTGTCGACTTTCGACGAAACTTATTTTCTTCAATTCGTTTAACTTCTAAACCTTCCAACCCTCTTGGCACTTGTTGTTTATGATCTTAAATATTTGTAACCTCAAAGGAAAAATGATTAACTTACTTTATGTATTTTCAAAATAATCCTATTTCTGAGGTTACATCAATTCACTTACGATGTACTTTTACGTACGAAAGCACGGGGTGTAACATCTTTAACCCTAGAGATGGCCTCCCAGGCCCCTAACCCTAATTCATTTTTCACTCACCCTACTGCCTCTCTTTCCCATTCCTCTCTCTTTTCTCTCAACCTCACAGCTCAAATCAATCACCAGACATTGCACAAATTCATGCAAGGACATGAATTTACCCAGAATATCATCCTCTTTGCCTTCTCTATCCACGATTCTTGCTAAATATTTCCTATCTCATCATCAAAAATTCAAATCCCCCAAATTCGAACCCTAACCCAAGAAATAAAACCTCAAATTCCCATTGACCTTTCAAATCCAAGGCATGCATGGTCACTCGTTTTGCTCTTGTAATTCAGATCTCGTCGCTCTTTCATTTTCACCATTTGATTTAAAAAGCCTTAATCGAAGAAGTCAGACCAAAAGGTGAAACTACAACTCACCAGATTTCTTCCTTCGTCCTTTCAAATCGAAGCAAGCACGAGACGCTAGATGGCTTTATCATTGATATTCGACACCCATAGGTCAAATGCAATGATTAGGGTTTTGACCGATGGTCTCTTACGCTTCAATGGTCTGTCTCTCACGTCTCTCATACTCAGGTAAATCGATACTGATTCCCCTCTATCTCTCTAAAATTTTCACTCGATTATGCTTGTATCACCATCCCTTCGTCACTCTCCACTATCTATTTGAATCTGGAACACTAATGCATTCACAGTCACTATAAATAGGGCTTTTAATATTCTCACCTAACGATACTAATATCTTTAACATACAGAGCTAATACATCTAACACAGAGAAAACAAAATACAACAAAGCTATCATGAAATCACTTAGCAAATATCGATTTTAGTCTTGGATAGTAAATTAAGTTAGAATTCTGACAAGCTTCTGATTTCTTTCTGATTCTGAGTATTACACTGGTCGGGGAGAGTTCTTGATTCTATAAAGCTAGAAAGAGTCTTTTGTTTGGTTTGTTTCTCAAGAAGAGGTTAGTACACCTCCATCATTTCTCTCTTAATTGCTTCATTAGAAAATCATGAATCTGCTATTGTTTTCCTATTAATTGCTTCTTATATAATGTTAGTTATAGGTTTATAATTTTTTACTTTGGTTCACCATGAATTGTTGATGATCTGTGATAAGCTATTGTATTTATCTAATATTGATTAAGTAGTTGTGTGACTTTAATGATTTAATCTCTGTATTGAATAGCCTATGTGATAAAGTTGCCTACCCTACCTTAATATTTTCTCATATCTACCTAGACTTCAGACTTTACTCTAATGTCCTGCTATCATCTTCATGCTTATCATGATGCATTCTATTGAGTTTGGTTATTCTATACTTAGGTTTGGTGTTATAGTCTTCATGCAGATCATGCCATGTTCTTTGAGTTCTGTCATTCTATATTTAGGGTTGATGTTGTAGTCTTCATGCTTATTATGCCATATTCTTTTGAGTGTTGTCATTCTATACTTGGGTTTGCTATTAAATGATTATATCTAGGATATACATGAAGGTATATAGGGTACCCCTGTATCACTTGGTCTGAGTATCCAAAAGGCTTTCCTTCCTTAACAAAAAATGCTTGCTAATCCCTAAGTAGTCTTTTGAATCCTCTATATGAATGCTTTACATCCATGTCTAACTGTTAGTCGTAAACAGTCCTACTAGGATGAACTCTTTTGTGAACATCAGTGATACTTTATCATGATCATCCTACCTCTTATAAGTCAGAGTATAGTTGTGCATGTTGTGGTTGAATGCTGATTGTTTTTCTAGTTTGAATATGGCTCCACCATGTTCTTAGTTATTCAACCTAGTCTTTACAACTAATTTAAGTCTGTTTAGTATGATGTTTCCTCTATTCTTAACCCCTAATGATACTGATAACCTTATTATGTAATGTTTGAGACTCATCCTATCTTGTGAGATCATAACTTTGATTAAAGTCTCTGTATGTGTAGAAGTTTGGCTTGAATCTTTATTTATCCCTCATGATTTCATACTTTGAACCTTGTTTTGAAACTATACTTAGTCCTACCTTTCACCAGTCATTCTGGATTGAATCTGGTATAGGAGAAACCTTCTATTGTTATTGATTGAGTGCAATAACTTGCCTATATCATTGTCTGAATCTTTACTGTGAATCCCAAAGGATTTAAGTAGTGTTATTAACCTATGTGTATGGTCATGATAGTGTTCTAGTGTCAAACTAATATGTGATCAACGTTGATGCATTAGCATTTATATCCCAAAGCTGTTGCAATTCTAAACTATGTGCTATTTATCTATCTCTGAGATGCTTGATTCCACTTGTATGTTTCTTTCGCAAAAATAGTATGATGTTCCTGCCTATGTGTGTATCTGGAATTAGAGTTTCATGTATGTCTAGTGTGTTAATCAATCACCTAGAGCTGAAAGTATTGTTATAAGAAGTGGGAACTGTCTCTAAGTGTTTTTCCTAGGTTATTCTGTTAAGAAAAAGTATGCTTCTGTGGTAGGAAATATCATAGTGGTTGCTTTGCATTGAAAGAGCCTTATTGGCATTCAAACCTATAGGGAAGAATGAGTCGTTAGTGGTTAGAGGTATTTGGGAGTAGAGTTTAACTCTATATTGGGCTGCTCTTCCCGACACAAGCATTGCCCTGGGCCTTGAGACCCTTGGGAACTTTGAAGTGTCGGGGGATTGAAAGGGGGCATCGACCTTGAGTAGAATTCTCTCCTAGCCCTCAATTCATTGACACTTATTACTCTCTTTGGGTTTGGTGTTTAATGACAACGAAAGGTGTTCAATGTGGATTATTCACTATGCATAGCCTCCACATTAGCATGACTTACTTAGTATTTAAATACTATCAGTAATTATTTCTTTTATTCTTTGCTTGCGAATTTCATCTATATGGATATGTATATAGTACTTCTATTCTAATGACCTTCTCTTTTCCTTTTTGAACATGTACAGTGATTTGGGCCTGCTGAGTTCTTTAAGAACTCAGACCCAAGTCCAGCCCTACTATGTCTCAGAAGGTTCAAAGTCATCTTTGCTCGCCCTTGTTACTGCCAGGCCTGCCTCTTTGAGGCCCAAACCCCCTAGAGTCTTTTCTCTCCCTTCGCTCCTTTATTTACTGCTTTCGTTATTATTACAGTTTCACTATGTTGTTACTTTTGGCTGTGTTCATGTTTTTTTAATCTCGCATGTATATGACAATTATATATTGGATTGAATGCTTTATTTTATCTTTCAACTCACATAAAATAACCTAAGCAATCCGTAAAGAGTTTTGGATTAAAAGAGGCATTAGTTAGCAACTAATCCTCAATCCGCAAATCATAAGTTGTCATTAACTTATTATACTTTACTAACTCTTTTCTTAAAGATGTTTGAATCAAAAAGGCATAACAAAGGTGGCAGTCCCTCTTTCAAAAGGAAAAATCAGAATCGAGTTGCGAGTTTAATTTTTCTAAAAGGGAATCAACTATTTCGAAAATATTAAAGTGTTGCTGCCCCGAAAACAAAGGCTTTCAAACAGATTTCTATTTAAAACCAAGGTACATCTTAGGATCATTTTCATAACACTTTCATCACATTAGAATAATATGAATTTTTATTCTTTAGGAAACAAAGTTTATTAACTTAGCTTTTTTTAAAACACTTTCATGATAAACATTCCGTCCTTCAAAGTTCTTTTCAAGTTTATATATAACAACACTATTTTCCTAAAGGCTTTTCTTTAAATCCATCCTCTTTAAACCATACTCTTCCCTTATAGATATTATGCCCTAATATATGGTAAACTCTTTTGAACATTAGTTAAGGCATAGTACAAACAATTAGTCCTAAATCTAGTCTAAGTCCTATGGAGCTACCTCGAGTAGATTTTAAGGGGTGCTTAACACTTTCCCCTTAGAAGATCAAGAACCCTTACCCATAATCTCACCGGTTAATAGACTAATAAAGAATATAACCTTTAGTAATTAAATAAGTACCCTAGTACACCTTTAAATATTAGGTAGCAGCTCTCCTTCATCAACAACAGAGAAACAACAAGTTGGATCTTGTTTTGACTACTGCAAAATAGGGTGCAACAATCGATATTCTATATCATCCGGGGAAGTCTAAAGTTGTGGTGGATGCTCTTAGCCAAATATTCATGGGTAGTTTGGCTCACTTTCTAAAGTTGGGGTGATTGTGCAAAATAAGGCCGAATCATCACTCATAGTGGAAGTCAATGTAAAACAATATGACGATCCATTATTGGTTAAGTCGAAGGAGGGAATTCATAGACACAAAGCCTATAGGAAAATAGTGTTAGTATATTTAAACTTGAAAAGAACTTTGAAGGACGGAATGTTTATCATGAAAGTGTTTAAAAAGAAGCCAAGTTAATACACTTTGTTTCCTAAAGCATAAAAGTTCATATTATTCTAATGTGATGAAAGTGTTATGAAAATGATCCTAAGATGTACCTTGGTTTTAAAAAGAAAATTGTTTGAAATCCTTTGTTTTTGGGGCAACAACACTTTATTCTTTTCAAAATAATTGATTCCCTTATAGAAAAATTAAACTCGCAACTCGGTTCTGATTTTTTGCTTTTGAAAGAGGGACGGCCACCTTTGTTATGCCTTTAGGCTTCAAAAATCTTTAAGAAAAGAGTTAGTAAAGCATAATAAGTTACTGACAGCTTATGATTTGCGGATGAAGGATTATTTTCTAACTAATGCCTCTTTTAATCCTAAACTCTTTAATGCTTGACTAAGTTATTTTATGTGAGTTAAAAGATAAAATAAAGCATTCAATCTAAAATAGAATTGTCATATACATGCGAGATAAAACAACATGAACATAGTAAAGAGTAACGACATAGTGAAACTGTAATAATAACGAAAGCAGTAAAAAATGGAGAGAAGGGAGAGAAGAGACTCTGGGGGGTTTTGGCCTCAAAGAGACAGGCCCATCAGTAACAAGGGCGAGCGAAAGCTGACTTTGAACCATCTGAGACACAGCAGGGCTGGACTTGGGCCTGAGTTCTTAAAGAACTCAGCAGGCCCAAATCATTGTACATGTTCAAAAAGGAAAAGAGAACGTCATTAGCATAACAGTACTATATAAATATCCATATATATATGAAATTCGTAAGCAAAGGATAAAAGAAAAGATAACTGACAGTATTTAAATACTAAGGAAGTTATACTAATGTGGAGGTTGTGTATAGTGAATAGTCCACATTGAACACCTTTCGTTGTCATTAAACACCAAACACAAAGAGAGTAATAAGTTTCAATGAATTAAGGTCTAAGGAGAGCATTCTACTCAATGTCGATGCCCCCTTTGAATCCCCCGACACTTCAAAGTTCCCAAGGGTCTCGAGGCCCAGGGCAATGCTTGTGTCGGGGAGAGTAGCCCAACCTAGAGTTAAATTCTACTCCCAAATACCTCTAACCACTAACGACTCATTCTTCCCTGTAAGTTTGAATGCCAATGAGGCTCTTTCAATGCAAACCAACCACTATGACATTTCCTACCGTAGAAGCATACTTATGCTTAATAGAATAACCTAGGAAAAACACATAGAGACAGTTCCCATTTCTTATAACAATACTTTCAGCTCTAGGTGATTGATTAACACACTAGACAGACATGAAGCTCTAATTCCAGATACACACATAGGCAGGAATGTCATACTATTTTTGTTAAAGAAACAAACAATTGGAATCAAATATCTCAGAGATAAATAAATAACACATTGTTTAGAATTACAACAACTTTGGGATACATATGCTAATGCCTCAACATCGATCACAGATAAGTTTGACACCAGAACACTATCATGACCATACACATAGGTTAATAACACCACTTAAATACTTTGAGATTCCCAATAAAGATTCAGACAATGATATAGGCAAGTTATTGCACTCAATCAGTAACAATAGAAAGTTTCTCCTATACCAAATTCAATCCAGAATGACAGGGGAAAGAGAAGACTGAGTATAGTTTCAAAACAGGGTCCAAAGTATGAAATCATGAGGGATAAACAAAGATTCAAGCCAACTTCTATGCATATAGAGACTTTAATCAAAGTTATGATCTCACAAGATAGGATGAGTCTCAAACATTACAGAATCCGATTATCAGTATCATTAGGGGTTAAGAATATGGGAAACATCATACTAAATAGACTTAAATCAGCTGTAAGGACTACGCTGAACAACTAAACATGGGGGAGCCATATTCGAATTATAGAAACAGTTAGCATTCAACCACAACAGGCACAACTATAATCTGACTTATAGAAGGTGGGCTGATCATGACAAAGTATCACTGATGTTCACAGAAGAGTTCATCCTAGCAGGACTGTTTATGACTAACAGTTAGACATGGATGTAAAGAATTCATAAAGATAACTCAAAAAACTACTTAAGGATTAACAAGCATTTATGTAAAGGAAGGAAAGCATTTTGGATACTCAGACCAAGTGATGCAGGGGTACCCTATATACCTTCATGTATATATTAGCTAGAATCATTTAACAGCAAACCCAAGTATAGAATGACAACACTCAAAGAACATAGCATGATAAGCATGAAGACTGCAATAACAACCCTAAATATAGAATGATAGAACTCAAAGAACATGGCATGATGAGCATGAAGACTATAACACCAAACCTAAGTGTAGAATAACCGAACTCAAAAGAATGCAACATGATAAGCATGAAGATGATAGCAAAATATTAGAGTAAAGTCTGAAGTCAAGGTAGATGTGAGAAAGTATTAAGGCAGGTTAGGCAGCTTAATCACATAGGCTATTCAATACAGAGATTGAAATCATTAAAGTCACACAACTACTTAATCAATATTAGATAAATATAATAGCTTATCAAAGATCATCAACAGGTTATGGTGAGCCAAAGTAAACAATTACATACCTATAACAAACATTATATACGAAGAAATTAACAAGAAAGCAGTAGCACATTCATGATTTTCAAATGAAGAAATTAAGAGAGGAACGATGGAGTTGTATTGACCTCCTCTTGAGCAGCAAACTAAATAAAAGACTCTTTTCTAGTCGTATAGAATCAAGAACTCACCCCAACTAGTATAATACTCAGAATCAGAAAGAAATCATAAGCTAGTCAAAATCCTAGCTTAATTTACTACCCAAGACTAAAATCGATATTTGCTAAGTGATTTCTTGATAGCTTTATTGTATTTTTTCTATGTGTTAGGTGTATTAGCTGTGTATGTTGAATATGTTAGGTATTATTAGGTGAGAATATTAAAAACCCCTATTTATAGTGATTGTGAATGCATTAGGGTTTCAGATTCAAATAGATAGTGGAGAGTGACGAAGGGATGGTGATGTAAGCACAATCGAGTGAAAATCTTAGTGAGATAGAAGGGAAAGTGGTATCAATTTTACCTGAGTACGAGAGATGTGAGAGACCGACCGTTGAAGCGTAAGAGACCATCAGTCAGAACCCTAATACCTAGAGATCATTACATTTGACCTCTGGGTGTCGAATATCGATGATGAAGGCAGCTAGCATCTCGTGCTTGCTTCGATTTGAAAGGACGAAGGAAGAAGTCTGGCGAGTTGTAGTTTCACCTTTTGTCCTGACTTCTTTGATTAGGGCTTTTGAAATCGAATGGTGAAAATGGAAAGAGTGACGAAATATGAAGTACAGAAGAAAAACGAATGACCATCCATGCCATGGATTTGAAAGGTCAATGGCGATTTGAGGTTTAATTTTTGGGGTTAGGGTTCGGATTTGGGGGAATTGAATATTTTATGATGGGAGAGGAAATATTCCGCGAGAATCGTGGATAGAGAAGGCAAAGAGGATGATTTTCTGGCTAAATTCATGACCTTGCACGAATTTGTGCAAGGTCTTGTGATTGATTTGAGATGTGAGGTTGAAAGAAAAGGAAGAGGAAGGGGAAAGGGAGGCGGCAGGGTGAGTGACAAATGAATTAGGGTTAGGGGTCTGAGAGGCGATCTCTAGGGTTAAATATGGGAGGTAGAATCTGGGCCATTGGATCTGATGATCAACGGCCTTGATAATTTGGTCATTCAAGATTTTTGGGGAAGAATTTTGGTAGCCGTTAGATTATAAGATTTTAACGGTGGATATGAGATCTTTGGGCGGGTGTTTAAAAACCAAAAGGAAATCGGAGATTAAATGTGCGTCGTCGATCAGATGGACCTACGGTTCAAATGCATGTGCGTTTGTTTTGTGAGTGATAAGGACGGGTGACATGGCATGATCTCATTGGTTCAATAGCAATGGCATAGATTGCCAAAGTGGAGGGGGGGGTGTTTGGACTGGGTCATTTTTGGACTTGGCCTGTGTATTGGGCTGGAATTGATTTAGGGACTAGCCACTTGGTATTTCATTATGGAATTACAATTCTAGCCTTTTAGTTTTTAACTCTTTTGAAATTAATTTAAATAAAATTAATTATTTTCAATAAAATATAGTAGAAATTATAATCATCAAATATATTACTAATTATCGTAATTATTTATTTATAAAATGCTTTGTTTTCTAAATTATAACACTAATTTTGAATTATCAACATAGTAATATAATTAATCTAAATTTGAGAAGTAATTCGTAAATTAATTATAAATCCTCTATGGTGTATTTAAATTTTTTAATAGTAGTATATTTATAATTACACAATACTAATGCTAGGTTATTAATTTCAAAACTAATACTTAAATAATTTGTAAAAAATAGGTATTTATTGAAGGAAAATTCTTTCAAAACATTTATTGCAAATATTTAAGTATAGATAAATTGATTTTAAAAGGGAGGGTCAAAATTGGCCGTCAACAGCTGCCCTTCTTTCACCGGAGAAGATGAAAAAGTTTTTGGGCAAAGAAATTGAACCAAAACAAATTTTATCCCGACTTTAGGCATACATTGCAAGGATGACATATGGATTTAAGGAAGATTATGGATTGCATCATTTAGGGAGAGTTAAGGAAGATTTCGGGAAGATTTTTGGAGTTGGGCCAAATTCTGGCTTTGAATTGCTTAAATACCTCACGCTTCACGAGGATCAGGCCTCACGTAGTTCTGGAGTGAGGTTTTTGAGGAAGCGGTACTCGCAGGAGCTACCCCAGTATCGTATCATAACGATACGACTAGGCAGAGGATTGGGCACTCACGATAGCTTGAATTTTGCGGCTTGACTTGAAGGATTTGAAGATTTGGAGTTCCACTGGTCATTTTTGTTCATGAACTTGGATCCTTGGCCTGCTAGTGAGTTTGTTTTCCCTTATAGAGTTGTAGTTTTGTTTGCTACTTAGAAAGAGTTCCACGGTGCGATATTTGTTCTTGCAAAAAATGAAATACACACATACCCATATATTTCAATGTATAATATATTATGATGTGATGTAAATGATGCAGGAATGATGATGTCTGGCTGCCGGCGAGCCGTTATTTTGGATTGGGATGATAAGATACTTTAACTTGACTCGATTTGTTAGCCGGACTGTGTACCGTTCCGCATCTTTCAGAGCATTGAAAATTGCCTCTATTTTTTAGGAGAGCTTGACTGGTAGAGTGTGTCTCTGCTTGTTGGGAGAGCTTTGCACTTAGAGAATATCTTCGCTTGTTAGGAGACCTTGATTTGTAGAGTGCGTCTCCACTTGTTGGGAGAGCTTAGCACTAAAATGTAAAATAATTTACGCTTGGGAGTGATTGACTTAAATCGTAATCATGCCTAAAGATGCATGAGCAAAACGTCAAAACATACAAGGTAATAGTAAAGGAAAGAAAAGTATGCTCAATAGATACTCTTGATTGCGAAGCTATGTTGCGTCCATCGATTTGCAGAATATCGGTGACGAGGTTTGCGACTATCTATTCTGGCCTATGTTGAGACGGAGCGGCGGTGCGGATTGTTCCGTTGGAGGAATGAACAGTTACTATATACAAGGCTTCGATTAGTGAAGCCAACGCTTGATTTGTATAGGGCGCTCCGACCGATTGAGCCGACGATTTGCTATATACAGGACTTCAATCGTTTAAGTCGACTACTCGTTTTGTATAAGGTGTTCCGATTAATTAAGAAGACGGTTTGCTATGTACATGACTTCAATGGGTGAAACCAGCGGTTTCTTTTGTACAAGGTGCTCCGATTATGGAGCGGGCGGTCTGCTATATACAGTGTGTTTTTCCTGTATCACCGGTCAGACTCCGAGGTACCTACAAAGGATTCAAAGATTAGATTTAGGTCTACCAGAAAAATTTATGTAAAGGAGAAAGGATGATAATCCTGGAAAAGTGGTGGATCTGTTGTTTGCCATAGTATGGTCTCAATGTTTCCTTGCTTGACCATGCACTCAAAGAAAAATGCTTAGTGGGAGAGGGAAGTTGGTTTGTAACGACCACAGTGTTGGTTTGCCCCGGCCTTTGATATGGCTATGCCGCGAAGTTCGGTAGGTGGAACAAATTATTGTATTTTTTAGAAAAACAATTTTGAAAGCTTTGTTTTAAGACAAGTGCCTCCGTTCCGGATTATGACATGCTACGAAAAATTCTCCACATGCGAGTGTCTCTTCTTGAAAACTCTGTCCCGTTGATGTCAATCCTTCGTGAATGCTTGACAACGTGAATGCTTGTCGTCGTCCTAATTTGAACTAATGCATTACAAAGGTTTTTCCTAAGGTTATGACTGCACCCTTTTAGGTTGCCTACGTATCCTAAACGGAATTAGTTCTGAACGTAGTTCGTGGATAATGATAAAATATGATGAAGATGACCGAGCCTGACTCAGACAGCCTACGCATCCAAATGGAATCAGGTCAATACGTAGTTCAATTACAATAGATACAAAATGATGGGATTAAGAATGAAATGACCGAGTCTGACTCAGACTACCTATATATCCGAATGGAATCAGGCTAGAAAGTAGTTCAATTACAAAAGACGACTGAATCTGATGAGGATTTCCTACGTATTCCTTTCTGAGAAAATCAAGTTGGTGTAGTTCTAGAGCAACATACAAAAAATGATGTTTGGATTTTCTATTACAAAAGAAAAGAGGGAGAGAAACCGAACCCTACGTGGGTTACCTACGTATCCCTCCGTAGGAAGTTAGGTTGAGCGTAGTTTTGTTACAACAAAAATCTAACTCTATTTGTCTTCAAACATAGTATCTCTTGATGGCGTCTTAGTTGATGAGCTTCGTGTTGATTCTTTCATCCATTTATGCCAAGATTAGAGCTCCATCTAAAAATACTCGGTGAACCACATAAGGACCTTGCTAGTTTGGTGCGAACTTTCTTTTGGCTTATTCCTGGTGGGGAAAGATTTTCTTCAGGACCAACTACTCCGGTGTGAACTGGAAAGGCTTCACCCTTTTGTTAAATGCACTGGCCATACTTTTTTGATATAGTTGACCATGGCATACTGCATCCATTCTCTTCTCGTCGATGACCATGAGTTGCTCCTATCTGACCCGTATCCACTCTGCATCGTCCAACTTGGCCTATTGAATGACCCTTAAAGATGGTATCTCGACCTCTGCGGGTATCACAGCTTCAGTGTCGTATACTAACATGTTCAGCGTTGACCCAGTGGATGTTCTCATGGTGGTATGATAACCCAGGAAGGCGAAGGTAAGTTTCTCGCACCATTGCCTGTGATTATCCACTATCTTTCACAGAATCCTCCTTATATTCTTATTGGTTACCTCAACTGCCCCATTCATTTGTGGTCTATAGGATGCGGAGTTGATTTGGATGATTCTGAACTTCTCGCAGATTTCTTTCATGAGGTCGCTATTGAGGTTAGTGGTATTGTCAGTGATGATCGATTCCAGTATGCCAAATAGGCAGACGATGTTTTTTCGGACGAAATCTGCCACTACCTTCTTTGTAATGGCCTTGTAAGTAGATGCTTCGAACCATTTAGTGAAGTAATTGATGGACAGCAAGATGAAGCGGTACCATTTGACGTAGTGGGCTCTATTGGTCCAATCACATGCATGCCCCAAGTGGTGAACGGCCAGGGTAAACCCATCACACTCAACTCATTCGGCGAAACCAGGATGAAATCCATGTGAACCTAGCAATGGTGACACTTTTGTACGTAGAAGATACTATCACTTTCCATTGTCATCCAAAAGTATCCGGCTCTCAATATTTTCTTAGATAATGTGAACCCGTTCATGCGGGGTCCGCACGTTCCTGCATGTATTTCCTCCAATAACCTAGTCGCCTCAGTGGCATCTACACATCTCAAAAAACCCAAGTTTGGGGTCCTCCTGTACAAGACTTCCCCGTTAAGGAAAAAGTGATTCGCTAACCTCCTAAGGGCTCATTTCTGACTATTAGTAGCATTCTCGGGATAGTCTCTGGTTGCAAGGAATCTCCTGATGTCATTGTACCATGATTTTCCATCTTGCTTTTCATCAACATGGAAGCAATATGCATGTTGATCCTTGATTTCTACCTTGATAGGGTCGATGTAGTTCTTGTCTGGATGCTAAATCATAGATCATAGAGTTGCAAGGGCGTCAGTGAACTCGTTCTGAATCCTGGGGACGTGCTTGAACTCAATCATTGTGATATTCTCGCATAACTCTTTTATGCAATGCAGGTATGGAAGGATCTTGACATTTTTGGTGGACCATTCCCCTTGGACTTGGTGTATCAATATATCGGAATCCCCTATGACCAAAAGTTCTTTGACGTTCATGTCGACTAACATTCTGATCCCAAGAATGCACGCTTCGTATTCAGCCATATTATTAGTACAAGGGAATCTTATCTTTGCCGATGCTGGATATTGCTGTCTGGATTCCGAAATTAGGACTGCCCCAATTCTGACTCCTTAAATTTTGCTGCTCCATCGAAAAACATTCTCCATCAAGGGTATGACTCTGCAATATCTTCCCTAGCAAATAATACCTCTTCATCGAGAAAATACGTAGTGAGTGGCTCGTAATCCCCATCCACTGGGTTCTCTATGAGGTGGTTGGCTAAAGCTTGCCCCTTGATATCCTTCTGAGTTACGTACACAATGTCAAATTCGCTGAGGAGAATTTGCCATTTAGCTAGATTTCTGGTCAGCATCGGCTTCTGGAAGATATACTTGAGCGGGTCGAGCCGAGATATCAGATGCGTAGTGTATGCTGACATGTAATGCCTTAGTTTCTGGGCAATCCAGGTCAGAGCACAACAAGTACGTTCTATCAAAGTGTATTTGGCCTTGCATGGTGTGAACTTCTTACTTAAGTAGTAGATGGCATGCTCCTTTCTCCCAGTTTCGTCATGCTGTCCCAACACACAGCCGAAGGCGTTATCCAAGACTGACAGATATAGCAATAATGGCTTCCCGGGCTCGGGGGGAACCAACACTGGTGGATTTGACAAATATTCCTGAATCATGTCGAAGGCTTTCTGTCACTCTTCTATCCATTTTGTGGCAGCATCTTTTTTCAGCAACTTGAAAATGGGTTCACATATTACCGTCGATTGGGCTATGAAATGGCTGATGTAATTCAGTCTACCCAGGAAACTAATCATATTTTTCTTACTCTTGGGTAGTGGAAATTCCTGAATGGCCTTGATTTTTTATGGATCCAGTTCTATCCCTTTCCTACTTACGATGAAGCCCAACAATTTTCCAGCAGGGACTCCGAATGCGCATTTTGTCGGATTCAATTTCAAACTGTACCTTCGCAGGCGCTCAAAATATTTCCTCAAATCATCCAAGTGCTCTGAACTTTTTTTTGAGACTTAATGACAACATCATCCACATATACTTCGATCTCTTTATGAATCATGTCATGAAAAAGGGTCGTCATGGCCCTTATGTAGGTGGCACCGGTATTCTTGAGACCGAACGACATGACTCTATAGCAGTAAACTCCCCAAGGTGTGGTAAAGGCTGTCTTTTCTGCATCTTCTTCGTGCATTAATATCTGGTGGTATCCGGTGAAGCAATCCACGAATGACTGCAATTCATGCTTCGCACAGTTATCGATGAGAATGTGGATATTTGGTATAGGGAAGTCATCCTTTGGACTAGCTTTGTTGAGATATCGGTAATCCACGCATATCCTGATCTCCCCGTCTTCCTTGGGTACTAGGATGATATTTGCCAACAGGCTAGGATAATTGGTGACCCTTACCACATTCGCCTCTATCTGCTTGGTCACTTCCTCCTTTATCCTCATACTCAAATCGGGCTTGAATTTTCTAGGTTTCTGCTTGACCGGCAGTGTGGTAGGATCGATGGGCAGTCGATTCCAGACAATGTCAGTACTTAATCCTGGCATGTCATCATATGACCATACAAACACATCGATGTATTGTCAGAGGAGCTCAACTAGTTTTTCCTTCTGCATGGCTTTTAGATGAATGCTGATTCTGGTTTGTTTCACTTCTTCTTCACTTCGAAGGTTGACCACTTCCGTTTCTTTGAGGTTGGGCTTTTTCTGACTCTCTAGTTGTTCGATCTCTTGTGGGAGATTGTCTGGCATCATACTCTCATCATACTCCTAGTAATCTGGGTTGTTTCTCTCGACGGTTTCGTTACATGTCACAATCACGGAACGCGTGTTTCTATTATTTTGATTACTGAAAAGAAAAACTAAGTATAAATGAAGTGGTAAATAAAGTTGCAATATTTTAAGAAAATAATTCTTTTTATTTCATCAAAAGAGGAACGTCTAAGCATTCAAAAGAGGCAAATGACAAAAAGGTACAAACACGGTGAAGGCCTCAATTGACCGCACACTTTTCAAAAAGAAATCTTTTACAGTTCCACACTACCAAGACTCCCGACGAACCAAAGATGGACTGGCAGTCCAGTTCCGAGCTCTTCCCCTAGTTTGGCATCCGTGATGGTTGATGTCTGGATGTTAGTCCCTTCATAACATTCTTCAATCATATTCACGAACATCCTTCTCATTCCATCGATGATATCATCTTCTGGTGCTGAACTCTGTCCCGTACCCGAAACATGCTCTGACACAAAAACCTTTTTCCCGGAGCTACCGGTATGAGCTTTCCCCACCGGAGGCTGATATCCTATGCCGGCCCTTCCTTTCTGCCCATTAGGTTCAATTGGCTCTGTGATCTCGTCTGACCTGGCTCCCAACCCTGTTCCTGGTCTATATCCATATTTCATCATCTCCCTCATAGCCATGTTGGACTGCATTCCCAAGTTTTGTTTAGTCTCTTCTATTTCGGTGGTCTGTATGATTTCTACCGTATGGAAAGAAACTCTGTCTAACACTTCAATAAATGGGACAACATGCTCTAAATAAGCTGATTGGCCCCATTCTCCATGGTCTCTTGATATCCCTACTCAAATTTCATGCATTGGTGTGGAGTGAATGGGACAACCCCTGCCATGTCTATCCAGGGACTTCCTAGCAGCAAGTTGTATGAAGAAGAAATATCCATTATTTGAAACAATATGGGAAATTCAACCGGCCAGATCTGGAAGGCCAAATAAATTTATCCGATAACATCCTTATGCGAACAATCAAAAGCCCTTACCCTCACGTGGCTTTCCTTGACTTCCTTCAAATGAATTCCCAACTCCCGCAGAGTAGAGAGCGGAAAAATATTGACTCATGACCCTTCATCAACCAACACTCGGGACACCACTTTGTCCCCACTTTCTTATCTTCTGAAAGTGATCATATTTGCTTCGACTATTTTCCCAATCATTGCGGCCAGCGCCTCACTGGTGGTGTCGGTTGGCATACTAATGCCACTTAGTACTTTTATTAGGGCATCCTTATGACTGTCAGAACTCATTAGCAAGTCCATGATTGATATTTGCGCCAGAGTTTTCTTGCGTTGCTCCTCCACAGAGTACTCTTTGGTCAACATTCTCTTCCAGAATTTGGCGGCTTCTGGGTCTTTTATGTTCCTTCTTTGAATCTGCTCTCTTCCCAAATTCCCTTGATTTTCATCTTCAGGAGCGTAGCATCTCCCTGACCTAGTCATACCGTAGGCTGCTACAGGGTCAGTCATCTTGGCCTTCCCTTTTTGCTGGTACGTCCATGGGATAGTTTTGTATTCCTGACTCTTTTCGTCCCCTATAGCAATGGAAGGTCATTGCTGATAAGTATGAACCATCACCATAGGTCTCACTTGCACTGTGATCATTGCAGTCCTTTGAGGTGGGATCCTTGCGGCCTCTATATTTCCTATTGTGCCAATCGTTCATTTCAAATTATATTCTTCATCCAATGTGATCATGTTGACCCCTGGTTTCGGTGATTTGGCAGCGGATTGCAATTCACATTGGGCTGAGCCGGAGTGCACTGAATGGATCCGCTTTTGATCAGTGTTTTAATCTCATATTTCAGCTTAAAACAATCTTCAGTATCATGCCCAAGCACGTTTGAATGGTACACGCACCTTTTAGTTGTATCAAAATAATTAGAGGGATACTCAGGAACTATTCCTTCAACTGGATGTATCAATCCTGCTCTTCTCAGTCTTTCAAACAATTGGGCTAGAGGCTCAGCAACCGGGGTATAATTTCTGGGACCCCTCTCTTCAAAATTGGGACGAGGGCGTGGTGCATAAGTGGGTCGGTTTTGGTGGGTAGTGATTTGGACAAGAGTATATGGTCGTTGTGGGCTCCAAGAGGGTTGTATTGAGGTTGGGGGTGGTAATATGGTTGGGTGTTATAGATTGGAGCGTAAGCGAGTGGTGGTGAATGGTTGTTTGGGGAATAGGAAGTGTTTCTGTGATGTGGGTTGGGATGATAGTGAGGGACAAATGTTAAGACCTCTTCTTTCTTCTTCTTTCCGCTATCGATTGACCTTGATTGGATTTCCTTGCTGGCCGCTTGCAGTGCAGCCATGGATTGTACTTTACCAGATTTTATACCTTCTTCTAAGAAATCTCCCATCTTGACCAGCTCGGGGAATTTTTGTCCCATCATTTTTTGAAGTATATACCTTTCTGGGCCCTGATGAAATACTTGGTTAACTCACTGTCATCAAATGGAGGTTGTGCCTTGGCGGCTTTTGACCTCCAGCGATGTGCATATTCTTGGAAATGACTCGGTCGGCTTTTTCTACAGGTTTACCAGTGCGAACCTATCGAGAGTGATATTTGTGTTGAATCGAAAGCGATTCATGAAATCTTCCACCATATCTTCCAAGGTTCTCCAATTTTGCGGATCTTGTCGAGTATACCAGGTAAGTACTTCTCCCTTAAGGCTCCTTATGAACAATTTAATTCTTAGCTTCTCGTTCCTTCCCACTCTACTAACTTGTCACAATATGCCCTCAAATATGCGTGGTGATCACCTGTCCAGTCGAAGATATCTAACTTTGGAGGCTTATATCCCACTGGCATATCCACATCAGGATGGATACACAGATCCTCGTAGTCCAAACTTTCACTTCCCCGGGCGACTTGGAGGTTCTTCATTTGTTTTCTCAAGATTTGCAGCTGCTCAAATACTGACTCCTCTTCCTTACGCATATCTTCCCTCTCCATCTCAGCGTATTGGTCAATCTTATAAGGAACCCTGACCGTGACAAGTGCTGTAAAGGTAGGTTCAGAAATGACATATACAGGAGAAACATATCACTCATGGGTGGCGGTATGTGCCACGAATATGTGCTGATTTGGGTGAGTCGTAAAAGTGACTCCATCATGAGGAGGGGTGTGAGTTGTGTTGGTGGTGATAGGCGGGTTATGTGGTGTTTGAACGTACTATGGTACGTAGGGAGTATGGATAGGGGGATTTGGTGGGTTTGTGGGAGTTACTGGAGGTATGACTTGAGTGGTGGGGACTGAAGTTGGGGTGTTGTTATTTTGGCGTGATATGGAGGGAAAGTGGTCAGGAATTGAAGCTAAAGAAGGAAAGCAAGGTGTTTGAGGGAGCATTGTCACGGCCAGATGTGCTAGTTCCCTGATATGTTGTACTTCCTCCATTAAAGACTCCATCTCCTAGGCCATCGTGGCCATGTGTTCATCATTTATTTTATCGTCCTTCTCTCACGATCGCCCCGGAATATCAACTATGACTAGAGCATGTTCAGTCGGGTTTTCTGTAGCAAACATCTTTCCCTTTGATCTTAGATTGTACGGTGGTTCCGCCAGTTTTAGGTTGACAAAAACCAACTTTATTTTGGGGAGTAATAATAAAGTAAAAAAACAAGAAGAAAGTAAAAAGTAGAAGAAACAGGAACCAGTTTCTTCATTTATACGAGCAGGAAATCACACCGAGCAATTTATTCGCGTATTCAGGCTAGCACATTTTCCTAGAATTCGTGGGACCTCTCATTGCCGGAGGTAGGCCTAAATCGCGAATGTTTGATAAATAATTAGACTTGACACATTTAGATCCGGAACAAGTTTTGTTTTCTTTGATACTGTTTGGACTGAGAATAGTGGGAGCAAAGGTTACATCGCTGTTTCTGATATTCATAGAACTGCATGGGCTTAAATAACTTGCCATTCAGGAAAGTAAGAAAACTGGGGATAAGGGTACAAAGTGGGAAAGAAGGGGGAATCAACCGATGTCTAGTAACCATCACCGGAATCATTCCATATCTCCTCATCTTCTTCTTCTGGCTCTTCCTTTAGATCTTATTCAAACTCTCCTTCGTCATCGTTGAACTTGGACTCCTCTCCCAGATCTCCCTCTGGCTCTGTCTCAGATTCTATCTAGATGCACTCCACTACCCGGTCATTGTCTTCAGCATGTGGTAATATGTGATCGACGGATCCTGGGACCACTTGACGGTGCATTAAGGTAGTCACAATGTAATGTGGTATAATCTCATGGTAGATTTTCAAAGCAACCACTGCATCCTCCAGCCAGGCTATACCCTCTCTGCTTGGTCGGGCTAGCTCATCTTTCTCATTTATGCAGACATAATACTCCGGAGTGCACCACGAGTTTTGACCCATCAACATTGTGACCAGGTCGTTCCACTATTCTTAGAGCCTTCTTATCCTAGGGATTGGAATCTGGCTGCTATACTCATCCTCATATAGCTTTGTCCTCGTCCATAAAGGCACATCCTGGATCATTCTGAACTGTCTGAGAACCCGCAGGGGTGAGTATGGTTGGATGCCCTCAAGTCTGATCAACTCAATGAAGTATTTCTGATGAGTTTTAAGATTGCCCTGCCACCTAACCATGATACCTTCCAATTGATCCATTCTCCACTTAGATTAGTCAACATTTCTCTCCACTCTTCTTCTCCATATGGGGAGACCCAATGTCTCATCCTCTCATTGTGGTTGCAGATCATGTTGTTGACGCCCACAAATTAGTCAATGGTAGCCTCTCACTAGAAGAAATGTTCTGTGGCCCAGATCTGAAGTAGCAAGTTACAACCCTTAAATAAATCATACCCCAGCGCACATGCAAACAAAGCCCTCAGAATCTCAGCTAGTACCATCGACACCAGAGTAGCTTGAAGGTTACCACGGAAGGTCGCCAGAACCATGGGTAATAAGTTGATCTGACCCCTCCTCTACGGGAAGACCAATAATCCCAACAGTGCCAATGAGAAAGTGAAAGGCCTGAGACTCTCCCACGTTGCTTGATCACACTGAAGCTCTCCCAAATACCACTCATAGATTTGCGATGTCCAAATCTATTGACAGTTGATCTAGGCTCACCCATCCGTCCTCGATATTTCTCAGACCTCGACTGTTAGCTAGACCCAAAGCATTCAAGAACCTATAACCGGGCATAGTGACTGGTAGTATTGGTTTCCTTCCTATGAATGGCAGCTCCGTGAAACTAGTAACTTCTTCCAATGTCGGTACTAACTCATAGTCAGCAAACTTGACCACCACCTTAGTCGGATACAAGAATACTATCAGCAGGCGAGTGAGCACCCTGTCTTCTCGGATGTTTAGCAAAGCGGTCAGTGCCCCCAGGTGTGTTTGAATCTCATCTCCGTGTTCCCGGCGGATGTTCTTCCACCACTGCTTCAATCTGTGTGGCGCTTCCATCACCATGTTGATCTCATGGGATGTTTTCTTGGATTTCCATTTACTGAAGTGGGTAAAGAAAGTTATTGGTAAGTGTTTTCTTCGGATCTTTAAGTGTCTCATTAGGTTTGTTCGTCTTTCCACATAAGTCATGTCGTTGGGTGTATGACCAGTTGACATTAGGGTGGTTTTCCTAATTATGTGTCGATACCAAGGACCGACTCACCTAAGGATGATGCAATATGACTTATTTTTGTTAGAGTAGAGTGTTTCGTACTTTTGAGTTGGACTGAAGACTGCGAGAAGTTATGTCAGTTAACCTGACAAAGCCATTCTCTGAAACTAGAGAGTTTTGAAAAGAAGGTTCAGAGGGGTGTAAAAGACGACCCTCGCGTGCCATTGTGTGTGATAGTGTATGGCCAAGACTCGATTGGAAGCAATGTGATGACAGTATATGTAAAGCAGTAACAGATAAGGGCCTAGCAATAATGAGCATGATAATAAGCATAAAGAGCAAATAAAGCAGGTAAGCATGTAATTGCAAATTTAACTACAGTTAAAACAATGTACAAGCAAATCTAAATGCCAAATTCAATCTATGTCTGCTAAGATTAGAACCTAAGTGTTTTCCCCAGTAGAGTCGCCATGTTGATGCACCCTATTTTGCACTATTCAAAACAAGATCCAACTTGTGGTTTCTCTGTTGTTGATAAAAGAGAGTCGCCACCTAATATTTAAAGGTTTACTAGGGTACCTATTTAATTACAAATGATTATATTCTTTATTAGTCTGCTAACCTATGAGATTATGGGTAAGGGTTCTTGTTCTTCTAAGGGGAAAGTGCTAGGCACCCCTTAAAATCTACCTGAGGTAGAGCCATAGGACTTAGACTAGATGTAGAACTAATTGTTTGTACTATGCCTTAACTAGTGTTCAAAAGAGTATAGCTTACCATATATTAGGGCATAATTTCTATAAGGGAAGAGTATGGTTTAAAGAGGATGGATTTAAAGAAAAGCCTTTAGGAAAATAGTGTTGTTATATATAAACTTGAAAAGAACTTTGAAGGACGGAATGTTTATCATGAAAGTGTTTAAAAAAAAGCTAAGTTAATAAACTTTGTTTCCTAAAGAATAGAAGTTCATATTATTCTAATGTGATGAAAGTGTTATGAAAATGATCCTAAGATGTACCTTGGTTTTAAATAGAAATCTGTTTGAAAGCCTTTGTTTTCGGGGCAGCAACACTTTAATATTTTTGAAATAGTTGATTCCCTTTTAGAAAAATTAAACTCGCAACTCGGTTCTGATTTTTCCTTTTGAAAGAGGGACTGCCACCTTTGTTATGCCTTTTTGATTCAAACATCTTTAAGAAAAGAGTTAGTAAAGCATAATAAGTTAATGACAACTTATGATTTGCGGATTGAGGATTAGTTGCTAACTAATGCCTCTTTTAATCCTAAACTCTTTACGGATTGCTTAGGTTATTTTATGTGAGTTGAAAGATAAAATAAAGCATTCAATCCAATATATAATTGTCATATACATGCGAGATAAAAAAACATGAACACAGCCAAGAGTATCAACATAGTGAAACTGTAATAATAACGAAAGCAGTAAATAAAGGAGCGAAGGGAGAGAAAAGACTCTTAGGGGTTTGGGCCTCAAAGAGGCAGGCCTGGAAGTAACAAGGGCGAGCAAAAGCTGACTTTGAACCTTCTGAGACATAGTAGGGCTGGACTTGGGCCTGAGTTCTTAAAGAACTCAGCAGGCCCAAATCACTGTACATGTTCAAAAAGGAAAAGAGAAGGTCAGTAGAATAGAAGTACCTTATACATATCCATATAGATGAAATTCGCAAGCAAAGAATAAAAGAAATGGTTACTGATAGTATTTAAATACTAAGGAAGTCATGCTAATGTGGAGGTTATGCATAGTGAATGATCCACATTGAACACCTTTCGTTGTCATTAAACACCAAACCCAAAGAGAGTAATAAGTGTCAATGAATTGAGGGCTAGGAGAGAATTCTACTCAAGGTCGATGCCCCCTTTCAATCCCCCGACACTTCAAAGTTCCCAAGGGTCTCAAGGCCCAGGGCAATGCTTATGTCGGGAAGAGCAGCCCAATATAGAGTCAAACTCTACTCCCAAATACCTCTAACCACTAACGACTCATTCTTCCCTATAGGTTTGAATGCCAATAAGGCTCTTTCAATGCAAAGCAACCACTATGATATTTCCTACCACAGAAGCATACTTTTTCTTAACAGAATAACCTAGGAAAAACACTTAGAGACAGTTCCCACTTCTTATAACAATACTTTCAGCTCTAGGTGATTGATTAACACACTAGACATACATGAAGCTCTAATTCCAGATACACACATAGGCAGGAACATCATACTGTTTTTGCGAAAGAAACATACAATTGGAATCAAGTATCTCAGAGATAGATAAATAGCACATAGTTTAGAATTGCAACAGCTTTGGGATACAGATGCTAATGCATCAACGTTGATCACATATTAGTTTGACACCAGAACACTATCATGACCATACACATAGGTTAATAACACTACTTAAATCCTTTGGGATTTACAGTAAAGATTCAAACAATGATATAGGCAAGTTATTGCACTCAATCAATAACAATAGAAGGTTTCTCCTATACTAGATTCAATCCAGAATGACTGGTGAAAGGTAGGACTGAGTATAGTTTCAAAACAAGGTTCAAAGTATGAAATCATGAGGGATAAATAAAGATTCAAGCCAAACTTCTACACATACAGAGACTTTAATCAAAGTTATGATCTCGCAAGATAGGATGAGTCTCAAACATTACATAATAAGGTTATCAGTATCATTAGGGGTTAAGAATAGGGGAAACATCATACTAAACAGACTTAAATTAGTTGTAAAGACTAGGTTGAATAACTAAGAACATGGTGGAGCCATATTCAAACTAGAAAAACAATCAGCATTCAACCACAACAGGCACAACTATACTCTGACTTATAAGAGGTAGGATGATCATGATAAAGTATCACTGATGTTCACAGAAGAGTTCATCCTAGTAGGACTGTTTACGACTAACAGTTAGACATGGATGTAAAGCATTCATATAGAGGATTCAAAAGACTACTTAGGGATTAGCAAGCATTTTTGTAAAGGAAGGAAAGCATTTTGGATACTCAGACCAAGTGATGCAGGGGTACCCTATATACCTTCATGTATATCCTAGATATAATCATTTAATAGCAAACCCAAGTATAGAATGACAACACTCAAAAGAATATGGCATAATAAGCATGAAGACTGCAACATCAACCCTAAATATAGAATGACAGAACTCAAAGAACATGGCATGATCTGCATGAAGACTATAACACCAAACCTAAGTATAGAATAACCAAACTCAATAGAATGCATCATGATAAGCATGAAGATGATAGCAGGACATTAGAGTAAAGTATGAAGTCTAGGTAGATATGAGAAAATATTAAGGTAGGGTAGGCAACTTTATCACATAGGCTATTCAATACAGAGATTAAATCATTAAAGTCACACAGCTACTTAATCAATATTAGATAAATGCAATAGCTTATCACATATCATCAACAATTCATGGTGAACCAAAGTAAAAAATTACAAACCTATAACTAACATTATATACGAAGCAATTAATAGGAAAACAATAGCAGATTCATGATTTTCGAATGAAGAAATTAAGAGAGAAATGATGGAGGTGTACTAACCTCTTCTTGAGAAACAAACCAAACAAAAGACTCTTTCTAGCTGTATAGAATCAAGAACTCTCCCCGACCAGTGTAATACTCAGAATCAGAAAGAAATCAGAAGCTTGTCAGAATTCTAACTTAATTTACTACCCAAGACTAAAATTGATATTTGCTAAGTGATTTCATGATAGCTTTGTTTTATTTTGTTTTCTCTATGTTAGGTGTATTAGCTCTGTATGTTAAAGATATTAGTATCGTTAGGTGAGAGTATTAAAAGCCCTATTTATAGTGACTGTGAATGCATTAGTGTTCCAGATTCAAATAGATAGTGGAGAGTGACGAAGGGATGGTGATACAAGCATAATCGAGTGAAAATTTTAGAGAGATAGAGGGGAAATCAATATCGATTTACCTGAGTATGAGAGACGTGAGAGACCGACCGTTGAAGCGTAAGAGACCATCGGTCAAAACCCTAATCATTGCATTTGACCTATGAATATCAATGATAAAGCCATCTAACGTCTCGTGCTTGCTTTGATTTGAAAGGACGAAGGAAGAAATCTGGTGAGTTGTAGTTTCACCTTTTGGTCTGACTTCTTCGATTAAGGCTTTTTAAATCAAATGGTGAAAATGAAAGAGCGACGAGATCTGAATTACAAGAGCAAAACGAGTGACCATGCATGCCTTAGATTTGAAAGGTCAATGGGAATTTGAGGTTTTATTTCTTGGGTTAGGGTTCGAATTTGGGGGATTTGAATTTTTGATGATGAGATAGGAAATATTTAGCAAGAATCGTGGATAGAGAAGGCAAAGAGGATGATTTTCTAGGTAAATTCATGACCTTGCATAAATTTGTGCAATGTCTGGTGATTGATTTGAGCTGTGAGGTTGAGAGAAAAGAGAGAGGAATGGGAAAGAGAGGTAGTAGGGTGAGTGAAAAATGAATTAGGGTTAGGGGCCTGGGAGGCTGTCTCTAGGGTTAAAGATGTTACACCCCGTGCTTTCGTACGTAAAAGTACATCGTAAGTGAATTGATGTAACCTCAGAAATAAGATTATTTTGAAAATACATAAAGTAAGTTAATCATTTTTCCTTAGAGGTTACAAATATTTAAGATCATAAACAACAAGTGCCAAGAGGGTTGGAAGGTTTAGAAGCTAAACGAATTGAAGAAAATAAGTTTCGTCGAAAGTCGACAAGTTGAGAATGTTATAACATGTACTTTTAGGGTGAGACTAGGGTTCTTAACATGATAATAAGGTTATTTTATGAGTTATTTTAGTCGTATGACAGTCGTGTGTTATGTTTTGGAGTTAAGCAAGTGGTGGAACAAAAGTTGGCAAAGTTCATCACAAGTTACATTCATAATATGCTGAAAATTAGGTCAAATGTAGCTAAGCTTTTCTCCCAATATACTTGAAATTAATGGATGATTCATATACAAAATTGAAGATCTACGAGTCTATTTTCCAATTCATTAAATCACTTGTCGATACAACGTCGGAGTAGAGAGATATTCGTATTTTTGCGAGACTGCGCAAGCAGCTCCCCTGGGACCCACTTAGGCGATGGGTCATCTTTGGACCCAACCAGACCATATACCCTCCCAAAACACTCTCAAAGCAGTCTCCATGATTCTAGAGTGAAAATCATAGAGAAAAACATGAATCCAATGCTAGAGATCCCGTGGTGCTTGCTAGATAGTACCCCTTCATCTTGTGACTGTTTTGGAGGATTCTTCAAGTAAAGTAACCTAAGGTTTCATGTTGTTCTTGTTGATTAATATAATAATCAGTCCCTCCTTAATATATATTAGATTTTCTAGGAGAACTACAAGTGTTTACACACCAACTTGAACACCAAAAGTTGATTCAAGAATAGAATACAACACCTATAGTGTTGTGGTGTCATTGAGGATAGTTTTAGGCTGTGCTTGGATTAAATTTCGGGCTATTTCTACTGGTTAAGGTGAGATAACATCCTACTACATGTGCTTGAAGTTATTTGTGTGTTGGTTGCATTATTTGAGCAAAATACTACAAGAGGAGACTTGAAATAGTTTAAGATGTTATTCTTTTTAATAGACTGTTTTAGAAAGGTTGTTTCCATGAACTATAAATTGTTATAAACCCTTGAAAATGACTCTCTTATGATGTTGTTATTATAAAATATTGTCTGCATGTTGAACTTGTTGTTGGTGCTCTGAGTATGAAGAGAAAGGACAACATAATAATGGAAAGTTGTACTTGTTGTTGTTGTTAGATTGTTGGGCTATTTGACGGTGAATTAGGAGATGAATAGGAGGTTAGAAGTCCTACCATTGTATTAATATCATGATTGCTATTTTGTTAAGTTAATTAATGAATGACTTTGGGGTTAAAGGGTTCAAAAGGGATTCAATCTGAGCTTGTCGTTTGTCGTGTTAAATAGTAGTGTCGTTGGTGATGTTTATGCACTTGTTGTTGTGTAGCTGGATATGTGTTGTTGTGCTGAAAGTATATTGGTGAAAGTTGTATGGATTCCTGTTGGTTGATGGACTTGGTAAAGTAAGGTTACATGGGAGATGCTGTCCAAATTTACATAAACGAGCTACTAGTTTAAGTTGCAGACTTAGCCTATGCTCAACACTGATTTTGAATATCATTATGCTATGGCAGATTGAATTTAGTTGTTTGAAAAATTGCTTGGAAGGTATTAAGGACTCAACGGAGATAAGGTATGTTAAGGCTATCATTTCTTTCCTTTTGGCATGATCTATATGATACAATGAAACAAGCAAACATGCAACTTTCACAAGTGACTCTATTCTTAGAAGTACAAGGTTGCCTATGTTCTTGATTCCCCATGTGTCCTATTATTATATTGTCTGTTCATGGGTTGCAGAAAATAAGTAAGTTGATAAAGTTTATCCAAAGGCATAATGATCTTATGACATTCCGAGAGATCTTGCTGACTTACTTCATTATGCATTGCATTCATTTATACATGTATATTGACCCATGACCAGATGACGTTATATACGTGTATATTATATGTACATGGGGTATGGGGAAAGGATACGACGTTATATACGCAGCACCACCTGATCAACTGGTATACGTTGATGATTTCACCCACAGAGTCTGAGATGATATGATGGGATGCCCTCAGAGGCTTGATGATGTTATATACACATATACCTATGCATGATATGACATTTATATGCATATGCATGACATTATAAATGTTTCATGATTCACAGAGCTACTCAGACTTAGAGGTTGAGTTCTTTACTCCATGTTTCTTTCATGTCTTTTATATACTACTTTCCATGCCTTACATACTCAGTACTTTATTTGTACTGACGTCCCTTTTGTTTGGTGATGTTGCGTTTCATGCCCGCAAGTCCCGATAGACAGGTTGACATTCGTCCTAGTAGGCTATCAGCTCAACGGAAGGTGTTGGTGGATTCCACTTGCTCCGGAGTTGCCTATTTGGTCAGTATGCTCTGGACATGTATAGATTGGTATTGCGGGGCCCTGTCCCATCCTTTATAACATTTATGTACTCTTAGAGTCTTGTAGACATTTGTCTTATATATGGATGATTGTATGGCCTTGTCGGCCAATGTTTTGAGTGTACAAATGATCATTTCGGTCGTATATGCCCGTATGTCACATGTATGAGTTTGTATTCCATGTTGAGTCATCCTATGTCGAGTATTCCCTTATGTTTAATTCTGGTTATCTCATGACGGCCCTTCTGTCCCACTTACCCATGATGGTATGATAAGAAAGATGTGTTACATTGGTACTCGGTTGAGCAAGGCACCGGGTTCCCATTGCTGCCCTACGGTTTGGGTCATAACAAAAGTGGTATTAGAGCAGTTCTCTCCTAGGGAGTCTACAAGCCATGTCTAGTAGAGTCTTGTATATGGGTGTGTTGTACACCACATTTATAATCAGGAGGGTACAGGGCATTTAGGACTGTCACTCTTTCTTCTTACTCTAGATCGTGTGGTAGAGCTCAGTTGTAAGAATTCAAACTCCTAAATTGTAAGGCCCCGTAGAAAGTTTTTCAAAATAATGTTAATAATGTTTCGTGGTGCCGAATTTGTTTTATGTGTTGTGTAATAATGTTAATAGTGCAATCTCCGCATTTTGGACTTTTTGGGTTGAACAAAGCATCGAAAAGTAAAGGAAAATGTTTGGCAGAATTATGCATTTCTGCGGTCCATTATGCGACCGCAAAATCACTCTGCGGACCGCATAATGGCCGCAGAGTGAGGCAGTTTTTGGGTCAGTCTGGGAGCAATTATGCGGTTGACTATGCAACCGCATAACTGTTCTGCGGTGCATTATGCGACCGCAGAACAGCTATGTGGGCCGCATAGTGACCGCAGACACAGTCAGTTTTTTGGTAGTTTTGGTCAGCAATTATGCGACCGATATGCGGTCTGCATAATGGTTATGCGATCGCAAAACCTGTTCTGGAGCTTCATTTTTGGGGTTTTAGACCCGACCCTATTTCGTTAAAACACACCCCATTGACCATTTTAAACATATTTTCTGATATTTTTAGAGTGAGAGAGAGGGTCCTAGAGGGAGAAGAGATCTTCATCAAATTGTTCTTCAATTCTCACTTAAATCTTGAAGATTATCAAGAGAGGAACCTAGGTCTTCTTCCTAAGAGGTAAGATTCTATCACGCAAACTCTTAATTTCAAAGTGTAACTAGATTGGGCCATTAGTGAGGTAATTCATGGGGATGGTCATGCTTACCTTGCATGCATTTATCCTTGTAGTATGTGGGAAGATTGTGAGATAATAATGGTAGAGAGTGGGTTGGGAAATGATGGAATATTCCACAAAAGAGCCTTAAAACATTGATGCACACCTATTATTTGATAGTATGCTCAAATGACCAAAAACCATGTTAATCTTCCTAATTTTTGTTCAATTTTGTCATATTGCTAAAATAGATTGAAGTTGCTAATAGTCCAGAACATCTTAGAGTTTTAAGGAGGTCAATTGAGGTATGTTGGCTAAACCCCCTTCTTCTTAGAATCGAACCTCACGGTGGTTATGTAATTGGAGTAAGACCTTGATCATTATAGAATTGGCAATTTCTAACGTAATTGTGTTGAAGGATGTAAGTTCAATATTTATTCTAAATGCTTCATCATGTTATCTTGTCATTGAGGATGTGTTTAAAAATGTAGAACACGTGTTGGAAATGTTAAGACTTCATGTCAAGATTGAAATAAAGGTTGTTATGCCAAATTCTATGAAAAGCCTTTGTGTGCCCAAGATTTCCAAATTGCTCATTACCTGAATTTAATTTCTTGAATGGGGAGCCTTATTGATTTTGATAATGATATTAAATATGGAATAGGGGTCTGGAACTATGAAATACGGCCAAGTGCCAAGAATGACTTTGTAATCGTAATCACTAGTGTCAATAAATTGAAAGTACATGAAAGAAGTACGATGTGAGATGATTGACTGAAAAAGGTAATGTCTCACATGAGATTGTGGTAATGCCTTAGATGAGGCGGCCTAGCCGATCGGGCTGAGATCGAACTCCGTGTAAGAAAACGGTGGTATCGTGAATGAAATTGTGATAATATCTCCAATGAGATGGCCTAGCCGATCGGGCCATGATCGGATGCCATGCGGCACACATGGTGGTACTATACCGAAAATTATAATGAAATTATGGTAATATCTAGAATGAGATGGCCTAGCCGATCGGGCCGAGATCGGACTCCTTGTAAGAATACGGAGGTATTGTGAATTGTGGAACATCGGTACTAAAGGTCACCCAACCTAGTAATATAGAAATTGTCTTGAAAATGTATATGATCCTTAACTTATTGTTTTGCTATTATTTGAAGCCCTTATTGAATTCTTGATTGTTCCTCTTGTATTATTATTCATTCTATTGAGTTGGTGTTTAGCTATACATACTAGTGCTATTCGATGGTACTAATGTCCCTTTTGCTGGGGGTGCTGCATCTTTGAATGGATGCAGGTGGTTACATAGTAGAAAGTGCGGATCACAGATAGTGCTGCATCCTCTTCTCGGCGGACTCGGTGAGCCCCATTTCATTCCGGGGTCATGTATTGTACCTTTTGTTTAAATTATGGTTACTTTGAGGTATAGCCGGGGCCTTGTTGCCGGCACCATCTTTACTCTCTTTTGTATCTTTAGAGGCTCCGTAGACACTATGTGGGTTGTATAACGATGTTTGGAATGTTTAACAAGTCATGTTGTGTTAGATCACTTGTTGCACTTGAACTTTAAGAAATGCATATTTTGGGACTTAAAAGCACAATGATTAATGAATGTATGAATTAGACTCCTACTGTATAATTGATGAAATTTCATCTTCTCTTGATCATGGGTTAATTGGGTAGAAAGTATCTAATAGGCTTGCTCGGCCGGGTTCACTCGGTTGAGTGTCGGTCGCGCTTCCCGAGGATGTGCATGACAAACTTGGTATCAGAGCCTAAGGTTTTAAAGTGTCCTAGGATGTCTCGGAGCCGTGTCTGTAGAGTCCTTCTTATCGGTGTGTTGTCGACCACATCTATAAGTTGGAGGCTACTTGGACATTTAGGAACAATGCCCTTCTTTGATATTCTGGATCATGCGATGAACTAATTGTGCAACTATTTCTCCTCTTTAACTTTCAGTATATGGCACCTAAGAAGAGAGCAAGAATTGGTCAAGGAGTTAAAGCGGCCTTAGGAGTGGCACTTGACCCTTTATTTGATAAAGCGGTTGAACACCCGAGGGGTGAGGATAATCCCCTGACTGCTACACTACCTGATTCCACTACACCGGCCCAGGCCACACCAGTTCCTACACCTACTGAGGGTGCGACGGTTCCTCAATCTTATATTCCGATTCCACCTCCAGCCTCAGCTTCCGACTCTGGTATTTCTGATGGAGATCTTAGGGGAGCTATTCAGATGTTGACTCAGATAGTGGCTTCTCAGGCCCAAAGGTCGAATGTTGCACCCACATCATCTAGCCAATAAGGGGATTCTACTAGTTCTAGGGTTAATAGATTTCTGCACTTGGATTCTCCGGTGTTCACGGGTGCTAATCCCGAGGAGGACCCATGGGACTTCATTGATGAGATGCATAAGACTCTTCGGGTTATGTGCACTACTGAGACGGAGGGAGTGGAGTTGGTCGCCTACCGCCTGAAAGGGGTGGCATATTCGTGGTTTGAGATGTGGGAGGACTCTCCGGAGGAGGGGAGCCCTCCAGCGAGATGGAGTGAGTTTGTGGATGCCTTTATGGACCATTTCTTGCCTACCGAGACTAGGGCAGCCCGTGCCGCAGAGTTTGAGAAAGCAAGGGAGTAGGAGTGTATGGGAGTATCACATGGAGTTTGAGCACTTGTCAAAATATGCTATTCACATGTTTCCTACTATGGAGGCTAGAGTGCGCTGGTTTGTGCAGGGCCTTAGCCCCTTGGTTATCAATGAGGCTGCTACAACTGTCTTGAATTCATACATGAACTATGGGAAAATGGTAGCATTTCATCAAGCTACAGAGGACCGCAAGTTGAAGAACATGAGGGAGCGAGAGGGTGCCAACAAGGCTCGGTCCGCGAGCAACTTTGGGGAGTCATTTGGTGGGGGGATATCAGCTTTCAGGGGAGGGTCATTAGGGCCAACCCAGTCTCATGCTCAGTCTTCAGCCAGTGCACTGCCAGCGGGGCACAGTCAGCAGTAGGGGAGTTGCTTCAGGCCCAATCAGGGCAGTAGGGTACCCCACAATCAGGGCAGATCAGGAGGGAGATTCCCGCAGCAGCAAAGGCCCCCATGCCCTAGGTGTGGGAAGATGCACTCGGGGATTTGCTACATGGACTTACCTATATGTTAAGGGTGTGTATTGAGGGGTCATATTCAGAGGGAGTGTCATTCATCCCGCCAGGGTGCGGGCAGGGGCACATCACAACCATTCAGTTCTGCAGCTACTACATCTTCTGCACCCCCTCCACCTCGAGGCACTCCGGCTCCAGCAGGGCGTGGTGCACATAGTTTAGTAGGACCCAGCCGTTTCTATGCTATAAGTGGTCACTAGTATGCAGAGGCTTCTCCAGATGTCATCCCAGGTATATTGACTATCTAAACTCATGATGTATATGCTCTTATTGATCCCGGTTCCACCTTGTTCTATGTTACCCCTTATGTTGCTATGGAATTTGGGATAGAACTGGAACAACTTCCTGAGCCGTTCTCTGTATCTACTCCAGTTGGCGAGTCTATTATGGCCGCACAAATTTATAGGGGTTGTATTGTCACGGTGCACGGACGGGACACCCTGGCAGATCTCATTGAGTTGGGGATGGTTGATTTTGATGTAATTATGGGAATGGATTGGCTTTATTTATGTTTTTCTAAGCTCGACTGCCGAACTAGAATTGTAAGGTTTAAATTTCCTAATGAGTCGGTTATTGAGTGGAAGGGGACAATGTGGTGCCAAAGGGTAGGTTTATTTCTTACCTTAAGGCCACAAAGATGATCAACAAGGGGTGTATTTACCACTTGGTCCGGGTTACAGACACTGATGTTGAGGCACCTACACTCGAGTCAGTACTAGTTATGAATGAATTTTCGGAGGTCTTTCCTGATGAGCTCCCTAGGGTTCTGCCAGATAGGGAGATTGATTTTGGGATTGATGTGATGCCAGGCATGCAGCCTATATCTATTCTGCCCTATAGAATGGAACCGGAAGAATTGAAGGAACTAAAGGAACAATTGAAGGATTTGTTAGAGAAGGGTTTCATCCGTCCGAGTGTGTCGCCATGGGGCACACCGGTTCTCTTTGTGAGGAAGAAAGATGGATCACTGAGTATGTCCATTGACTACCGGCAGCTCAACAAAGTCACAATCAAAAACAAATACCCACTACCAAGAATAGATGCTTTGTTTGATAAGTTACAGGGTGCTAAATAGTTCTCAAAAATTGATTTACGATCCGGGTATCACTAACTGAAGATTAGGGAGCAGGATATTTCGAAAATAGCTTTTAGGACCCGGTATGGGTATTTTGAATTTCTGGTAATGTCTTTTGGGCTAATAAATGCCCCAGCGGCTTTCATAGATCTTATGAATCGGGTTTTCAAGCCTTTCTTCGACTCCTTTGTGATAGTGTTCATTGACGATATTCTTGTGTATTCACGAGGTCGGGAGGACCATGCCGATCATCTAAGGGCATTGTTGCAGACTCTTCATCAGCACCAATTGTATGCGAAGTTTTCAAAGTGTGAATTTTGGCTCGAATCTATCACATTCTTGGGTCATGTTGTCTCTAGATAAGGAATCAAGGTTGATCCTCAAAAGATTTCAGCAGTAAAGAATTGGCCTAGACCTACAATGCCCATCGAGATTCACAGTTTCTTGGGCTTAGCATGGTATTACAGGAAGTTTGTGGAGGGGTTCTCTACTCTTGCCTCTCCGTTGAATAAATTGACTCAGAAAGAAGTTAAGTTCCAATGGTCTGATGCTTGTGCAAGGAGCTTCCAGGAGTTGAAATCGAGATTGACTACAGCGCCGGTGTTGACCTTGCCAAAGGGTACAGATGAATTTGTGATATATTGTGATGCTTCAAGAATTGGTCTTGGGTGTGTTAATGCAACACGGCAAAGTTATAGCATATGCTTCTAGGAAACTCAAGAATCATGAAAAGAATTATCCAACACATAACTTAGAACTTGCGGCGGTGGTTTTTGCATTGAAAATTTGGCGTCACTATTTATATGGGGTCCATGTGGATGTATTAACGGACCACAAGAGTCTTCAATATATTTTCAAATGCAAAGCGCTAAATCTGAGGCAGATAAGATGGCTTGATTTACTCAAGGATTACGACATCGATATTCTATATCACCCGGGGAAAGCCAATGTTGTGGCGGATGCTCTTAGCCTGAAATCTATGGGTAGTTTAGCACACTTGGAGGTATATCAAAGGCCATTGGCCAAGGAAGTCTATCGATTGGCTAGTTTGGGAGTTCGTCTTACGGACTCTAATGAAGGAGGGGTAATTGTGCAAAATAGGGCCGAATCATCGCTTGTTGTGGAAGTCAAAGAGAAGCAATACAACGATCCATTTTTAGAGCAATTGAATGAGGGGATTCAAAAACATAAGACTATGCCTTTTGCTCTCGACATGGATGATGGTATACCAAGGTACCAAGGGAGACTATGTGTTCCGAATGTAGATGGTCTCCGGGAAAGAATCATGACTGAAGCTCCCGCTTCTAGGTATTCCGTGCATCCATGTTTTACGAAGATGTATCATGACCTCAAGGAAGTCTATTGGTGGAATGACATGAAAATGAATGTGGCAGACTTTGTGGCAAGGTGTCCGAACTATCAGCAAGTGAAGCCCGAACATCAACGGTCTGGTGGGTTGGCACAGAACATAGAAATTCCAATGTGGAAGTGGGAGATGATTAATATGGATTTTGTGGTAGGATTACCATGCACTCCACGTAAGTTTGACTCAATTTGGGTGATCGTGGACCAACTTACGAAATCAGCACACTTCTTGCCAGTTAAATCTATCAACACAGCGGAACAGTATGCTCGGTTGTATATCAAGGAAATGGCCAGGCTACATGGCACTCCAGTTTCCATCATTTCCGATCGAGGGGCTTAGTTCACGGCCAATTGTTTGAGAAATTTCAGCAAGGTTTGGGTACTCAGGTGAATCTTAGTACAGCTTTCCATCCACAGACCGTCAGGCAAGCAGAGCAGACTATTCAGACGCTTGAGGACATGTTGCGTGCTTGTGTTCTTGATTTCAAGGGTAGCTGGGATGGTCATTTGCCACTCATAGAGTTTTCTTATAACAACAACTTTCATGCAAGTATCCGGATGGCACCATTTGAGGCATTATATGGTAAGAGATGTAGATCTCTCATTGGGTGGTTCAAAATTGGGGAAGCAAAGTTGATAGGGCCAGACCTTGTACATCAGGCTATGGAAAAAGATAAGATCATAAAGGAGTGATCAGAGCCGTCAAAAATCATATTCGGATGTTCGTCGCAGAGTCTTAGAGTTCAAAGAAGATGATTGGGTATTCTTGAAGGTTTCCCCCGTGAAGGGTATTATGCGGTTTGGGAAAAAAGGGGAAATTGAGTCTGAGGTATGTCGGGCCGTATAAAATTATTCAGAGGATCGGTGAGGTGGTGTACAAGCTTGAGCTACCACCTGAGATGTCATTAGTACACCCAGTGTTCCATGTGTCTATGTTGAAAATGGTAGTTGGAGATCCGTCAGCTATTATGCCGATTGAGACCATTGAGGTTAATGAAGAATTGTCATATGAAGAGATTCAAGTTGCCATTCTTGATAGGCAAGTCCGAAGGTTGAGGAAAAAAGAAATTGCCTCCGTGAAAGTGTTATGGAGAAACCAGCAGGTTGAAGAAGCCACATGGGAGGTCGAGGAAGAGATGAAGAAGAAGTATCCTCAATTGTTTGAATAGTTGTGCAATCCTTTCTTTTACGAACCTGTCGCCTATGAATTTTGCATCACTTGTTCAGTTAATGTAAAGGTGTTCTTTTTGATTATATGTTTTTTACATGAGGCCACGGTTGGTGTTGTTATGAGTTATGTTACATCGTTGGGTTCTATACATGTTTGTAAGATGTGTTTCTGGGGCTCTATGATAGATGGATAGGCCTAGTTACAAACGAAACTCTGGCGAAATTTTTGAGAATTTAGAGAGTTAGTTAAATTTGGGGCTGCTGGTGTGTGGTATGAAAACTGAGTTGCATAAGATGCTAATAACAGATTTTTACCCTCATTCGAGGACGAATGATCCTAAGTGGGGGAGAATGTAAGGCCTCGTAAAACAATTTGCAAAATAATGTTAATAATGTTTCGTGGTGCCGAATTGGTTTTACGTGTTGTGAGCTAATAATGGTAGAGAGTGGGTTGGGAAATGATGGAATATTCCACAAAAGAGCCTTAAAATATTGATGCACACCTAGTGTTTGATAGTATGCTCAAATGAGCTAAAACCATGTTCATCTTCCTAATTTTGGTTCAATTTTGTCATATCGCTAAAATAGATTGAAGTTGCTAATAGTACGGAACATCTTAGAGTTTTAAGGAGCTCAATTGAGGTATGTTGGCTAAACCCCCTTCTTTTTAGAATCGAACCTCACGGTGGTCATGTAATTGGAGTAAGCCCTTGATCATTATAGAATTGGCGATTTCTAACGTAATTGTGTTGAAGGATGTAAGTTCAATATTTATTCTAAATGCTTCATCATGTTATCTTGTCATTGAGGATGTGTTTAAAAATGTGGAATACGTGTTGGAAATGTTAAGACTTCATGTCAAGATTGAAATAAAGGTTGTTATGCCAAATTGTATGAAAAGCCTTTGTGTGCCCAAGATTTTCGAATTGCTCATTACGTGAATTTAATGTCTTTAATGGGGAGCCTTATTGATTTTGATAATGATACTGAATGTGGAAAAGGGGTCTGGAACTATGAAATACGGCCAAGTGCCAAGAATGACTTTGTAATCGTAATCACTAGTGTTAATAAATCGAAAGTACATGAAAGAAGTACGATGTGAGATGATTGACTGAAAAAGGTAATGTCTCAAATGAGAATGTGGTAATGCCTCAGATGAGACGGCCTAGCCGATCGGGCCGATATCGGACTCCGTGTAATAACACGGTGGTATCATGAATGAAATTGTGGTAATATCTCCAATGAGATGGCCTAGCCGATCGGGCCGTGATCGGACGCCATGCCGCACACATAGTGGTACTGTGCCGTAAATTATAATACAATTGTGGTAATATCTCAAATGAGATGTCCTAGAGTATCGGGCCGAGATCAGACTCCTTGTAAGAATACAGATGTATTGTGAATTATGGAACATCGGTACTAAAGGTCACCCAACCTAGTAATATGGAAAATTGTTTTGAAAATGTATATGATCCTTAACTTGTTGTTTTGCTATTATTTGAAGCCCTTATTAAATTCTTGACCATTCCTCTTGTATTATTATTCATTCTATTGAGTTTGTGTTTAGCTATACATACTAGTGCTATTCGACGGTACTAACGTCATTTTTGCTGAGGGTGCTGTATCTTTGAATGGATGTAGGTGGTTACATAGTAGACAGTGCGAATTACAGATAGTGATGCATCCTCTTCTCAGCGGACTCGGTGAGCCCCATTTCATTCCGGGGTCATGTATTGTAGCTTTTGTTTATATTATGGTCACTTTTGAGGTATAGCCGGGGCCTTATTGCCGGCACCATCTTTACTCTCTTTTGTATCTTTAGAGGCTCCATAGACACTATGTGGGTTGTATAAGAGTGTTGGGAATTTTTAACAAGTCATGTTGTGTTTGATCACTTGTTACACTTGAACTGTAAGAAAAGAATCTTTTGGGTCTTAAAAGCACAATGATTAATGAAATGATTTAGGAATGTATGAATGAGACTTCTACTGTATAATTAATGAAATCTCGTCTTCTCTTGATCATGGGTTAATTGGGTAGAAAGTATCTAATAGGCTTGCTCGTCTGGGTTCACTTGGTTGAGCGCGGGTCATGTCACGACCCAAACTGATGGGCCGCGATGGGCACCCGATACCTTACTCAACCGAGTACCAACATAATGTATCTTTTGTATCATATTATCATAGATAACTGAGCCGGAGAGGCTACCGTGAGATAAATAGAATACAACATGAAATACCAACTTATACATAAGACATACGGGCCTATAAGACCAAAATAACCACTCGTACACTGAAAATAGGTCGACAAGGCCTTACAATCCTTTACGTACATGGCATCTATCTACAAGCCTCTAAGAATAAATATTTATCATAAAGGTTGGGACATAGCCCCGCCATACCAAACACGATACGTCTAAATCATACTGACCAAACAAGCAACTCTAGAGAAAATGGAGCGCACAATACATTTCGATGAGCTGATAGCTTACTTGGAGGGCTCATAACCTGTCTATTGGGACTTACGGGCATGAAATGCAGCATCCCCAGGCAAAAGGGACGTCAGTACAAATAATGTACCGAGTATGTAAGGAATGAAAATCAGTAAATAATAGACATGATAGAAACATGGAGTAAAAGACTCAACATGTAAATCTGAATAACTCTGTGAATCATTAATATTTACAATGCCATGCATATGCATATAAATGTCATACCATGCATAAGTATATGCGTTCATAACATCATCAAGCCTCTGAGGGCATCCTATCATATCATCTCGGCCATTGCGGGCAAATCATCAACGTATACCAGCTGATCAGGTGGTGGTGCGTATATAACATTGTAACCTTTTCCCATATCCCATATACATATATATACGCGTATATAACGCCATCTGGTCATGGGTCAATGTATATGTATAAATGCATGAAATACATTAATATGATTTCTCAGAATATCATAAAAATAATGTGCATGTCGGATAAACTTTATCAAATATGTATTTTTCTGAGACCCATGAACAGAAGATATAATAATAATTCACATGGGGAATCAAGAATATAGACACCCCTAGTATTTCTATGAATAGAATCAATTATGGAAGTTGTGCATTTGCTCGTTTCGTTCGTGTCCCATAGATCATGCCAAAAAGAAAGAAGGGATAGCCTTAACATACCTGAACCGATTCTCTTGAGAAAGATTGTACCTTATTTCTTTGGAATCGCAAAATCCCGTTGCCGTAGCGTTATACGGCCTCATATGAGATTCCCTTTGAGAATTCATCCATTAGCAAGTCTAGGTATTTCCCCTTAATGAATTAGGGGGTATTTTATGAACAATCATTTAGGAAATCGTGTGTTGTTGTATATTAATCTTCTTCAAGTAAGATTTGTGTGCTTTCCAAGCATCTTCAAATATATATAATATTTGGTAGTTTGCATTTGTGAAATGGCACTTTGAAGCCACCATGTATGGAGGAGGAAGATGAACCTCCGTGGCTATATGTGTGCCCTCAAAACATTTGCTGTGATAACTAGGAAAAACACGTTATGTTCTCCCTTTTTTTCTAAGAAAAGATCAAGATTCTAATTGGTAAAAAGAGTTATCCATTTTAAAAATCGAACATTTCTTTTTAAATTGTAGTATATCATATAGATTATTTCTAATACTTGAACCAAAGAGTTCTCAAAATTTTGCCACCTTAACAAATAACATTATGAGTCATTTAATTGGGGTAGGTTTGCTGCCACGTTTGGGGGGGGGGGGGAGGGGGGTTTAGCCTTATCCAAATTTATCCACTTAATTCCTTAATTAATTTGTCAATCCCCCATTAACTAATAATTACCCAATTATCCACATAATTAGGAATTATCTCAAATTACTTAAAATACTACTCACTTTTGACACACTTTGTACACCTTACTATTATGGCCATGTGGTACCTTGTATGGCACTTGTCCAAATACCGGGTATTATAGCTCGGACATTAGTTTTTCTCAAAATGACAAACTTCGACGAAATTCATTTTTCTTCGATTTGCTTACCCTCTTTCCTTCACGAATTTACTTATCACTTGTTTGAAGTAGCACAATACTTATAATCCCAAAATAATCTCATTCCTGAACTTACGTCGATTAACTTACGACGAAATTTTAATTTACGAAAATGCGGGATGTAACATCTCATTTCCGAGCATTCATCAATTTATTTATGTCTATCACTTTATTCTGAAAACTCGAACAAGACATTCTTTTGCTTTTAGCTCCCCTTGCTCCATCTACTGGCTCTTCGGTTAGCCTAACATTCTTTCTCTACTAGGGACGGGAGTCACACTAAGTTAATATTTATCCCTTCAAGGCTTCCATTGCCTATCGTCGTAATACTCATATCTAGCTGTACTATTCTAGAGTGCACCATCTGGGTGTCTCATAAGGAGATCAATTAGGACATTTGCAATATCCTTTGGAAATGTCAGATAACGCTAACAATCCATCCACCATTTTGGGTTACCCTAACACCAGCTAGATCCTGATATCCTGCCTTCTCTTATACTAATTATGTTAGCCCCCATAGGGCATAAATGAGATGGGTGTGGCCAATTGTGCATACCTCTATTATTGTTGAAGGTAACTCAAAAGGCTTATATTCCTCTGTGATAATCTTCATTAGCTGGGTAGCTCGTACACTTTTTCATCTTGCTTCTTTTACTTGCTGAAACTTGTGTCTACCTTCTAATTCTCTTATTCATTTTTTACCATGAGAGTGGATAGACATTCTTGCCTTAGGGATCCTTATCAAGAAGTTTACACATTTTAGTACACACATCATCTGCCAAATACCTCATATTTATCGATCATAAGCATGATGCAAAAATTGAGTTCTTCTGACTCAACTCTTCCACAGCTATATCTCTTACCAACCATCTTTCTAGATGTAAGCATCGTCATATTATGAATAAGATAGAGTTTAGGAGATTGAGTTCTTAAAACTGAGCTCTACCACATGATCTAGAGTACGAAGAAAGAGTAACAATCCTAAATGCCCTGTAGCCTCCTGCTTATAAGTGTGGTGCACAACACACCCATAAACAAGACTCTACTAGACATGGTGTCACGACCCAACTGGAGGGTCATGACTAGCACCCGGGCCATACTTGCCGAGCACCAACGTACATTTTATCTAACCTTCCTTATTATCTTTAAGGGCCGACAAGATCAATATAAATGGTAGACATGGATCAAGAACATCCAACAATTAAAGATAATGTCATGAACATACATAACATGGGACGACAAGACTGTCAAGAAACTATATATAAGGTACGAGCTACCATGAGTCGACACCTGTCTATGAGCCTCTAAAAGAACATAAGTGCTACAACATTGCCGGAACAGGGCCCCGACATACCCATAAGGTCTATAACAAAAATGCATACCAAGACCACGGCAAGTCCGGAGAAAGGATCTTGCCAATAACGCTGAACCGGATAGCCTACTGTGATGGGGGAGCTGCGTCTACCCGTCTATCAGGACCTGCAGCACGACATGCAGCGTCCACAAATAAAAAGGACGTCAGTACGAATAAAGTACTGAGTATGTAAGGCAGAATAGCATAAGTAAGAACAATAATGTAAACAGTGATAGGGAATATACAACCTGTGACATCTGGGTACCTCTGAGGGCTACTGACATGAAATACATGATACATACATATATATATACATAAACGTTTAAAACATATGCCTTTGTGGGCATCATCATCATCATATCGTACCCGGCCATAATAGGCTCGGTAAAACGTACCCGGCCATCATAGGGCTCGGTAGAATCGTACCCGGCCACGTGGAGCTCGGTAAAACCCAACTGATCAGTGGTTGCACAATAGGTGCCATACCCGGCCAACTATAGCGCGGCTCGGTAGAGTAAAATAGATACATATATATGATGCATGCTGGACTCGTTGGAATCATAATTTGAACCTTTCGGAGTGACGTAAGGTCGGTATCCTTCGTACACGTTATTAGGATTAACTCTTCATCAAGAATCTTATAAGAATAAGGAACTACCAACAACATTGATAATATAAGAATAAGAGAAGTAACATCAATATCAATCGTTTCATAAGAAGGGCAGCAATGTAAGTACTGCTAGCTTCTAAGAGTAGAGTATCTTTGGGAGCTCGTTCATTACATTATGTACAATCGGAGTCGTGCAAAAGAATGAAGGGGATAGACTCACATACCTTGTATATACTGCCCAACCTCAAGCTATGCAAATATCACGACTCCTTAGTCTACAATAAGATAAATGACACTATCATTATCGTTTAAGCGTCGTAACTATTATGTATCGACCACAACCTATTTTACGATGAAACGGACAGCACCTCCCCTATTTATATGACTTCCCACAAGTCAATAAAATCACCAAACAGCCCAAACAACATCATTAATAATCATATTGAGCCTCCAAAACAGTCCACCAACCAACAACATTACTACCAAGCTTTTTGATATATATTTCACAAGTTCTAGCTTCAACGACTTAGCTGCAACTTGGATAATCTTAAATATATATAGAGTAAGAGGTTCCTTACTTTTAAACAGAAAGAACAACTCCAATTTGACCTTAATTTTCCACGAAATATCCCTTCAATTCTGCCACAAGAACAAGGAAGCGAAACTAGCAATTAATTCGGGTTTTTCGGCACTAGAATTACTTTAGAAGACTTGAAATCACCTAGGGTTGATATTAAAAACTTGAAGGTGTATTTACAGAACATAAAGCACTTAAAACAACCTCCCACACGAGCTGGAACAACACAAAAATCAGCAACAACAAGAAAAACAAGAAACTTACTAGCACCACGGGATTCCCGACATTTGATTTGTGTTGTTTGCCCTTTGTTTGGGTCTTGGATCATGAGAGAACCTTGAGAGAATGTTTTTAGGGTTATAAGGTCTGAATATACTGAAAAATAATGACTTAAAACGGGGTTGAGTTATCTTATATATGTCCAAATGTCTTAAACCGCCTTTGTGGGCCCCATAGAGAGCAGCTTGGCGCACTCTCGCGAAAACGCGAATATCTCTCTATTCCGAGATCGTATCGATGAACGGTTTAATGCGTTGGAAACTAGACTCATAGATCTTCAATTTGATAGGTAGATCACCCCATAATTCCAAGCACATTGGGAGTAAAATGCAGTAACATTTGACCTAAAGTTTAAGTAAAATTATAAACCTAAGTTGCGACAACTTTTATCGACTTTTATTTCATAACTCGCTTGACTTCAAGACTTATGATGCGGATATTATATGATTCAAATACATTAAAACAAGACCTCTTGGGACAGTTAATCACCTCTAGTGTTATCCGAAAATACGGGTTACAACATCCTTGATTAGCTTAACTTCAAATACTTGTTAACCACTCTTATACACCCTTGTATCGTTTAAGACCAATAGGATTAACTTATTATCATCTCAAAGACAATCTCTTCTTGGATTTACGTCGACTACCTTATGGCGTGATCTATGATATGCGAATTTGGGTTGTAACATCCTCTCCCCCTTAGGAACATTCGTCCTCGAATGTAAGGGTTTATGGGGTGTCTAACTCATCGTGGATTCCGACGGAGATTTCCGGCTGAGTTTCCCTTATAAAATGGACACTAGCCAAACTTGCAAGCAGTTAAACCCAACCTATGGCCATACAAGACTATACAAAGCATTATGGATATGTACATTATCTGCATATCACCATTTTGTATTAAAAAAAGAGTATTCACAAGCTATTGCTTATCTTATAGAGCCGTTTCACCTTATAATGCGTCCTTCTTTCCCCCGGCATCCTCGTTATCTTCACTCTGGAATAGGTAAGGGTATTTAGACTTCATCTCCTCTTCTGCTTCCCATGTCATTTCTTCTATATTCTTGTTCCTCCATAATACTTTCACGGAAGCTACATCCTTTGTTCTCAGCTTGCGGACTTGTCGATCTAATATAGCCACTGGCACTTCATCATATGATAGATCCTTTGTAACTTGTACATCTTTGATAGGGATGACCCGAGAAGGGTCTCCAATACATTTCCTCAACATAGATACATGGAATACCGGGTGGACAAATTCCAATTCAGATGGCAATTCTAACTTGTAAGCAACCTGTCCAATTCGTCGAAGAATTTTGTACGGCCCAATATACCGCGGACTCAACTTACCCTTCTTCCCAAAACGCATAACACCCTTCATCGGCGAGATCTTCAGGAAAACCCAATCACTAACCTTAAATTCCAGATCACGACGTCGGACGTCGGAATAAGACTTTTGCCTGCTTTGTGCCGTCCTCAGTCGCTCTTGTATCACTTTCACCTTCTCAATGGCTTGGTGAATCAAATCTGGCCCATATAATTCTGTCTCACCGACTTCGAACCATCCAACTGGTGATCTACATCTCCTCCCGTACAGTGCCTCATACGGGGCCATTTTAATACTGGAATGATAGCTATTATTGTAGGCAAATTCTATAAGTGCCAGATGGTCATCCCAATTCCCCTTGAAATCTAGAACACATGCTCGTAGCATATCTTCAAGCATCTGGATGGTACGTTCAGCCTGTCCGTCAGTCTGCTGATGGAATGCAGTGCTGAGATTTACTTGTGTGCCTAAACCCTTCTGAAAAGACCTCCAAAAGTTAGCCGTAAATTGAGCTCCTCGGTCTGATATAATAGATACCGGCACACCATGAAGCCTAACAATCTCCTTGATATACAACTTCGCATAATCTTCAGCCGTGTAAGTTGTCTTAACTGGTAGAAAATGGGCAGATTTTGTAAGTCGATCAACTATCACCCAGATGGAGTCAAACTTATGATAAGAGCGAGGTAATCCAATAATGAAGTCCATATTAATCACCTCCCATTTGTAGGTCGGAATCTCTATATTCTGAATCAATCCACTGGGTTTCTGATGCTCGATCTTTACTTGTTGATAATTAGGACACTGGGCTACAAATTCTGCAATAGACTTCTTCATGTTATCCCACCAATACTGCTCCTTAACGTCATGATACATCTTTGTCGAGCCAGGATGGATAGAATATTGGGACTGGTGAATCTCAATCATAATCTTCTCTCGCAACCCTGCCACACTAGGTACACATAATCGGCCCTGGTATCTTAGTGTCCCATCTCCTCCGATCTTGAAAGCTGTAATCTTACACTGCTGAATTCCCTCTCTCAATCTTACTAAGGTAGGATCTTCATATTGCCGTGCTTTTACCTCGGCTACCAAAGATGATTCTGCTGTATTCTGTACAGTAACACCTCTGTCATCAGAGTCCAACAATCTGATTCTCATATTGGCCAGCAGGTGAAGCTCTTTGGTCAACCCTTGTCTACCTGCCTCAATATGTATTAAGCTTCCCATTCACTTACGGCTGAGAGCGTCTGCCACAACATTGGCTTTACCAGGATGGTGCAATATCTCGATGTCGTAGTCTTTCAGTAATTCAAGACACCTACGCTGCCTCAAATTCAACTCCTTCTGCTTGAAGATGTATTGTAAACTCTTGTGATCTGTGTAGATGTCAACATGGACGCCGTATAAGTAGTGCCGCCATATCTTCAAAGCATATATTACTGCAGCCAATTCCAAATCATGAGTCGGGTAATTCTTTTCATGCTTCTTCAATTGTCTTGATGCATAAGCAATCACCTTCCCACGTTGCATCAATACGCACCCCAAACCTATACCTGAGGCATCACAATATACCACATAACCTTCTGTTCCTTCTGGGAGAGTGAGCACTAGCGCGGATGTCAATCGATTCTTTAGCTCCTGAAAACTATGTTCACAAGCATCAGACCACTGGAACTTAGTTTTCTGTGTTAACTTAGTCAATGGTGCTGATATAGAGGAAAACCCTTCTACAAACCGCCTATAATATCCTGCTAGCCCCAGGAAGCTGCGGACTTCTGACGGTGTTGTAGGTCTCGGCCAATTCTTCACTGCATCGATCTTCTGAGTGTCGACACTAATACCCGCATCAGATATCACCTGGCCAAGGAATGCTACTGAGTTTAGCAAGAATTCACATTTAGAGAGCTTAGCATATAACTTATGATCCTGAAGGGTCTGGGCATAAGCCTGAATACGGGAAATATCCATGCCCTCTACCAAGGAGGCTGTTGTGCACTCATTTATCAGATGTGGTCACCCTATCACTCATCTCGGCCACCATATGGGGAGTATACCTTGATAAAGAATCAAACTATATACTATACTCTCATGCACTCATATTACCCTGTCGAAGGTTCAAGAACTTATCAGCTCTAGCTCATCGTATCTCAGCTGGTAAGTAGTGATGAAGAAAGGCCTCAGAAAATTCCTTCCACACGGCTGGAGGAGCGTTCGGACCCCTAGATCTCTCCCAACTATCATACCATAAAATCGCTAAATCCCATAACCGATAAGAAGCCAACTCTACTGCCTCTGTATCACTAGCATGCATAACACGCAATGTACAATGAACCTGATCAATAAATGTTTGCGGGTCCTCCTTGGGGCTTGATCCGGTAAACACTGGAGGGTCTAGATTAATAAAATCACGAACTCCTGCACTAACCGGTTTATCAGCAGCACCGGTATTCTGCCTCTGAGCCTGAGCAGCTACTAAGCTACTCAACAACTGCACTGCACTGCGCATATCGTGGTCTGTAGTGCCAGACGGAGGAACTGGATGTACTGGGTGCCTCCTAATATCCTCTGGAGGAGACAGAGAGGTATGAGACGGCATCTCACTCTGAGGCTCACTTTGGCCTGCTATGGCTGGAGGCACCTGAATGTTACCCTCTCCTACAGCTGTATCAAGCCGTTTACTAATCGCTTGCTTCCTAGTCGAAGGCATCGCTAAAAGAAAACAAGGTGAATATTAGATATGAACACTTACGACTCAACTCTACGCACGATCTAGATTCAGGAAGAAGGTAACAACCCTAGATGTCACGTAGCCTCCTGATTATAAATGTGGCGCGCTACACATCCATAATCAAAACTCTACTAGACACGGCTCATAGACAACCCCTAGGACAGACTTGCTCTGATACCAAGTTTGTCACGACCCAACTGGAGGGTCATGACTAGCACCCGGGCCATACTTGCCGAGCACCAACGTACATTTTATCTAACCTTCCTTATTATCTTTAAGGGCCGACAAGATCAATATAAATGGTAGACATGGATCATGAACATCCAACAATTAAAGATAATGTCATGAACATACATAACATGGGACGACAAGACTGTCAAGAAACTATATATAAGGTACGAGCTACCATGAGTCGACACCTGTCTATGAGCCTCTAAAAGAACATAAGTGCTACAACATTGCCGGAACAGGGCCCCGACATACCCATAAGGTCTATAACAAAAATGCATACCAAGACCACGGCAAGTCCGGAGAAAGGATCTTGCCAATAACGCTGAACCGGATAGCCTACTGTGATGGGGGAGCTGCGTCTACCCGTCTATCAGGACCTGCAGCACGACATGCAGCGTCCACAAATAAAAAGGACGTCAGTACGAATAAAGTACTGAGTATGTAAGGCAGAATAGCATAAGTAAGAACAATAATGTAAACAGTGATAGGGAATATACAACCTGTGACATCTGGGTACCTCTGAGGGCTACTGACATGAAATACATGATACATACATATATATATACATAAACGTTTAAAACATATGCCTTTGTGGGCATCATCATCATCATATCGTACCCGGCCATAATAGGCTCGGTAAAACGTACCCGGCCATCATAGGGCTCGGTAGAATCGTACCCGGCCACGTGGAGCTCGGTAAAACCCAACTGATCAGTGGTTGCACAATAGGTGCCATACCCGGCCAACTATAGCGCGGCTCGGTAGAGTAAAATAGATACATATATATGATGCATGCTGGACTCGTTGGAATCATAATTTGAACCTTTCGGAGTGACGTAAGGTCGGTATCCTTCGTACACGTTATTAGGATTAACTCTTCATCAAGAATCTTATAAGAATCAGGAACTACCAACAACATTGATAATATAAGAATAAGAGAAGTAACATCAATATCAATCGTTTCATAAGAAGGGCAGCAATGTAAGTACTGCTAGCTTCTAAGAGTAGAGTATCTTTGGGAGCTCGTTCATTACATTATGTACAATCGGAGTCGTGCAAAAGAATGAAGGGGATAGACTCACATACCTTGTATATACTGCCCAACCTCAAGCTATGCAAATATCACGACTCCTTAGTCTACAATAAGATAAATGACACTATCATTATCGTTTAAGCGTCGTAACTATTATGTATCGACCACAACCTATTTTACGATGAAACGGACAGCACCTCCCCTATTTATATGACTTCCCACAAGTCAATAAAATCACCAAACAGCCCAAACAACATCATTAATAATCATATTGAGCCTCCAAAACAGTCCACCAACCAACAACATTACTACCAAGCTTTTTGATATATATTTCACAAGTTCTAGCTTCAACGACTTAGCTGCAACTTGGATAATCTTAAATATATATAGAGTAAGAGGTTCCTTACTTTTAAACAGAAAGAACAACTCCAATTTGACCTTAATTTTCCACGAAATATCCCTTCAATTCTGCCACAAGAACAAGGAAGCGAAACTAGCAATTAATTCGGGTTTTTCGGCACTAGAATTACTTTAGAAGACTTGAAATCACCTAGGGTTGATATTAAAAACTTGAAGGTGTATTTACAGAACATAAAGCACTTAAAACAACCTCCCACACGAGCTGGAACAACACAAAAATCAGCAACAACAAGAAAAACAAGAAACTTACTAGCACCACGGGATTCCCGACATTTGATTTGTGTTGTTTGCCCTTTGTTTGGGTCTTGGATCATGAGAGAACCTTGAGAGAATGTTTTTAGGGTTATAAGGTCTGAATATACTGAAAAATAATGACTTAAAACGGGGTTGAGTTATCTTATATATGTCCAAATGTCTTAAACCGCCTTTGTGGGCCCCATAGAGAGCAGCTTGGCGCACTCTCGCGAAAACGCGAATATCTCTCTATTCCGAGATCGTATCGATGAACGGTTTAATGCGTTGGAAACTAGACTCATAGATCTTCAATTTGATAGGTAGATCACCCCATAATTCCAAGCACATTGGGAGTAAAATGCAGTAACATTTGACCTAAAGTTTAAGTAAAATTATAAACCTAAGTTGCGACAACTTTTATCGACTTTTATTTCATAACTCGCTTGACTTCAAGACTTATGATGCGGATATTATATGATTCAAATACATTAAAACAAGACCTCTTGGGACAGTTAATCACCTCTAGTGTTATCCGAAAATACGGGTTACAACATCCTTGATTAGCTTAACTTCAAATACTTGTTAACCACTCTTATACACCCTTGTATCGTTTAAGACCAATAGGATTAACTTATTATCATCTCAAAGATAATCTCTTCTTGGATTTACGTCGACTACCTTATGGCGTGATCTATGATATGCGAATTTGGGTTGTAACACATGGCTTGTAGACTCCATAGGACAGAACTACTCTGATACCACTTTTGTCACGACCCAAACCGATTGACCGCGACGGGCACCCGGTACCTTACTCAACCGAGTACCAACATAACGTATCTTTCGTATCATACTATTGTAGATAACTGAGCTGGAGAAGCTGCCGTGAGATAAGTAGAATACAACATGAAATACCAACTTACACATAAGACATACGGGCCTATAAGACCAAAATAACCACTCGTACACTGAACATAGGCCGACAAGGCCATACAATCTTTTATGTACATGACATCTGTCTACAAGCCTCTAAGAATACATATTTATCATAAAGGTCGGGACATAGCCCCACCATACCAAACAATACACATTTAAATCATACTGACCAAACAAGCAACTCCGAAGCAAATGGAGCGTACCAACACCTTTCGCTGAGCTGATAGCTTACTTGGAGGGTTCATAACCTGTCTATCGGGACCTGTGGGCATGAAACGCAGCGTCCCCAGGCAAAAGGGACGTTAATACAAATAATGTACCGAGTATGTAAGGAATGAAAATCAGTAAATAATAGACATGATAGAAACATGGAGTAAAAGACTCAACATGTAAATCTGAATAACTCTGTGAATCATTAATATTTACAATGCCATGCATATGCGTATAAATGTCATACCATGCGTAGGTATATGAGTTCATAACATCATCAAGCCTCTGAGGGCATCCCATCATATCATCTCGGCCACTGTGGGCAAATCATCAACGTATACCAGCTGATCAGGTGGTGGTGCGTATATAACGTCGTAACCTTTTTCCATATCCCATATACATATATATACACGTATATAATGCCATCTGGTCATGGGTCAATGTACATGTATAAATGCATGAAATGAATAAGAAATACGTTAATAAGATTTCTCGGAATGTCATAAAAATAATGTGCATATCGGATAAACTTTATCAAATAAGTATTTTTCTGAGACCCATGAACAGAAGATATAATAATAATTCACATGGGGAATCAAGAATATAGACACCCCTAGTATTTCTATGAATAGAATCAATTATGGAAGTTGTGCATTTTCTCGTTTCGTTCGTGTCGTATAGATCATGCCGAAAAGAAAGAAGGGATAGCCTTAACATACCTGAACTGATTCTCTTGAGAAAGATTGTACCGTATTTCTTTGGAATCGCAAAATCCCATTGCCGTAGCGTTATAAGGCCTCATATGATATTCCCTTTGAGAATTCATCCCTTAGCAAGTCTAGGTATTTCCCCTTAATGAATTAGGGGGTATTTTATGAACAATCATTTAGGAAATCATGTGTTGTTGTATATTAATCTTTTTCAAGTAATTTTTGTTTGCTTTCCAAGCATCTTCAAATACATATAATATTTGGAAGTTTGCCTTTGTGAAATGGCACTTTGAAGCCACCATGTATGGAGGAGGAAGATGAACCTCGGTGGCTATATGTGTGTTCTCAAAACATTTGTTGTGATAACTAGGAAAAACACGTTATGTTCTCCCTTTTGTTCTAAGAAAAGAAAAAGATTCTAATTGGTAAAAAGAGTTATCCATTTAAAAAATCAAACATATCTTTTTAAATTATAGTATATCATATAGATTATTTCTAATACTTGAACCAAAGATTTCTCAATTTTTTTCCACCTTACCAAATAACATTATGAGTCATTTAATCGGGGTAGGTTTGTTGCCACGTTGGGGGGGGGGTAGGCTTATCCAAATTTATCCACTTAATTCCTTAATTAATTTGTTAATTCTCCCATTAACTAATAATTACCCAATTATCCACATAATTAGGCATTATCTCAAATTACTTAAAATACTACTAGCTTTTTACACAATTTGTATACCTTACTATTATGGCCATGTGGTACCTTGTATGCCACTAGTCCATAAATACCGGGTATTATAGCTTGGACCGTATTTTTTCTCAAAATGTCAAACTTCGGCGAAATTTATTTTTCTTCGATTTGCTTACCCTCTTTCCTTCACGAATTTACTTATCACTTGTTTGAAGTAGCAAAATACTTATAATCCCAAAATAATCTCATTCCCGAACTTAAGTCGATTAACTTATGACGAAATTTTAATGTACAAAAATGCGGGATGTAACATCTCATTTCCGAGCTTTTATCAATTTATTTATGGCGTACTTTCACGTACAAAAATATGCGGTATAATAGGTCGCGTTTCCCAATGATGGGGAGTGACATAAACTCTACTTTATTCGTAATACAACGATACCTACATCCACAAAGATAGTTGGTAAGAGATTGAATATGGCTGTCGAAGAGTTGAGTTAGAAGAACTCCATTTTGCTTCATGCTTATGATGAGTAAGTGTAAGGTCTTCAGTAGATTATGGGTGTACTAAGACGTGTAAGCTTCTTGATAAGGAGCCCTAAGGCATGAATATCTATCCACCTATGGTTTAAAAAACAACAAGAGCATCAGAAGGTAGATACAAGTTTCAACAAGTAAAAGAAGCAAGGTGAAGAAGGGTACGTGGTACCCAGTTAGTGAAGATTATCAGTTTTTACAATTCAGGCAGAGAAATATAAGTATTCTGAGTTACCTTCAATAGTAACAGAGATATATATAATTGGCCACACCCATCTCAGTTATGCCTTGTGGGAGCTAACAAATATAGTTTAAGAGAAGAATGAGATATCGGGATCCAGTTAGGGTTAGAGTAACCAAAATGGTGGATGGATTGTTATCATTAGCTAACATTTCTGAAGGATAGTGCAAATGTTGTAATGGATCTCCTTGTGAGACACCCGGATGGTGAACTCTAGAATAGTATAGTTAGATATGAATACTAGAATATTCAAAAATTTCAGAAGATAGGCAGTGAAATCCTAGAAGGGATAAATATTTAACTTAGTATGACTCCCGCCCCTAGTAAAAAAAGAGATAATGTTAGGCATCCCGAAGAGCCAGTGAGATGAAGCAAGGGCAGATAAAAGTGAAAGAACATTTTGTTGATGTTTTCAGAATAAAGTGATAGACAGAAATATTAGCCGGAGAATAAGAAGAGAGTAAATGAAGCAATTTGAGTAAGATGTGATAAATGGGTGATAACGGTAAATCAAAATATGACAGAATGACAGAGTCTATAATCAAGTAAAGGAAATGACAAGAGGCGACAGGCCTTGAGACAAAAAAACTGTATCAGCCATAAAGTCATACCCTCATTTCGAGAAATAAGTTGGTGACTCGAACATGATTACCAGAAGGCCAAGTTAGACCCCCGGAGTAATAAAAATCAATATGGTCTAGTGAACAAGATAAACTGAACATGAATTAGGGATCGAAAGATTTGATAATAGTCGACATCGTGATAATTTCAGAGATAGCATTCCGACAATAATAGAATAGACAACAAAAGAATAATCTTTAAAGTTCATTCAGGAAGACGCTTCCCTAAAGCAAGCACTATGAGCAGAGTTAAGCTTAAATGACTAAGTGTGCCAGATACACTAAGTGTCACCCTTGTGCATAAGGAATTTAGTTATCCCTGGTACATAAGGGTTACCGTAAGTCGAGTGAGGGTCATTGATGATGTGAAAATATGCCAAAGATGAAGAGGCAAAACATCTATAGATAGATCGTTGTAGCACTAAATCTTAGTACTCCCCTAGGGGGGGGGGGGAAGATGGTGTGATGTGGTATTAAGTCGGAGTTAATTAGTTCAGGTAACTATGGAATGGTAAAGGAAGAATGTGGTAAAAAAAAGTGAAAGGGATGAGGTTGCATTTATCCAGATCCTACATAAATGTCGCGACTCTAGAACATTATGCAAGCACAATGCCAGGGAGAGGCAGTAAGAGTTCTCGTCCAGGATGTTATTGATAAATAAGTGCGAATGGACACTTGATACATCAAGAGCTAGTCCGAGAGGCAAGTTAAGAGAAAGTACATATCCAAAGAGAGATTACGCGGAATATAGATATGAGAATGGACCAACGCGTAGTTAGTAGTCGATTCAGGAAGAGCCTAGTTATGGCTAGACAAAAGGATACAAACAAATCAGCAGATTGTGCAAGATAAACATAGTGAAACCCAACATAGTGAATTCAGTCTCGCAGATATGACGTCATAATCCTTGAGAAATATTTAGATAGGGATTGGGGTAGTTAAAGGTACCGTATAAGTGTTACGGAAATAAAAGAAAATGCCATTGGGAAGAGCATCAAAAATGTCAGTTCAGAAGCAACCCTACGAGCACAAGAGTGCGGAGGTATGTAACTAAGGATAAATCTGGGCGAGTAAGAACATCAAAAAACAATCCTTTGGGTATATGATGTAATAAGATCGCAGCTTTACAAGAGTTAGAGGGTCTCCCCTAAGTAATACAATGAAAGACTAGCTAAGGAAATAAGGAAGAAGGCTTCAACCTAAGCATAGTGACCTAAAGAGGAATTGATCTTGTAACGATCGCGTATAAGGAAACCAGATGCACAGATTCAGCAATTCCTCTAAGTCCAAAATGAATCCGAACTTGATTCGAATCATACCCGAAGCCCTCGGGACCCCGTCCAAATATACCAACAAGTCTTAAAACACATTACAAAATTACTCGATGCCTCAAATCACACAAAATAACATCAATTCAAGCCTAATGAACTAATGAGCTTTCAACTTCTAAAACCAATGCCGAATCATATCAAACCAAATTCGAATGAGCTCAAATTTTGCACCCAAGTCATAAATGACACAACAGACCTGCTCCAACTCTCGGAACTGAAATCCAAACCCTATATCAACAAAGTCAACTCTCGGTCAAACCTCCCAACCATCCAAACCTCATACTTTCCAACTTTCGCCAAAAAGCCTCAAACCAACCTACGGACCTCCAAATCAAAATACGGATATACGCCTAAGTCTAAAATCACCATACTAAGCTATCGAAACAATCAAAACTCCATTCCGAAGTCGTCTACATATAAGTCAAACTCCAGTCAACTCTTTCAACTTAAGCTTCCAACCTTAGGACTAAGTGTCCCAATTCACTCCGAAACATCTCCAGAGCCAAACCAACCTCCCCGGCAAGTCACATAACCACAATTGAAATAGAAAGAGTAATAAATAGGGGAACGAGTCTACAAAACACAAAACGACCGGACGGGTCGTTACATTCTCCCCCTCTTAAACATCCGTTCGTCCTCGAATGGGTCTAGAATCATACCTGAAGTCTCAAATAGGTGTGAATAACTGCTTCGCATCTCCCGCTCTATCTCCCAAGTAGCCTCCTCGATCAGCTGACCTCTCCATTGAACTTTCACTGATGCAATATTATTTGATCTCAACTTTCGAACCTGTCGATCCAAAATGGCCACCGGTTCCACATCATAAGTCAAATCCCCATCCAACTGAACCGTGATGAAGTCCAAAATATGTGATGGATCACCATGATACTTTTGGAGCATAGAAACGTGAAACACTGGGTGAACACCTAATAGACTAGGTGGCAATGCAAGTCTGTAGGCCATCTCTCCAAATCTCTCAAGTGCCTTAAAAGGTCCAATATACAGAGGTCTCAACTTGCCCTTCTTCCCGAACCTCATCACATCCTTCATGGGTGAAACTTTGAGCAACACCTTCTCACCCACCATGTATGCAACATCACGAACCTTCCTATCAACATAACTCTTCTGCCTGGACTGAGCTATACGAAGCCGCTCCTGGCTCAACTTTACCTTCTCTAAGGCATCATGGACCAAATCAGTGCCCAACAACCTAGCCTCCCCTAGTTCAAACCAACTAACTGGAGAATGACATCTCCTCCCATATAAGGCCTCATAATGAGCCATTTGAATACTCGATTGGAAGCTGTTATTGTAGGCGAACTCTGCTAACTAAAGAAACTGATCCCATGAACCTCCAAAATCCATAACATATTCACGTAACATATCCTCCAAGATCTGAATAGTGTGCTCGGACTGTCCATCCGTCAGAGGATGGAATGTTGTACTCAGCTCAACCCGCGTGCCTAGCTCTCGCTGCACTGCTCTCTAAAACTACAATGTAAAGTGCGTGCCTTGGTCAGAAATGTTAGAAATGGGCACGCCATGCAAACAGATAATCTCCCGGATGTAGATATGAGCCAACCACTCTGCATAATAAAAAGAAACCACCGGAATGAAGTGCGTAGACTTAGTCAACCGGTCCATAATAACCCAAACATTGTCATACTTCTCCAAAGTCTGTGGGAGCCCGATAACGAAATCCATGGTGATACGCTCCCACTTCCACTCCGGCATCTCTAATTTTTGAATCAACTCTCCCGGTTTCTGATGCTCCTTTACCTGTTGACAATTCAAGCACCGAGAGACATAGGCAACAATATCCTTCTTCATTCTCTGCCACCAATAGTGTTGTTTCAGGTCACGGTACATCTTCGTGATACCTGGGTCAATGGAATAGCACGAGCTGTGACCTCCTCAAGCATCAAATCTCTCAACCCATCAACATTTAGAACATAAATCTGGCCTTGAAGCCGCATAAAACCATCATCACCAATCACAACCTCCTTAGCACCTCCCACTGCACCATGTACTTCAATACCAACAAGTGAGGACCATCAAACTAGCGAGCCTTGATACTCTCCAACAACGATGTCTAAGCCATGACGCAAGCAAGAAGATGACTAGGCTCCGAAACATCCAATCTCACAAACTGATTGGCCAAGGCCTGAACATCCATGGCTAGGGGCCTTTTTGCTACCGGTAAATATGCCAAACTGCCCATACTCTCCGCCTTTCTACTAAGTGCATCGACCACTAAATTGTCCTTCCCCAGGTGATATAATATAGTGATATTATAGTCTTTCACCAACTCTAAAAATCTCCATTGCGGCAAATTAAGGTCCTTCTACTTGAACAAATGCTGGAGACTCTGATGGTCAGTATAGACCTCACAATGAACACCGTACAAATAGTGCCTCCAAATCTTCAATGCGTGAACAATAGCTGCCAACACTAAGTCATGCACAAGGTAATTCTTCTCATGAACCTTAAACTGTTGAGACGCGTATGCAATCACTCTACCATCCTGCATCAACCCGCGCCAAGCCTAATACGCGACACATCACAATACACGGTGTAAGATCTCGAACCTGTAGGCAACACCAACAATGTGGCTGCAGTCAATACAGTCTTGAGTTTCTAAAAGCTCTCCCCACACTCCTCAAACCATCTAAATAGGGCACCCTTCTGGGTCAATCTAGTCTAAGGTGCAGCAATGGACGAGAAATCCTCTACAAAACAGCAATAATAACCTGCCAAACACAAGAAGCTCCGAATCTATGTAGCGGAAGAAGGTCTAGGCCAACTCCTTACTGCCTCAATCTTTTTCGGAACTACCTTGATCCCCTCACTATACACTACGTGGCCCAAGAACGCCATAGAATCAAGCCAAAACTCACACTTGGAGAATTTAGCATACAACCTCTTCTCCCTCAAAGTCTGGAGTACAACCCTCATATGGTGCTCATGATCCTCCCAGCTGCGAGAGTACAAAAAGATGTTGTTAATGAATACTATTACGAAAGAATCAAGATATGGCTGGAATACACTGTTCATCAAGTGCGTAAGGCTATTGGGGCATTGGTCAACCCAAAAGACATCCACAAAAACTCATAGTGACCATAGCGGGTCCTGAATGCCGTCTTCAAGATGTCTAAATCCCGAATCTTCAACTAGTGATATCCAGACCTCAAATCAATCGTAGAGAACACTCTAGCACCCTGAAGCTAATCTAATAAGTCATCAATGCGCGGTAATGGGTGCTTGTTCTTAATTTTAACTTTGTTCAATTACCTATAATCAATACGCATCCACATAGTACCATCATTCTTCTTTACAAATATAACCGGTGCACCCCAAGGCGACACACTAGGCTTGATGAAATCTTTATCAAGTAACTCTTGAAGTTGTTCCTTCAGTTCCTTTAACTGTGCTGGTGCTATACGATATGGAGGAACATAGATGGGCTGAGTGCCTGGTATCAGGTCATTACCAAAATCAATGTCCCTGTCGGGTGGCATGCCCTGCAGGTCTGCAGGAAATACATCTAGGAAGTCTCTCACTATCGGGACTGACTCAACGGTAGGAGTATCAGCACTAACATCCCTCACGAAGGCCAAATACGCTAGACATCCCTTATCAACCATCCGTTGAGCCTTCAAATATGAAATCACTATAGTAGGAACATAATCCAGGGAACCTCTCCTCTTAACCCTAGGCAATTGCTAATGTCACGGTCTTAGCGTGACAATCCAGAATATCGTGACATGGTCACAATCAGTCCATGCCTAAAATCACGTCAAAATCAACCATGCTAAGAAATAAAAGATCAACTCTCATCTCTAATCTCCCAATAGTCACCACACATGACCGATAAATAATGTCCATAATAATAGAATCACCCATCGGTGTAGATACATGAATAGGCATAACTAAAGAATCATGGGGCATATCCAAAAAATGAGCAAAGTATAATGACATATATGAATAAGTAGAACCGGGATCAAATAATCTCGAAGACTCCCTATGGCATACTGAAACAATAGCCATGATCACGGCATCAGAAGCAACTACCTCTGGCCTGGCTGGAAATGCATAGCAACAGGCCTGACCACCACCTGATTGATCTTTCCCTCTAGGGCAGCCTCGAGCTGATTGAGCCCCACCCTGAGCTGGCTATGCGGGTGGTGTAGCTACTGGTGCTTAAATTATAGGCTGAGAACTCTGCTATGGGACCCAACTCAACATTATGGGGAAATCCCTCTTGAGGTGACTCAAGTCTTTATACTCATAGCAACCTCTCCTGAAAGGCCGCTGACCCTGATTGCCCGAAGAACTTCATGTGGAAACATGAGCATATGGAGAACGGTAAGAACTCTATGCCGGCAATACACTAAATGATGACTGAGCTGGGCATGCACTATAAGAATTGTGGCTAATTAAAGAACCACAAGGAACATGGCGAGCTGCCTAAACGGGTCTAGTAGGATGACCTCTACTATAATGGTGTTGACCTCCAGATGAGGCACTATTGAAACCACCTGAACTACGAGGCCTCTTGGCCTCCCGCTCCTGCCTGTGAATCAACTCTAAGCGTGTAGCAATCTCGACCACCTGGTCAAACCTAGCATCCATCGCAACCTCCCGAGCCATAATGAAGCGTAAACTATAGTTGAGGCCATTAATGAACTTCCTAATCTTCTCCCTATCAGTGGGAACCAACCATACCGCATGACGAGCCAATTTTGCAAACCTCATCTCATACTGAGTCACTGTCATACCCTCCTAGCATAGCTTCTCAAACTGCATGCGTAACTCCTCTCTACGAGTTTGTGGGACAAACTTCTCTAAGAAGAGAACTGAGAACTCATGCCAGGTAAGCGGCACTGTGTCAGCTGGCCTGCTCCACTCATAAGCCTGCCACCATCAGTAAGTTGCCCCTGTCAGCTAAAGAGTAGTAAATACAACCCCACTAGTGTCCAAAATACCCGTTATGCGAAGAATCTACTGACACTGGTCTATAAAATTCTAAGCATCCTCCGACTCTACTCCACTGAACTCTGGAGACTTAAGCCTCCCAAACCGCTCCAATCTCTTTTGCTCCTCATCACTCATAAAGGGACCAACCTCGGTCTGAGCAGCAGCAGCTAGCTGAACTAGAAAGACACCCGATGTCTGGTGACCGAGAGCTAGCTACTCTAGAGTATGGGCGGCAGAAGTCTGGGCACCTCCCCCAGCCTGTGAAGTGGCTGGTGTAGCTGGAACAAAAATCGCCTGAGCCAGGCTCGTGCACATAGTCAAAATCTACGCTAAGGCTTCCTGAAGGTCAGGAATAATGATGGGCACTGCTGGTGCCTAAGCTGGTCCCACCGGTTCAACAGCATCTAGTACCTAATACGGAGCTAGAGCAACTGGTGGCTCCACAAGAGCTTCTCTAGCTGTAGTACGAGCCATACCTCGGCCTCTACCGCAACCCTGGCCTCTACCGCAACCCTGGCCTCTTGCGGCCCTAACTGGTGGCCGTCCGCCTGATTTGGTCACACGTGTCCTCACCATCTGTGAGAGAATACAAGAGTCAAGTTTCAAACTTCGGGAATAACAAACCCGCACGACAAGAATACAAGAAAGTGAAGTTTCCTAACAGTTCGACAACCTCTCAAAGATAAGTATAGATATCTTCGCATTGATCTGCAAGACTCTACAAAACTTTCTCATGACTCGTAATACCTATGAACCTAGGGTTTTGATACCAAATTATCACGATCCAAATTCCCAATCCGTCGTGATGGAGCCTAACACACTTGCTAGGCAAGTCGGACATAATAATAAAGAACCACAATAACAAAATTTACAGAGATAACATAAATCTGAAACCTCAATATGAAAAGATACCGCTAATACATGATAAATCCCCCAAAATTTGGTAAATACAAAGTCATGAGCTCTACAATGGAATACAAGTCTGAAAGCTAAATACCAATACTGTCTGAACTAAAAACAACAGTACATAAGCAAAGAGATGCCAAGACAACCGGCGAGAATGCAACTCTACCCCGTCTCTCAATACTCAGCTCAACAAGCAACTCTACTACTGATAACTGGTACCAACACCTGGATCTGCACAATTAAGTGCAGAGTGCAGTATGATTACAACCGATCCAATGTACTCAATAAGTATCATAATTAATCTCGGCGAGGGAAAATAAGCAAGAATTATAAGTGATACCTACTATAACCTACACAGTTTCATCAATTTAATAAGTACAGAACAATGATATGATCAATCATAAAGCATAGAAGGAACTATCTCTCTGTGCGTGTAAAATTACTCAAGTACTCTACTCAGTAAATGATGCATCATATATGGGTGATATGCAAATGAATCAGGTAAATAACTACGAAAATTGCAAGTAGAGAAGAAACACAAATCCAAACAAACACTGGCCAAATTTTCCTCAACCTTTCCATATCCGTACCAAACTACGAATTAGTTTCCTCAATATCCGCGTGTACACCATCAAGAGAGAAACGGTGGATCCGTATCCACATGCAAGCACAACCAATTCAATGTGCTACCAGCCTGACATGGTCACAAGCTCAATATCATAATCCGCCTGGCGTGGTCACAAAAATAATAGTACAATCTGCTTGGCATGGTCGCAGACATAACAGTACAATCCGACCTGGCATGGTCACAAGCATAACAATAAAATACGCCTGGCGTGGTAACATACATAACAACATAATCTGCCCGGCATGGTCACATGAATAACAACACAATTCGCCCGGCATGGTCACACGCATCCAGTCCAATCATATCACGTAGGAGAAAATATACAAGAATACATATATGTGATGAATGACTAACATATCTCATGCTCGTGGACTGGTATAAATGACATGCTAAAGTGTAGGTATGTGCAAAGTGTACTATCACTGCTCAAATCAGCAATTTCATCACAAATATAGCAATTATCAAGTTCATTTTGGGAATTAGCCTCTATGTAACCTCAAACATGGCTCAGATAGTTCACAACAAGGTTACGAATATGAGAAACATTATAGCTTAAAGCTTAACGGTCAATTCTAGGCATATCATAGCCTAAGCATTACCCCGAACATGGATAAATACCACGGTACTCGCACATGGGCTCAAACCCCACTCATAAGCGCACCCATAACACGTAGCTATCACAAATAATTCAGGCAACTAGTGCCTCAACCAAGTTTTGGTAAGATACTTACCTCAAGTAAGCCAAATTACTCCTCTAACAAGCCCTTCCCACGTGTATCGACCTCTGGATGACCCGAATCTAGCCAAATAAACTTAATATAATCAATAAAAGCCATAGGAATTGATTCCAAATGATAAAGCTAAGATCTTTAACCAAAATCAAAAAGCTAACCCAAAAAGTCAATATCGGGCTCACACCTCGAAACCTGACAAAATTCACAAATTAACACCCATTCGTTTACGAGTCTAACTATACTAAAATCATCTAATTCCAACCTCAAATCGACCTTCAAATCCCCATTTTATAGTTTAGAAAAGTTTTTACCAAAATCCCCATTTCTTCACTGTAATTCACTAATTAGATGCTAAAGATAAAGATGGAATCATGAAATTATAACAAATCCGAGTCAAAAATACTTACCCCAATCCATATCGTGAAAATCCCCTCCAAAATCGCCCAAAGCCAAGCTCTCTAAATCAAAATGTGGTATAATAACTCTAACCCTCGAAATGGGATTTAAAACATTCTGCCCAGTCATTCCTCTTTGCGAACACGAAAGATGCCTCGCGTTCGCGAAGCAAAAATCACACCAGGTTCCAAAACCTCTTAAGCGAACGCGAAAGCTTAGTCGCGAATGCAATGGTCAACACCCTAAAGCTACGCGATCGCGGTTCAGGTCTCGCGACCGCGAAGAACAACGCCTGCCACCGCTGAGCCTTACTTCCCTTCTACGCGAACGCGTCACCTAGCTCGCATTCGCGGTGAACATCCTGCTTCAAACTTCACGAACGCGTCCCTGCATTCACAAACGCGATGCACAAATATTTCCTGCCACCAAATAACTCTACGTGATCGCGACCCTCTCCTTGCGATTGCGTATAAGGAAACCAGATGCACAGATTCAACAGTTCCTCTAAGTCCAAAATGAATCCGAACTTGATCCGAATCATACCCGAGGCCTCCGAGACCCCGTCCAAATATACCAACAAGTCCTAAAACACAATACGAACATACGCGAAGCCTCAAATCACATCAAACAACACTAAAATCATGAATCGCACACCAATTCAAGCCTAATGAACTAGTGAACTTCCAACTTCTAAAGCCAATGTCGAATCATATCAAACCAATTTTGAGTGAGGTGAAATTTTGCATACAAGTCATAAATGACACAAACGACTTACTCCAACTCCCGGAACCGAAATCCGAGCCCGATATTGACAAACGCAACTCTCGGTCAAACCTCCGAATCTTCCAAACCTCTAACTTTCGCCAAAAAGCCTCAAACCAACCTACGGACCACCAAATCAAAATCCGGACATAGTCTTAAGTCCAAAATCACTGTGCAAAGCTATAAAAACCATCAAAACTCCATTCCATAGTTGTCTATACATAAGTCAAACTACGATCAACTCTTTCAACTTAAGCTTCCAACCTTGGGACTAAGTGTCCCAATTCACCCCGAAACATCCCCGGAACCAAACCAACCACCTAAGAAAGTCACACCACCATAATTGAACATGGAAAGAGCAATAAATAGGGGAAAGAGGCTATAATACACAAAACGACTGGCCGAGTCATGGAAAGAGCAATTTAGATCGTTGATTCTTAGTTTTGATGTTAGTTGTGGTGTGTTGAGAATTTAGATAAGTTTGTATAGGGTATTAGGACTTGTTTGTATGATTTGACGGGGCCAGAGGGTTCATGTGTAGTTCATAATGATTTTGGAGGATTTTTGTGTCATTTGGCAATTCTGGTTCTGGTGCATCGCACCTACGGAAATTGGGATGGTTCGAGGACATGTCACTTCTACGGATGTAGAGAGCAGGTGTGATGTCACACCTACAAGGATTGTGCGCGCGCTTGTGACGATTGGTGTGACGACCCAAAATACACCTACATGTGATGGCACCTAACCCAACCCGGTAGGTAAACCAAAGAACAATTACACAATTCTAATGAAAATAATCAGTAATCAATAAGTGAAATAACTTAATTTCTATACAATATCCCAAAGATTGGTAGTACAAGTCATGAGCCGCTAAGATTTGGATTTACTAAGTTAGTATGAAAATAAATACAACATATGTTTGAAATATACATAAACAAAGTACGATTCGAAAACTACCAAGGACAAGTGGTAGCTATATCCAGAAAGCAGGTACATCTTCAGTGCCTGCTCCCATCATCTATAATAACTCAGCTCCAAGATCTGTACGCAAGGTGTTGAAGTGTAGTATGAGTACAACCGACCCCATGTACTCAGCAAGTATCATAACTAACCTTGGCGAGGTAATAATGGCAAAAATTATTAATGATACTCGCAAATAACCTGTTTAATTTCTAAATTTCACAAGTACACAATAATGGTGCCATATAATAATATAAACCCTCATCGATTCACAAAGAGATAATGTGCTAAGTCTTTAACCAGTTAATAATCTAGCATATAGAGAAAATATGCGTCTAATATCACTAAATCATCAAACTTGCATATGGGGAGGATACGTGTAAAGTATCAAATATTCCTTGCATAGTTTCATATAGAGAAGATATGCGTGAAATAACAATTTATCGTTCAACAAGTGCATATAGAGAAGATATGCATGATTAAACAAGTCAAGTCACACTGATTCACATATAGAGAAGATATGTACAATGTTTCAACTCATCAAGTAAGGTAGCATATAGAGGAGATATGCATATACACTCCGGAACTAGCAAATCGAGAAGAGATACAGTAAAATCATATATACATCCAGGAATTTGAAAATAGAGAAGAGATGCAAAGTCCAATCAATGATCAACTTTAGAAAAATCCACATCAACCAGAAACCCGTCGGTTTCTCACAACATGCGTGTACATCATCAAGAGAGAAACATGAGAGGGTGACCCTAAAGGGATGGATCCTTATCCACACACTGCATGGACAACTTACGTGCTAACAATAACGACCGTACGGATAACTCAAGTGCCAATAATAATAACCACATGGACAACTCACATGCCAATAGTCACTTGGATCCACACGGACTACTCACGTGCTATCAGTCCAGTCCATATCACACAAAAAACATATATACAAGAATACATGTACATGAACACTGTATAGAAAATTACATTCTCATGGACTGATATAAGTGACATGCTTAGGTGTATGCCTGTGTGAAATGTACTACCATAGCTCAAATTAGGAAATTTCAGCACAAAAATAGCAGTTATCATGTTCAATAAGGGGATTAAACTATATGCAACCTCTAACATGATCCAATTAGTTCAAAAGGGGGTACAAACATAAGAAACATATTGCATGAAGCTTAGCAATCAATTCAAGGCATATCATACCATAAGCACTACCCTGAGCATGAATAATATCCCGGTACACGCACATGGCTCAACCCCTCACATGTGCGCTACCCATATCACGTAGCTATCACTATAACTCAGACAAATAGTGCCTCAACTAAGTTTAGATAATATACTTACCTCAAACAAGTCAAATCAATACACTAAAGATGTCATCCCGTGTGAATCGACCTCCGAATGGCCCGAATCTAGCCAAAGACAACTCAATAAAATCAAATAATGCCATAGAAATCATATGGCAGCCCTGAGAGATTGGGCATATATGAATGTTGGATGCACCTGCGGAGTCACAGATGCGGTGGATGTGCCGCAGATGCAAAGTGCAACGACTCGACTAGTCGTTTGAGCATTGGCATTTCCATTCGATGTTTTGAGGTCTTGAGTATCTTCATATGATGTATTATGGCCGGCGTGTATGGTAGGTTTTGATGTTCAAGAGGTTTGGGGTTGATTTGGAAAAGAATATTTTATGTTTTGGAGGCTTAAAGTTGAAGAGTTGACCATGGTTTGAATTTTGTATAAACGGTCTCGAAATCACATTTTGATGGTTTTAATACCTTTGTATGCTGATTTTGGACTTAGGCGTATGTCCGGATTCATAATTGGATGTTTTTAGAAGGTTTAGGCTTTATTTGGCAAAAGTTGGAAATTTGAAAGTTTGAAAAGTTCATAGGTTTGACTGAAAGTGGACTTCTATGTTATTGAGTTCTGATTGTTGTTTCGAGAGTTGTAATAGGTTCGATATCTCATTTGGAACTTGTGTGCAAAATTTGGGGTCATTTCGAGTTGTTTAGACGCGTTCGACATAAGTTTGGAATTTGGAAATTTGAAATAGTCCATTAAGCTTGAAGTAAGGTGTGATTCGTGGTTTTGATGTTATTTTGTGTGATTTGAGGCCTTGAGTAGGTCCCTATTATGTTTTGGGACTTGTTGGTATGTTCAGACGGGGTCCTGAGGGTCTCGAGTGAGTTTCGAGGTGGTTTTAGATCATTTTGTACCACTTTGAGATAGCTGATGTTCTGGTGTTCCATTGTTCTTCGTGTTCGTGATCAATATGTCACGTTCGCGTAGAAGGTTTTGGGTGCCGGGTGTTTTTCATCGCATTTGCAATGAAGATGTCATGTTCATGTAGCTTTGTTGGTCAGGCAGGGTTTTTGGCCTTCGCGATCGCGTGGACGTCGCCGTATCGATAAAGGCCTGATCAACGTGGATCTAAATGTTTATGAGGGTGGCGTCGTGTTCACGATGTGTAGTTGTGCTGGAGGTAGATTTCATTTTGTGATCGCAAAGGTATTACCGTGATCACGTATGGTACCGCTGGGCAGTGCATATAACTTGTCATTTTCGGACTTTGAGCTCATTTAAACATATTTTTAGATTGGGAGCTCGGATTGAGGCAATTGTTGAGGTAATTTTAACCACTTAGATTGGGTTAATGTTCTTTATTCGTATTTGATTATTTTTCATGATTCCATCCTTACTTTGGCATTGATTAATGAATCTAGAAGAGAAATTGAGGGTTTTTTGGCAAAATATTTCTAAAGTGAATTATTGAGATTTGAACATCGATTTAGAGTCGGATTTGGGTGAAACTTGTATGGTTGGACTCGTACTCAAATGGATGTTGGATTTGCGAGTTTTGTCATGTTTCGAGGTGCGGGCGGGGTTGACTTTGAGTATTTGATTAAAGATTCAACCTTTATCGTTTGGGTTTGATTCCTATGGCATTGACGTTATTGAATTGTTTTTGGCTAGATTCGAGCCGTTCAAAGGTCGATTCGCGAGGGAAGGCATTCGTAGAGTATTGATTTAGCTTGTTTGATGTAAGTATCTTGCCTAGCTTTGGTTGTGGGAATTTTTCCTACTAATTGATACTGTTTGCTACATGTAGGGGTGATTTATATATGAGGTGACAAGCGTATATACATGTGTCATGGGTATTCATGCTCGGGTAGATTCTAGTTTACTCTATGCCTTGTTTGGTTGTATGTCCTACTTGATTCTATGTATTATTCAATTGATCGACTACGTGAGAACAATAAACCAAGCTAGAGGAATGATGAGGCTATTGGTACCTTATGTTGAACATGATGAGCAAATCTTGAAATTCATGCTAAGCTTGCCTCGGAGGTAGATACACGTAGGTTATGGGCACCTATTGGTACTTATTCTTGTGTTATGACTTGATTGGGATGTGTTCACACAGTGACACATATGATCCTTTGTATGACTACTTGAACTTGGTTGTTATATCTGATTTTGCTGAAGTCATGTTCTATATGTTGAATCCTAATAGTACTTGTTGATTATGTACTTGTGCACTTTATTGATGAGTTATGAGGGTATGCTTCTTGATGACGAATTGTTATTTGTTATTGTAGTGTTTGTGTCACATATGGACATGTAGGGCGGAGGGATACGGGTAGCTATTATGATTTATCAGGGTGGAGCGATACAAGTAGCTATTGCGATTTTGTCAGGGCGGAAGGATACGGGTGGATATTGTGATTTGTGAAGGTGAAGCGATACAGGTTGCTATTGTGATTTTGTCATAGTGGAGTGACATAGTGGTTATTGTGATTTTGTCAGGATAGAGCTATACGAGTGACTATTGTGATTTGTCAAGGCGGAGCAATACGGGTGGCTATTGTGATTTTTCATGGCGGAGACACGGGTGTCTATTATGATTTGTTAGGGCAGAGCGATACGTGTGGCTATTGTGATTTTGTCGGGGCAGAGTGATACAACTAGTTATTGTAATTTTGTCAGGGCAGAGCGACACGAGTGGCTATTGTGATTTGTCAGGGCGGAGTGATATGGGTGACTATTGTTATTTTTGTGTGGGAACAAGGTGCTATTTGTTTGTGTTTCTATTTGATGACTTGTTGTCTAAACTAGGCATGGACATCATCATACCGATTCGCAAGACATTACTAGACACTTGCTCATGACTCATAGAACCTATGAACCTAGAGTGCTGATACCAACTTGTCACGACCCAAAATCCCACTAATGTTGTCATGGCCCCTAACCCAACTCGTTAGGTAAGCCAGACTGTATAAGTTACTACTATAATGACAAATCATCAATATTATAAATAAGAATGCAAAAGAATTTAATACAACTACCCCAAGGACTGGTAGTATAAGTCATGAGACACTATGATTTAGATTTACAAAGCTAGTGAAAGAATAAATACAACATATGTTTGAAAATTACATAAACAGAAATGAAATCCTAAGCTACCATGAACAAAAAGGTAGCATGAATCCAACAAACGGGTATGCCTCAAATGTAAAGCACCATCACAGCTACCCAGCTCCAGAATCTGCACGCAAGCTGCAGAAGTGTAGTATGAGTTAAACCGACCTCATATACTCAATAAGTATCTTGACTAACCTTAGAGAAGTACTGACGAGGTTTTTAAGTCAAAAGATACTCACTTTGCAGAACCTGTACAGCTCAATAACATGTATAACAGAGAGAAAATATTTTAGGTACACAGTCACGAAATAAAGAGTATCAATAGTAAAGGTGCGCAACATGATCTGATTCTGTACAATTTACCAAATAACATATTCCAGAGAATCTTTCTAGAATAAAATGTACCAATGCATGATGACAACTTTCTTTTTACATCAATCTGTTATGCTGCCAACAATTCAATAAAACATGAGATGTCAACTCAACTCAAGTAACCCCATCCTGACAACCAGATTGTCAAATAACCATAGAGGCATAGATTAGCATATTAGGTACAGCGAAACACATGTAAAATGCACGGCAACTCATAAAGAGTTCACTTCAGAGGATACATGACATCTAGGAAACATCCCTTCGTCCTTTCTGTATTGTGCGACCTTGTTTCAGCTTGAAGCCTGTATCTTTGATTTCTTCCTACTCACTCGTATGTGATGTTGCGCACTCGATATCAGTTATGTAGAGTTGACTTGTGATGCTGTAGATGGGATATGAGAGGATATGGATGCTTGATCATCATCTCAATATGGTGTCAAGGCGTAGAAGTGGATGTGTTGGTAGATCTTTCAGTTGTTCATTTGTGGGACGAAGCAGATTCTTGTATCTTGTTGACGAGTGTAGACTTAGAAGGATTAATTGGTTTCCTAGTTGTTGTGACAGTGGTAGGGTCATGGGAAGATGTGGATTCAAGGCCAGCAGGTAGGTTATCTCATGCGAGAAGATTTGAGGTTGCGTGATTCGTATGAGGCTTCTATTCAGCAGAATGCATATACTACCATTTTAGAGGGCTTGAGGAAATTTGTACGACTGTCATAAGGACGAGTATCCACTTGATAGAGTCCTTTGAGTGTTTTATGACTAGAGTCAAATGAGTTTATGAAGTATTCATCTAATTAATAGTACGAGACCAGTGGAAAGGGTACTGTGGGTTATTGATGATGTTTTCTATGGCTTCGACCCAAGTAAGAGAGTCTACTATCGACGATCGGATTACATGGTCATGCATAGTATTAGTTCTTGGACTAGGATGTGCTTGTGGATTGGCTATAATTTGAGAAAAATTTCATCGAGGATGATTTCGAGCAAGGGATTGGTTGGATGTATGATGTACTACACCTTATGGGTATATAGGGGTTTGGTATGATTCGGGTTTAATACTCATTGTGGATATAGTAAAGGAATCGCTTGGTTGCTTCTTTTGGATATTCATGTGTTGGTGGAGCGCAGGTTGTTCGGTGAGTATTGGCTGCACGTTGGGATTGGAGCAAGGTGAATGACTTTCGAGAAGGTTTTGACGGGCTCAGGACTCATATGTGGTATTTAAGGATTTTTGGATTTCGTGTATGGATAGGACTTTGGGCTTACATTGGATAGTGCCAAGACTTACGGTATTTCTATATCATTATCAATTCTACATTGCGATATTAGGAAGATGAAAGGAATAGCTTCGGATTCATCAAAAGGTTGTTCAGTGCATGCATTTTCATGTTGAGGTACTCTTGCTTGTAGCAGTCTATGTGACTTGGTTGATTTAGAGGGATTTAGTTATAATGATTTGATTATTGGGAAAATGGGTTCTGAAGGGTTTGCAATGGTTTGGTCTCGACTTGTGGGTGGTGTGCTCTACAAGCATGGGGAGTCCGTGACATATTGTGATTTTGTTCAACGGGATTTGAGTTAGTGGAAGTTTTTTGGTTGATGGGATGTCTATCCTACTTGTGATTCAGAGTTCAAAATGGGATCTTTGTGTTTTCATGATAGCATGATAGAAGTGGTGCACCGTGTGGGATTGAGACTTCATGGGAAAGTTTGCGCTTCGGTTTTGAAAGGAAGTTCATGAGTTCTAGACGACATGAGAGATTTCAGATGTTTAGAGGATGTTAGTACTACCTTGTCTCGCTTGAGGGGTGTTCGTGTTAGGAGATGTATTGTGTTTTGACATGCAGATGCTTGACTAGTATCATGGTAATTGCCTGATTGTAGGCTATTGAGGTTCAAGTTTCTCTACATGGTGCTGAAGATTTATGTGAGTATTTTCTGTGAGATGATTGTGTATGAGTGATGTGTTAGTCATTTGAGTAGCGGAGTTACGATCAGATATGGAGATTTCGGTATTCTTAAGGTTTAGAGATTGGATGTTCTCAGAGGTAGACTATTCATTGGTTGTGGACTATGAAGATATGTTCAGAGTTAGATAGCTGAAGGTGTGTGTTATTGATATGTTACTATGGACTTTTTAAAGGTTATTTACCTTTTTTGAGATGATCCGAATCGGGTTGGGGGCTATTTGTAGGCCTAATGAGAATGTGTATTCTACATTGGATCGGGCTTTCTTACTCTTGCGCAACATTTACTGTAGGTATGTCATCAGGCGGTATAAATGTTATTCGTGCCCTGCTTTGTTTCATATGTTGAGCTCTTATGCTACGACGAGTTGTATACTGCTTTGCTATTCACACATATGATGTGGTTCTGTTCAGTCCTGTGGCGAGATTTGGAGCGAGAAGGCTCTTGGGATATTAAGTTGCTTATTTCACCTTAGTCATGCTTGTCCTATCGGTGGTATATGGTTCTATCCATTTCTCTATGGTTATGGTCATGCATTTCGCGCGTTTGCTATTGATTCATGTGGTTGTTGACTGTGAGCATTATGGCTCGATGGGTATTCCATGTGGATCGGTATGTTTGGATCTGGTCACGCACTGCAACAGAGTTATGCTGGGATATGATCTTTGTGCTTGCTTTGTGTGCTTTGCTTCTCCCTTGTGAGATGGGTTCACAATGTTGTGCTTTTTGGTGGTATTTGTTGGACTTGTTGGGTGGTTCTCTTATTTGTCTCTACTTCTATCTCTGGTTAAATTTGAGTTGTTGCTTGTTGGGTGCACGAATTGTATCGTATGTGACTAGGTGCCATTGGGTGTTGCTTACTAGTCGAATAGCTTGTACTAGGTGAAATGAGATCATTGGACCTGGAATTAGTGCATTTGGGCTAGGATAAGGTATGTTTGATTAGGAATGTCGTTAATCAACTTAGAGTTTGGCAATGGTTCTTGTCGGGTGAGATAACTCCATGACTTGTTTATTGGGTAAGTAGTTATGAGTTTCTACATGTTTCTTGCATCATTGGCAGTGTTCTGAAGGTTTGGAACAAGGTTTTATTTGATATGAGCTTTGTTACCAGTATCAGGTTTAGTAATGAGCATCTATTATGGTCAGATATATTGCTATGAGTACATGGGCTATGTGGTACATCCTTTGATTTGATATTGGTAGTGTATTGCCGACTTGATCCACCTTGTTGAGATTGTTACAATGTATATATACAAGGACCGAATCTTATAAGTCACTCCAGATGTTGGAGCTTGGATTCTAAGGTTTATGGATTAAGGTTAAATAAAAGATCCTTAGTTAGGTTGTACTGACGGGCCTATATGGATTGATATAACATGGGATCACCCGTGGGTATGTGTCTGGTGAGTTTATATAGTAATTTGATGGCTTAGGAATGACTCCTGGTACGTTAAAAAACGAACGTATGTTTAAGTGGGGAAAATGTAACAACCCGACCGGTCATTTTGAGCATTGGCATTTCAGTTTGGTGGTTTGAGGCCTTGAGTAGATTCATATGATGTATTATGACTTGCGTGTATGGTTGGTTTCGATGTTCGGGGTTGATTTGGAAGAGAAATTTTCATTTTTAGGATGCTTAAAGTTGAAAAGTTAACCAAGGTTTTACTTTTGTGTAAACGGTCTCGAATTTGCATTTTGATAGTTCCAATAGGTTCGTATGGCGATTCTGGACTTAGGCGTATATCTTAATTTGTAATTGAATATTTCTAGAAGGTTTTGGCTCTATTTGGCAAAAGTTGGAAATTTAAAGGTTTAAAAAGTTCATAGGTTTGACTGAGAGTTGACTTCAGTGTTATCGGGATCAGATTGTTGCTCCGAGAGTTGGAATAACTTCGTTATATCATTTGGAACTTGAGTGCAAAATTTAGGGTCATTCCGAGTTGTTTAAACACGTTCCACGTAAGTTTGGAATTTGGAAATTTGAAATAGTTCATTAAGCTTGAATTAAGGTATGATTCATGGTTTTGATGTTATTTTATGTTATTTGAGACCTCGAGTAGGTCCGTGTTATATTTTGGGACTTGTTGGTATGTTCGGACGGGGTCCCGAGGGGCTTGGGCGAGTTTCACAGTGGTTTTAGATCATTTTGAACCACTTTGAGATGGTTGATGTTCTGGTGTTCTGTTGTTCTTCGTGTTTGCAATCAGTATGTCGCGTTCGCATAGAAGGTTTTGGGTCACTGGTGTTTGTTCATCGTGTTCGCGATGAAGAGGTCGCCTTCGCAAAGCTTTGTTAGTCAGGCGGGGGTTTTGGCCATCGCGTTCGCGTGGAAATCGCCGCGTCCGCAAAGGCGTGGTTAGCATGGATTTACGCGTTAGCGAGGGGGACGTCGCGTTCGATATGTAGTTGGGCTGGAGGAAGATTTCACTTCGTGATTGTGAAGGTATTAGCGCAATCGCGTAGGGTGCCGCAGGGCAATGCATATAAGTTGTCATTGCGAACTTTGATCTCATTTATTATATTTTGAGACTGGGAGCTCGGATTGAGGCAATTTTCACCACTTGGATTGGGGTAAGTGTTCTTCACTCAGATTAGATTAGTTTTCATGATTCCATCCTTGATTTTGGCATTTGATTGATGAATCTAAAAAAGAAATTGAGGGTTTTCGGTAAAACTTTTCTAAAGTGAATAATTGAGATTTGAACATCGATTCGAAGTCGGATTTGGGTGAAACTTGCATGGTTGGACTCGTATTCGAATGGGTTATCAGAATTTGTAAGTTTTGTCGGGTTCCGAGCTACAGGCCCAGGTTGACATTTTGGTGAACTTTGAGTATTTGGTTAAAGATTCGACCATTATCGTTTGGGTTTGATTCCTATGGCATTAAGTGATGTTATTGAGTTGTTTTGGCTAGATTCGAGCCGTTCGGAGGTCGATTCGCATGGGAAGGCATTCTTAGAGTATTGATTTCTGCTTGTTTGAGGCAAGTGTCTTGCTTATCTTTAGTTGAGGGAATTTTTCTAACTAATTGATATTGTTTTCTACATGTAGGGTGATGTATATATGAGGTGACGAGCGTATACATGTTCCATGGGTATTCATGCTCGGGTAGATTCTAGCTTTCTCTATGCCTTATTTTGATGTCTGTCCTACTTGATTCTATGCATTGTTTAATTAATTGACTATGTGAGTACAATAAACCATGCTAGAGGAATGTTGAGGCTATTGGTACCTTATGTTAAATTGATGAGAAAATCTTGAGATTTATACTAAGCTTGCCCCAGAGGTAGATACACGTAGATTATGGGCACACATTAGTTCTTGTTTTTGTATTATGCCTTGATTGGGACATGTGCACTCTTGACACATATGTGATCCTTTGTAAGACTACTTGAACTTGGTTTCTATATCTGATTTTGCTTTAGTCATGATCTATATGTTGAATCACAACCATACTTGTTGATTATGTCTTTGTACACTTTATTCATGAGTTATGAGGGTATGCTTGTTGATGATGATTTGTTATATTTTTTTTTTGTGATTGTGGTACATGTGTACATGTTGGGCGGAGAGATACAAGTGGCTATTGTAATTTCTCAGGGCGGAGCGATACATGTGGCTATTGTGATTTTGTTAGGGCAGAGCGATACAAGTGGCTATTGTGATTTTGTCAGGGCGAAGCGATATGGGTGGCTATTGTGATTTGTCAGGGCGGAGCGATACTGTTAGATATTGTGATTTCTCAGGTCGGAGTGATACAAGTGGCTATTGTAATTTTTGTGTGGGCATGAGGTGCCATATGTTTGTTCTTCTATTTGATGACTTGTTGTCTAAAGTGGGTGTTGCCTTGATTTCTGCAAGTGGATTCTTTATGAGTTGTCGTGCATTTTATATGTGTTTCGCTTTTAATCTATGCCTCTATGGTTATTTGACAATTTGGTTGCCAAGATGGAGTTGCTTGAATTGAATGACATCTCATGTTTTGTTCAGTTGTTGGTAGCGTAACTTATTGATGTAAAGAGAAAGTTGTCATCATGTGTTGATACATTTGATTCTTGAAATATTCTGTTGAATGTGTTATTTGGTAATTGATACGGAATCGGATCATGTTGGTTACCTTAACTTTTGATACTCTTTATGCCGCAACTTTCTACCTAAAATATTTTCTCTGTGTTATACGTTCTGCACAGGTTATGCAAAGTGAGTATCTTTTGACTTAAAAACCACATCGTTATTACTCTGAGGTTATTCACGATACTTATTGAGTATATGGGGTCGATTGTACACATATTACACTTCTGCACCTTACAAGTAGATCTTGGAACTGAGTAGCTATGAAAATGGAGCTTTGCATTGGAGGCGTACACGTTTGTTGGATTCATACTAGCTTTTTGTTCATGGTAGCTTAGGATTTCAGTTTTGTTTATGTAATTTTCAAATATATGTTGTATTTATTCTTTTCACCAGCTTTGTACATCTAAATCATAGTGGCTCATGACTTGTACTACCAGTCCTTGGGATAGTTATATTAAATTATTTTGCAGTCTTATTTATAATATTAATGATATCTCATTGTAGTAGTAACTTATACAGTTTGGCTTACCTAGCGGGTTGGGTTAGGTGCCATCACGACATTGGCGGGATTTTGGGTCGTGACACGAAGGCTGGCAGCATAAGCCTTGGACAGTAGAAGCGGTGTCACAGATGCGACCATTTGGTCCACAGATACGGAATCATTGGCAGACCTTATAATTTCGAGGGTTAGCTCATTGTTTTTCACTATTATGAGTTTTGGAGCTCGGTAAGAGGCGATTTTGGAAGAGGGTTTTTACTATAATTTTGAGAATAAGTAAATTTCTCCTTCATTTGACTATATATCTTGAATCCTCATGGATGTATGTACCTGAATCATGAATGTTTTACGAGAAAATTTGGGATTTTCGTCTACAACTTAAGAGGATAAATATTGGGGATTTGAGGGATGATTTGGACATGGTTTTGGAATCTAATAACATATTTGGACTCGTAGGGGTTATGGGTAGTCGGGATCTACCCATTGACCCAGGTTGTGACCATGTGGGCTCGTGTTAACTTTTGTTGACGTTTGGGGATTTGATTAAAGATTGAAGCTTTATTGTTTGGAGTTAATTTCGATAGTATTATTTGATATTATTGAGTTGTATTTGACTAGATTCGAGGAATTTAGAGGTTGATTTGTAAGGAAAAGCTGTTTTGAAAGGTTGAAGTTGTTACTAGGTGGGGTAAGCCTCTTGTATCGTTCTGAGAGGGAATTCTCTCCACAGGTGATTTTCATGGTATTTCCTACATAATTTAGGTGCTTCGTATATACGAGGTGACGGGCATATATGTGTGGTTAGCTTTTGACCATAGCCGGTTAGAGTTTGGCTTATATTATGTCTTGTTGAGACTTTCTGAAATTTTGTCCATATTTCATTGATTCTTGGACTATGTGATGAATCTTAATCAATTTTAGATACCATGCTAGAATTATGACTTGTTTAATTAAACATGATAGACTTCTTTCACCATGTTGGGCTTTCTACTTTAGCCATATTCATGCAATTGCTGTACTTGACCTATGATTTAGTCATAATTGACTCTATCGCATATTGGATATCATCATCGGACTTAGCAATGTTAGATGAACAAACTGAATTGTTTTGGGAAGTTGAATTACATGACTGGCTATAGCTATATTTTATCCATGTTGATACTCATATGCATTTCTATTATTATGTATGATTCATCTTTATTACATCGTCTCATATGCATATACTTGAGTTGGGGAGTAGGATATTAAGGAAAGTTGAGGATTTGGAAAAAAGGACATTATGAACGGATATTGATTGTGGACTTCAGTATTACTAGTGGATCGAGTTGCATGCCGCAACAATGCTTAAATACAGAAAGTACATATTTTCTTAACTATGAAGTACCTTCCATAAATCAAACTACAAAGAAAAAGAGAGGCGATATAGCGACACTTACGTCGTAGGGATCATTCTAATGTTATCACTTATTGATTTCGTACCCGGGATGTTAATCTTCTTTGAAATACTAGAAGAGCTCTTAAGGATATGTTTGTGGGTGTTCTCTGGTCGTGTGTTATGGAAAAATGAAGATAAAGACAACCTAAGACCTTAATATATCAACTTTTGAAAAGTCAAAGAGGTGCTAGCTTGGCACCCTCTCATTAGCCCATCTTCCGACGTTTATATCTTTTTATGCGGATGTCGTATGAACAAACGGTTAAGAGAATTAGAAACTACATTCCACAACCTTAAATTTGGTATATAATATGTCCCCAAAAGACCTCATATAACACACAAAATGTATTGCTCAAATAGCTTTACTGACACACCTACTTGTCACCTATGCAGTCTGCGCAGTCTCACGAATTTGCAAATATCTCACTACTCCAATGTTATATAGATAAACGTTTTAATGAGTTAGAAACTATACTTGTAGATATTCACTTTGATATGTGGATCATCCCGTAATCCCAATTATATTGGGAGAAAAGCTCCGCTACATTTGACATAATGTTTAGCACATTTATGACTGTAACTTGTGATGACCTTTGCCAACTTTTGTTCCACAACTCGCTTGACTTAAAAACGTAATAAACGAATATCATATGACTAAAATAAATCATAACATAACCTACTTCTCATGTAAGAAGCCTAGTATCACCCCAAAAGTACATGTTATAACATTCTCAACTTGTCGACATTCGACGAAACTTATTTTCTTCAGTTTGCTTAGCTTCTAAATCTTTCAACCCTCTTGGTACCTGTTATCTATGATCTTAAAGATATGTAACCTCTAAGGTAACATGATTAACTTACCATATGTACTTTCAAAATTGATCTCATTTCTGAGCTTACATCAATTGACTTATGATGTACTCTCACGTGCGAAAACATGTGGTGTTACATCATTCCCCCCTTGGGAACATTCGTCCTCGAATGTTGAATGATGTGATTATCAGTCTCATAACCTAGAGCTCTTGCAAATACTTTAATATTTTTCTTGCCATCTAGGCAATTGTTCTGTGAATAAATCCAAAGACCAGGGCATTCCCCCCTTTAGGCCTCTTTCTCACACCACGACTTGTGATCGAAATTCTTCCAATCTCTTAACTGTTGCTACCTTCTGTCATATAGCCTGTACGACTTTGTCCTGGTATATGCGTCTATGCGACTTTTCTCTCTATTTTTGTCCAGCTTTTAGCCAATCTCTAGGCCTCACTTTGTGAACATATACAGAACTATGACAAGCTGCCCCTCTGGGATCTATAAGTGTATTGAAGTTCTTCACTCGGTACTTTGTCAAACTTACGACTATTGCTATATCTTATTTCATAGCCTCGGTTATCTATGCTTATAGCTTTACTACAACTAGGTAGGTCATACTATACCATAATTCTTACTTCGGTTTATTATTATCGAGGTCTACTACCCAACTCTAGGTTACTCTCTCGCTGCTTATCCATATGTATAAATGTAAGTCCTTTAGTGCTTCCTCATTACTTTTCATCTTAAGAATGACGACCTAAACTGATCTCATACTTTGTACTTTTATCCATGTATTAGTGATTCACCTCAACGTTGATCTATATTCTACAACTGATAACTTGAAATCTCTTACGTAATACATTATCACTAGGGCTCACGTTGCATCGGGGAACATTTGAAGTGATTTTCCTGATCCACATAGGGAAAATACTATACTTCAATAGCCGTATTTCATGGCATCCCAACGTGATTCATCTTATGGGGATATTCTAATCACATGCAATTCATGAAATCCCTTTTCTTTAAAATCATCACTCAATCAAAGGCCTAAACGTCATCCTCTTATCTATCACCATTAAACCCTTATTCTACTATCAGGGCGGCATTTCATATCTTCTAATTACTCCTAGCCTTAGACTCCTCTGAGTTCATTCAGACTGTACCGAGCTTTCTTTAACTTTCGGAAACCATCAGCTCTCTTGTTTTGATGGCTTAATCCCGAGGCTTACCTATTCTTATCACCTTATCACTCATCTTTTCTTATCCTTACTCCTATCTACCTAAAACCTTATTGCTCTACGATACTTTATCTTGCGAGCTACACATATATATTCATACTACTCGCAACCTTTTTTTAACTTGCTAGAACCATAGATTTCCTTTTGTTCCTTCTTAGTTTCCTTTAAACACAAGCAATTACTTTTCCTGGTCGTTCTGCCACTTGTTGCATGAATGCTTGGCTTACCTTAGTGCCCACGAATACTGGAATTTCCAGTAACTCATATGATCTCAAATATAACTTTTGATTTTTTTTGTTCCTTCTATTCGTTAGCCACGTTAGGTGCCACTTTCTTTTGGAGTGCATACAATGTTGTAGTGAGACTGTTATTACAAGTCCATTTCTTCTTTATATCACTATGCTTAAGTTGAAGCCTTCTTCCTTATTTCCTCAGCTAGTCTTTCTTTGTAGACTTAGGGGGGACCCTTTGACTCATGTAAAGCTGCAAGCTTATTACATCGTATACTCGAAAGAAATTTTGATATTCTTACTCACCTATTATTATCCTTTGTTACTTACCTCCACGCCCTTGTACTCGTAGGTTTGCTTCTGAACTGAAATTTTTGACTGTCTTCCCAGTGGCACTTTCTTTTATTTCCATAATACTTATACGGTACCTTTAACAACCCCAACTCCTATCTGAATATTTCTCTAGGATTACGACATCATATCTATGAGACTGAATTTACTATGTTGGGGTGGGGTTCACTACGTTTATCTTGCACAATCTGTTGATTTGTCTGTATCCTCTTGTCTAGCCATGACTGGGCTCTTCCTGAATAAACTACTAACTACTCGTTAGTCCATTCTCATATCTATATTCTGCGTAATCTCTCTTGGGTTATATCCTTTGTCTTAACTTACCCTGCATACTGGCTCCTTATGTATCAGGTGTTCATTTGCACTTATATATCAATAACATCTAGTGATGGAACCCTTACTGCCTCTCCCCATCGTCGTGCTTACATAATGTTCTGGAGTCGTATCATATCCGTAGGATCTTAATAAATGCAATCTCATTCCTTTCGCCTTTCTACCACATTCTTCCTTTACTACTCCATAGTTACCTGCACCATATAACTTCGACTTAATACCGTATCACACCATCTTTCCCGTTTAGGGGAGTACTAACATTTAATGCTATGAAGATTTACCTATAAATATTTTACCTCTTCATCTTTGGCATCTTTTCACATTTCCATAGACTTTTACTTGCCTTGCGGTAACCTTTCTGTACCATGGATAACTGAATTTCTTACGCACGAAGGTGACACCTAGTGTAACCGGCACACTTAGTCCCTTAAGCTTAACTCTGCTCATAGTTCTTTCTTTAGGAAAGCGTCTTCCTGAATGACCTTTAAAGGTTATTCTTCTATTGTTTATTCTATTATTGTCGGAGCACGATCTCTAAACCTCTCACGATGCCGACTATTATCAAATCTTTCGATCCCTAATTCATGTTCAATTTATCTTGTTCACTAGCCCATACTGATTTCTATTACTCTGGGGGTCTAACTTTTTCTTCTGGTAATCACGTTGGACTCACCAACTCATTTCTCGAAATGAGAATATGAATTTAGGGCTTATACTCTTGTATTGTCTCAAGGCCTGTCTCCTCTTATCTTTTCCTTCACTTGACTATAGACTCTGTCATTCTATCATATTTTGATTTACCATTATTACTCATTTATCACATCTTACTCATAATACATCATTTACTTTGTTCTTATTCTCCTGTTAATATTTCTGTCTATCACCTTATTATGAAAACTTCAACAAAATATTCTTTCACTTTTAGCCCCCCTTGATTTACCTCACTGGCTCTTCGGATCGCCTAACACTCTCTTTTTTTTTTCTAGAGACGGGAATCATAATAAGGTAAATATTTATCCCTTTTAGGATTCCACTGCCTATGTTCTAAAATTTCTGAATATTCTGGTGTTCATATCTGACTGTACTACTCTAGAGTGCACCATCTGGGTGTGTCAAAAGGAGAACTGTTACCACGTTTGCAATATCCTTCGAAAATCTGAGCTAATGATATCAATCCATCCATAATTTTGGGTTACTCTAACCCCAGCTGGATCCTGATATCCCATCCTTCTTTTAAATTTTATCTGTTAGCTCCCATAGGACATAACTGAAATGGGTATTGTAAAGTGAATATATCTTTGTTATTGTTGAAAGTAACTCAGAATGCTTATATTTCTCTGCCTGAATTGTAAATACAAATAATTTTCACTAACTGGGTACCTCGTATCCTTCTTCACCTAGCTTCTTTTACTTATTAAAACTTGTATCTACCTTCTGATTCTCTCGTTGCTTTTTACCGTATGAGTGGATAGATATTCATGCCCCAGGGCTCCTTATCAAGAAGCTTACACGTCTTAGTACACACATGATCTACTGAAGACCTCAATTAACTATCATAAGCATGTTGCAAAATCGAGTTCCTCCTACTCAACTCTTCCACGACCATATTCAATCTCTTACCAATTGTCTTTCTGGGTGTAGGTATCATTATATTACAAATAAAAATAGAATTTAGGAGTTTGAATTCTTACAACTGAGCTCTACCACACGATCTAGAGTAAGAAGAAAGAGTGACAATCTTAAATGCCCTGTAGCCTCCTGCTTATAAATGTGGTGCACAACACACCCTTAAACAAGACTCTACTAGACACGACTTATAGACTCTCTAGGACAGAACTGCTCTGATACCACTTTTGTCAATACCCAAACCGCAGGGTCGCGACGGGCACCTAGTGCCTTACACAACTGAGTGCCAATGTAACATATATTTATTATCATACCGTCATGGGTAAGTGGGCCAGAAGGGCAGTCATAAGATAACGGGAATAAAGCATAAGGGAATACTAGACACAGGACGACCCAACATGATATAGAAACTTATACATGTGACATACAGGCCTATAATGCTGACATGATAGGCCTATATGACATCTGTCTACAAGCCTCTAAGAGTACATAAATGTCATAATGGTCGGGACAGGGCCCCGCCATGCCAATCAATACATGCCCAAATCATACTGACCAAATAGGCAACTCCAGAGAAAGTGGAGTGCACCAACACCTTCCACTGAGCTGATAGCCTACTAGGAGGAGTCTCAACCTGCCTATCGTGACCTGCAGGCTTGAAACACAACATCCCCATGAAAAAGGGACATCAGTAGAAATAATGTACTGAGTATGTAAGGCATGAAAGCAGTATATAAAAGACATGAAAGAAATATGGAGTAAAGAACTCAACCTATAAGTCTGAATAGCTATGTGAATCATAAAACATTTATAATGTCATGCATGTGCGTATAAATGTCATACCATGCATAGGTATATGCGTACATAGAATCATCAAACCTCTGAGGGCATCCCATCATATCATCTCAGCCACTGTGGGAATCATCAACGTATACCAGTTGATCAGGTGGTGGTGCGTATATAACACCATAACCTTTGCCCATACCCCATATACATATACTATACGTGTATATAACACCATCTGGTCATGGGTCAATATACATGTATAAATGAATGCAATGCATAATGAAGTAAGTCAATAAGATCTCTTAGAAATTCATGAGACTCATGAACAAACGATATGATAGTAGGACACATGGAGAATCAAGAACATAGGCAACCCTAGTACTTCTAAGAATAGAATCATTGATGAAAGTTGTGTGCTTGCTCGTTTTGTTTGTATCATATGGATCATACCAAAAGGAAAGAAGGATAGCCTTAACATACCTCAAATCATCAATGCAACTCAACAAGAAGATTATGACAACTAGCGCGCCAACCCTATAACAAAAAAATACACGTACAACTTAGATGGCGCAGTATATCGTGTATCTCAAACGATAACTCAATTTTAAAATAAAACGGGCAGCATTTCCCCTGATTTTACTGCTCCCTCAGGCCTACTATAGGTGAGATAAAAACACAATACAATCAGAAACTCAAAAATAACCCAACTACAATTCGGGACCTTCAATACAACAAAAACCCCAAACATACCATAACACACCCAATCAACAAGTTATCAATTAGCCTGAAATTGCAATGATGAGCAACCAGCCTACTACCCTACCACATGTGGTGTTTCTCCAAGCCCTTAATCCTTCCAAACTCAATAAATCAGCAGCACAGTACACCAACACGAGTGGACTACAAAACAGTCCACTAAAAATGAAATAAATCAAACTCACGGCTTTCGATCATCGTCCCGTGAGTTCTAACTATTAGGAAACAAATTTTTCAACCTTTCTTGATATATAAAAGCTTAAATATAGAAATTAGATATTTTCTTAACTATGAAGTACCTTCCAAAACTCAAACTACAAAGAAAAAGAGAGGCGATATAGCGATACTTACGTCGTAGGGATCGTTCTAATGTTATCGCTTCTTGATTTCGTACTCGTGATGTTAATCTTATTTGAAACCCTAGAAGAGAGCTTAAGGATATGTTTATGGGTGTTCTATGGTCGTGTGTTATGGAAAAATGAAGATAAAGACGACCTAAAACCTTAATATATCAACTTTTGAAAAGTCAAAGAGGTGCTAGCTTGGCACCCTCTCTTTAGCCCATCTTCTGATGCTTATATCTTTTTATGCGGATGTCGTATGAACGAACAGTTAAGAGCGTTGGAAACTATATTCCACAAACATATATTTGGTGTATAATATTTCCCCAAAAGTCCTCATATAATACACAAAATGTATTGCTCAAAAAGCTTTAATGACACACCTACTTGTCACCTATGTAGTCTGCGCAGTCTCGCAAATTTGCAAATATCTCACTACTCCGATGTTGTATAGATAAACGTTTTAATGAGTTAGAAACTAGACTTGTAGATATTCAATTTAATATGTGGATCATCCCATAATCCCAATTATATTGGGAGAAAAGCTCCGCTATATTTGACCTAATGTTTAGCACATTTATGACTGTAACTTGTGATGACCTTTGCCAACTTTTGTTCCAAAACTCGCTTGATTTAAAAACGTAATAAACGACTATCATACGACTAAAATAACTCATAACATAACCTTCTTATCATGGTAAGAACCCTAGTATCACCCCAAAAGTACATGTTATAACATTCCCACCTTGTCGACATTCGACAAAACTTATTTTCTTCAGTTTGCTTAGCTTCTAAATCTTTCAACCCTCTTGGTACTTGTTATCTATGCTATTAAAGATATGTAACCTACAAGGTAACATGATTAAATTACCATATGTACTTTCAAAATAATTTGATTTCTGAGCTTACATCAATTGACTTATGATGTACTCTCACGTGTGAAAACATGGGGTGTTACAATGTTATTTTGATGTTTTGAGCTTACAAGCGAGTTTGTATGTGGTTAATACACCTGTATGGATGTTTGGTGTGGGGCTCGAGGGGATCAGGTGAGTTTCAGATTGATTTTGGATTTAGTTATGGAAGTTGGAGATTTGCTGGTGCTGCAGATATTGCATTTGCAATAGTGTGCTTGCATTTGCATGCTGGTCGCATTTGCGAAGTGGAGCTATAAAGGCTAGCTTCACATTGGGGAAGCTTGTGTCACAATTGTAACATACGCATTTGCGATGCTTGGTCGCCTTTGCGAGGTTCCTTGTCTCAATTGCAAAGACTGTTGCTCAGGGACCAAGTTCACATTTGCGAGCCCATCTTCACATTTGCAAGGATCGCATTTGCGAACCCCTAGTCGGATTTGCAACTTTCACAGCTGGTTATTAAGAGTCATTTCGAGACTTAGATCAATTATCTCATATTTTTAACCCTAGACTTGGAGAGGGACGATTTTTGAAGGGGATTTTCACACAAAGATTTAGGGTAAGGATTTCTACACATTTTTAGTATTATTTCAATAATCTACATGGATTATTAATACCCAAAATATGGAATTTTGAGGAAAATTTGGGGATTTTCCCTACAATTTATGAAAATAAAAATTAGGGATTTGGGAGTCAATTTGGTCTTGATTTTGGAATTAATCACATATTTAGACTCATGTAGTTATGAGTAGTCATTATTTACCCCTTGACTTGGGTTTTGACCGCGTGAGCCCCGAGTTGACTTTTGTTGACTATTTGGAAATTGAATAAGGATTGAAATTTATTGTTTGGAATTAATTTGTATAGCATTGTTTGATGTTATTGAGTTATTTTTGGCTAGATTCAAGCGGGTTGTAGTTTATTTCTAGGGGAAAGGCTATTTTAGAGGGTTGATTTGGCTCATTTGAGGTAAGTATCTTGCATAATATTTTGTGAGGGAATAACCCTTAGGATTTGACCTCATTTTTTTAATTGTAATGTATGTAAAGCAACGTATATACGAAGTGACGAGCATATATAAGGGTTCTATGTATGAAAAATGACTGGATTAGACTCTAGCTTTTTACTATGCCTTAATTTGATTGTGTGCTCTCTCGGATACATGTGAAATCCTTTGTATAACTACGTGAGGTTATTCTTTCATGCTAAAGTGTAATGACCCGGCTGGTCGTTTTGTGTATTTGTGCCCTGTTTTCCCTTTTGATGCTTCACACATGTGTAATTTGGGTTTTATGACTTATGGGGTGTTTTGGTTTCGTTCTAGGAAGATTTTGGGTTAATTTAGACCCTTTAGCTCTTAGCTTAGAAGCCTAAGTTGATTATGCTAACCAAACTTTGACTTTTATGAAAACGACCCTGGAAGGTATTTTGATGGCTCTGATAGCTTCGTATCATGATTTTGGACTTGGGCATATGCCCGGAATCGAATTCAGAAGTCCGTAGGTTAATTTTTGTTGTTTTGCCAAAAATTGGCAATTTGAGGTTTAGAAGTTTAACCGTAGGTTAAATTTTGTCTATTGGGTTCGTAGTTTTGTTTTGGAACTTGGAATAGGTCCGTTTTGCTATTTATAACTTGTCTGCAAAATTTGGTATCATTTGGAGTTGATTTGATAGGATTCAGATGCTTAGTTGCAATTCTAGAAGTTCTTGATCTTTACTTTGAAATTCATGCGTTTTGGTGACCGATTCATTGTTCCAGATGTTATTTTTCTTTTTTGATCACGTGAACGAGTTTGTATGATATTTTTAGACTTGTTTGGATATTTGGTTTGGAGCCCCAAGGGCTCGGATGATTTTCAGACGTATTTTAGAATGGTTTGGACTGAAAATAGGAAATTTGGTGTGCTGATGCCTCTGGTGTCGCAATTGCGATCACCAGGGTTGCACTTGCAACCTTAGTAGGGGGATCACAGGTATCGCAATAATGATGCATGGGTCGCATTTGCGATGTTGACTTAGGCTGGGCTAGGTTCACGCTTTTGCAAAGGGAACAAAGTTCGCATTTTTGAACCCATCTTCGCATTTGCGAGATTTCCCTAAGCCTGTTAGTGCAGAAATTGCGAGCTTTTCTTTGCAATTTCGGGGGTTCGCAATTGCAAACCCATGTTGCAATTGCGACACCTCTAACTGAACAAAAGGTTAGAAAAGTCAGGATTTCATCTTATTTAACTCATTTTATAACCCTAGGCTCGGTAGGAGGCGATTTGGAACATTGGGTAAGTGATTCTAAGGAATTTCCAACTATATTTCATTATTGTATCTTAGATTTAACATCAAATTCATGTGAATCAAAGAGGAAAAATTGGGGAATTTTGTCAAGTTTTTGAAAAATGAAGAACTGAGTTTTGAGAGTCGATTTGGACTCGGATTTAAAAACTAATCACATATATGGACTCATGGGGTTATGGGTAGCCGGAATCTACCCTTGGACCTGGGTTTTGACCGGGCGAGTTCATAGTTGACTTTTTGGGAATATTGTAAAGATCAAAGCTTTATCTACTGTAATTGTTTTCTCTTGCATTGGTTGTTGATATTAATTCACTTTTGATTAGATTTGAGCCGTGTGGAGGCGTACTTTAGGGGAAAAGCTATTTTTGAGGGTTGAGTTGTCCTAGTTGAGGTAAGTATCTTGCCTAGCTTTGTGTGGGGGAACTGCCCCTTAGGATTTGGGATTGATCATGCTATTTGTGTTATGTGAAAGTTGTGTACGCAAGGTGAAAAGTGGGTACACGGGTTATATGTGGTATTTGACCGGATTAGGTTTGTTTAGACTCTTTTCATGCCTTTAATTGAATTGTCATATCATGTTTTAATCCTCATTATTAATCTACTCTTACATGTGTTAGTCCATCCTTACATGCTTTATTTTACTTTGTTAACACTTGTTCTACCTCTTACTTGATACTTTGATCTTATATGATTTAGTGAAAGTTATTGCCTTCCTTATTGCCTTGTTACATCTTTAGTTGTTGAATTACTTTTACTTGAAGTTGTTATTTCGTGAAATATCTTCTTGTTAAGTTATTGGTGATGAAGTTGTGAATGTCGTTATCACATTGAGGCAAAGTTGTTAATTGTTGAGATATCTTTCTTGTTGAGCAATTCACATTCATTTGTTATTGTTGATTTTCTTGTGCACATTGTGGTTGAGCCATGGGCTATTTGTTGTGGAAACATTGATATTGTTGACTTTTGGAAAATTGTGGCATATGGGTAATTGTGGTGCGAGTTGTTATTGTGTTGTGATATTGATGTGCATGCGGCGGCATATGGATAGGGGTTAATGTGCATGCAGCGACATAAGGTGGGATTTATGTGTGTGTTGTTAGTAAGGGAATTACTTGAAACCACACGGTGACATAAGGTGGGCTAAAATGCGTGTAACTATTTTGGGAAAAATGTTTTCAAAATCTATCTAGATGTAAGACTCACATGGCGGTATAAGGAAATATTGTAATTGAAATTTAGAAATGTGAATACGAGGTGGTACCTCAGTTGTGATTCTTGATGTGCATCTCATGTTGAAAATAGTTATTGGTTGAACAGTTCTTGTTGCTTTTATTCTTCCTTGTCTTACCGGTTTTGTCCATATTTGGTTATTTGTGGTTCCCATTATTTGCTTCCTTCTTGTTTTCTTTATGCCTTCAATTCTTTCATTAGTTTATATTATTAGATTGCCTCGTTATCATTCATTTCTCCGTTTTCCATTACGTCTCGTTATTATATATTTTTTTTGGTTTATCATATCCTAGTAGGTGTCTTGACCTGGCCTCGTCACTACTCTACTGAGGTTAGACTTGATACTTCCTGGGTACCATTGTGGTGTACTCATATTATGCTTCCGCACTTCTTTTTGTGCAGATCCAGGTATGTCTGCCCGTGCTGGAAGTTTATATGAGTTATTATGTTTTATTTTAGTATCTCAGATGGTTATTCCTGTTATGTTATTATTAAATGTTAGGCTTACCTAGTCTTAGAGACTAGGTGTCATCACGACATCCTAAGGTGGGAAATTGGGGTCGTGACAAGTTGGTATCAGAGCTCTAGGTTCATAGGTGTTACAAGTCATAAGCAGGTTTAGTAGAGTCTTGCAGATCGGTACGAAGACGTCTGTACTTATCTTCGAGAGGCTAATGAACTGTTAGGAAAACTCCACTTCTTTGATTCCTTATCGTGCTAATTTGTTGACTTTGAAATCTGAATCTTTATCCTTATATTCTCTCACAGATGGTGAGGACACGCACTGCTTGATCCGACAATTAGAAACCCACACCCCTGCTAGAGTTGTGAGAGGCCGAGGTAGAGGCCGAGGAGGGGTACGTGGTGCAGCTAGAGCACCTGCCCGAGTTGCGACTAAGGAGCCACCAGTAGCTCCAGTTGGGGGGAAGGCACCTGAGGGGCCTGTTGTCACACCTGCACTTCAGGAGACCATAGCATAGGTTTTGAGAATGTTTGACACTCAGGCTCAGGCAGGGTTGATTCCACTTGCAACAACCATATCTCAGGCTGGGGGAGGAGCTCAGACTCCCACAACCCGTACTCTAGAGCAGCGAGTCCATGTTGATAAGGTCCCAGAGGTTATTCCAGCGCAACCTGTTGTTCCGGTTTAGCCTGAGGTTAGGTCAGTGGCATATGAGGAGAAGTAGCTTAGACTTTCTTGGTTCAAGAAGTATCATCCTCCTACTTACAACAACCTAGCTTCAGAGGATGCACATGATTTCTAGAGAAGTGCCATCGTATTCTCCGTACCATGGGTATTGTGGAGACATGCGGAGTTGCTTTTAGTACATTCCAGATGTCAGGAGCAGTGTATCAGTGGTGATGGGTTTACGAGGAGGGTAGCCCAGTAGATGCAGCTTCCCTTATATGGACTTAGTTTTCAGAGATGTTCTTGAGAGAGTTTGTTCCCCAAACCCTTTGGGATGCATGGCGTGCGGAGTTTGAGAAGCTGCACCAGGGTACTATGACAGTGTCAGAGTATGCCATCAGATTCAGTGAGTTGTCCAGACATGCACCTACCTTGATTTTTACAGTCAGGGAGCGAGTCAGCTGATTCATCGAGGGGCTCAACTATGGTATTAGATTCAGCATAGCTTGAGAGTTGGAGACAGATACCCCATATCAGCAGGGGGTAGAGATCACGCGGAGGTTCGAGGGTATGCGGGGCCGTGAGAGAAAGGACAGGGAGGCCAAAAGGCCTCGAGTTACTGGAGGATTTAGTGGTGGCCACGTTGCAGCTACAGCCCGTCATGGTAGAGGCTATGTGAGCTGTCCAGTTCATTTAGCACTTCCAGCTTCTAGTGGTACTCCAGCTACTCCGAGGTCTCAGGTTGCACACTTTACTCAGCCACTTTCTAGTGCACCGCCTTCATGGGGTGCCTTGAACGATCAGTCTAGCCAACCAGGCCAGAGCCAGTTTCAGCAACCACGTCCACCTAGATCTTGCTTTGAGTGTGGAGACACCTGACATATGGTGAGGGACTGCCCCAGACTCAGGAGTGGTGCACCTCCACAGACTACTCAGACTCTACGGATTCCACCAGGTCCACAGACTTCATAGGCCATGGTTGCTGCTCCAGTTACCGCTCCACCCGCATAGCCAGCTAGTGTTGGGGATTAGGCGAGTAGAGGTAACCCTAGAGGGGGAGGCTAGGCCAGATTCTATGTTTTTTCGTGTAGGACAGAGGCAGTCGCATCAGACACAGTCATCACAGGTATGGTTCCTATTTGTCATAGAGATGCATCAGTCTTATTTGATTCGGGATCTACTTATTGATATGTGTCATCTTACTTTGCTCCGTATTTAGATATATCTTATGATTCTTTGAGTTCTCCTATATATGTGTCCACGCATGTGAGAGATTCTATTGTTGTGGACCGTGTGTATCGGTCGTGTTTCGTTGTTATTGGTGGTTTTGAGACCAGCGTTGATCTATTATTGCTCCGTATGATAGACTTTAATGTTATCTTGGGCATGGACTGGTTGTCACCCTATCATGCTATTCTGGATTGTCACGCCAAGACTGTGACACTGGGTATGCCAGGTTTTCCGTGAGCTTGTCACGCCCCAACCTCGGGGAGCGCGACCAACGCTCAATAGAGGTTGGGGTGTGACAAGCTTGGTATCAGAGCCTCAGGTTTTAAAGTGTCCTATGATGTCTCAGAGCCGTGTCTAGTAGAGTCCTTCTTATCGATGTGTTGTTGACCACTTCTATAATTAGGAGGCTACTTGGACATTAAGGAATAATACCCTTCTTTGATGTTCTCGATCGTGCGATAAAGGTGATTTTAAGATTGTTCCTCCTTTAACTTGTGCATTGCTCTAACTTTCAGTACATGGCGCCTAGGAAGAAGGCAAGAACTGGCCAAGGAGCCAATGTCACCCTAGGAGTGGCAGTTGATTCTATATTTGATGATGCGGGTGAGCACCCGAGGGCTGAGGATATTCCCCCAATTACTACACCGCCTGATTCTACTAATCCTGCACAGACTTCACTAGTTCCTACACATACTGAGGGTGCAACAGTCCCTCCAACTGATATTCCAGTTCCATCTCCAGCCCTAGCTTCCAATCTCGGTGTTTCTGATAGGGATCTTAGGGGAGCCATACAGATGTTAGCTTAGATAGTGGCCTCCTAGGCCCAGAGATCAAATGTTTCATCCACTTCTTCTAGTCAGCCAGGGTTTTTTTTTGCTAGTTCCAGGGTGAACAAGTTTCTCCAGTTGGATCCTCCAGTGTTCACATGTACTAATCCTGAGGAGGACCCCCATGACTTCATTGATGAGATGCACAAGACTCTACGAGTTTTGCGCACTACTGAGACGGAGGGAGTGGAGTTGGCCTCCTACCACCTGAAAGGGGTGGCCTACTCTTGGTTTGAGATATGGGAGGAGTCCCGTGAGGAGGGGAGCCCTCCAGCGAGGTGGAGTGAGTTTGTTGATGCCTTTATGGATCATTTCTTACATGCCGAGACTAAGGCGGACCGTGCCGTTGAATTTGAGAGCCTAAAGAAGGGTATAATAAATGTTTAGGAGTACTATATGGAGTTCACATGCCTGTTCAAGTATGCTATTCACATGTTGCCCACTATGGAGGCTAGAGTGCGCCAGTTTGTACAGGGCCTTAGCCCCTTGGTTATTAATGAGGCCACTACAACTGCCTTGAATTCTAATATGAACTATGGGAAGATGGTGGCATTTTCTCAAGCTACAGAGAACCGTAAACTGAAGAATATAATGGAGTGTGAGGGTAACAGCAAGGCCCGGTCTGGGGGCAACTTTGGTGGTCCTTCCGGTGGTGGTGGTGGTAGGTTGACATTTAGGGGAGGGTCATCAGGGCCATCTCAGTCATTCGCTCAGTCTTCGATGAGTGCACAGCCATCAGGGCCCAGTCAGCAATAGTTAAGTCATTTCAGGCCCAATTAGGGCAATAGGGGACCCCACCAGCAGGGTCGGCCGGGATAGAGATTCCAGCAGCAGCGGAGGCCTCCATGCCCTAAGTGTGGGAGGATGAACTTTGGGGTCTGCTTCATGGAACTACCTATATGCTACGAGTGCAGTATGAGGGGTCATATTCAGAGGGATTGCCGCTCGTCCCGGCAGATCATAGGCAGGGGTGCGGCACAACCAGCTAGTTCTGCAGCTACCACATCCACAACGCCTCTTTCAGCTCGAGGCACTCTAGTGCAAGTAGGGCATGGTGTAGCTAGGGGTGGTACCCAGAACTTGGGAGGGCCTAGAAGATTTTATGCTATGCGGAGGCATCGGGATTCAGAGGTTTCTCCAGATGTTGTCATAGGTATATTGACTGTCCAATCCCATGATGTATATGCTCTTACTGATCCCGGTTCCACTTTGTCATATGTCACTCCTTATGTTGCTATGGAATTTGGGATAGAACCGGAACAACTTCATGAGCTGTTCTCTGTATCTACTCCAGTTGGCGAGTCTATTATGACCACATAGGTTTATAGGGATTGTGTTGTCACTGTGCGTGGTCGGGACACCATGGCCGATATCATTGAATTGGGGATGGTTGATTTGATGTAATAATGGGGATGGACTGGCTTTACTCATGTTTCGCTAAGCTTGATTGCCGAACCAGAACCGTTAGATTTGAATTTCCAAAGGATCCAGTGATTGAATGAAAGGGGGATGATGTGTTGCCGAAGGGTAGGTTTATTTCTTACCTTAAGGCCACCAAGATGATTAACAAGTGGTGTATTTACCATTTGGTCCGGGTTACAGACACCGACGTTGAGGAACCTACACTTGAGTCTGTACCAGTTGTGAATGAATTTCCGGAGGTCTTTCCGGATGAGCTGCTTGGGATCTCACCAGACAAGGAGATTGATTTTGGGATTGATGTGATGCCAGGCACGCAGCATATATCTATTCCATCTAATAGAATGGCACCAATAGAGTTGAAGAAGCTAAAGAAACAATTAAAGGATTTGTTAGAGAGTGGTTTCATCCAGCCGAGTGTGTCACCTTGGGGCGCACCGGTCCTTTTTGTAAGGAAGAAAGATGGGTCATTGAGAATGTGTATTGACTATCGGCAACTCAACAAGGTCACAATCAAGAATAAGTACCCACTGCCAAGGATAGATAACTTGTTTGATGAATTGTAGGGTGCTAAGTACTTCTCCAAGATCGATTTAAGATTCGGGTATCACCAATTGAAGATCAGGGAGAAGGATATTCCGAAAATAGCTTTCAGGACTCGATATAGGCACTTTGAATTTCTAGTAATGTCCTTTGGGCTAACAAATGCCCCAACAACTTTCATGGATCTTATGAACCGAGTTTTCAAGCCGTTCCTTGACTCTTTTGTGATATTGTTTATTGATCATATCCTTGTATATTCACAAAGTCGAGAGGACCATGCTGATCATCTCAAGGCAGTTCTACAGACTCTATATCAGCACAAGTTGTATGCGAAGTTTTTGAAATGTGAATTTTGGCTTGAATCTGTTACATTCCTGGGTCACGTCGTCTCCAGAGAAGGAATTAAGGTTGATGCTCAGAAGATTTTAGCGGTGAAGAATTGGCCTAGACCTACTACCCCAATAGAGATTCGCAGTTTCTTGGGCTTAGCTGGATATTATAGGAAGTTTGTGGAGGGGTTCTCTACTCTTGCCTCTCCGTTGACTAAATTGACGCAGAAAGCAGTTAAGTTCCAATGGTCAGATGCTTGTCAAAGGAGCTTCCAGGAGTTGATATCAAGATTGACTATAGCACCGATGTTGACCCTACCAGAGGGCGCATATGGGTTTGTGGTATATTGTGATGCTTCAATAATCGGACTTGGGTGTGTATTAATGCAACATGGCAAGGTAATATATTATGCTTCTAGGAAACTCAAGAATCATGAAAAAAACTATCCAGCACATGACTTAAAGCTTGCGGCGATAGTATTTGCATTGAAGATTTGGCGTCATTATTTGTATGGGGTCCATGTGAATATATTCACGGACCATAAGAGCCTTCAATACATTTTCAAATATAAGGAATTGAATCCGAGGCAGAGAAGATGGCTTGAGTTACTCAAGGATTACGACATCGATATTCTGTATCATCTAGGGAAGGCTAATATTGTAGCAAATGCTCTTAGCCGGAAATCTATGGGTAGTTTGGCTCACTTGGAGGCATATCAAAGGCCGTTGGCCAAGGAGGTTCATCAGTTGGCTAGTTTGGGAGTTCGTCTTGCGGATTCTAGTGAAGGAGGAGTGATTGTGCAAAATAAGGCTGAATCATCGCTTGTTGTGGAAGTCAAGGAAAAGCAATACAACGACCCATTATTGGTACAATTGAAGGAGGGGATTCATAAACATAAGACCATGGCCTTTTCTCTTGGCATGTATGATGGTACACTAAGGTACCAAGGGCGACTATGTGTTCCAAATGTGGATGGCCTCCGGGAAAGAATCATGACCGAGGCTCACACTTCTAGGTATTGCATGCACCCGATCTCTACAATGATGACCATGATCTTAAGGAAGTGTATTGATGGAGTGATATGAAGAGGAATATAGCGAACTTTATGGAAAGATGTCCAAATTGTCAGTAAGTGAAGGCCAAACACCAAAGGCCCGGTGGGTTGGCACAGAACATAGAAATTCCTAGCAGAGTTCCATACTGAGCTTGGAGTTCACACAGAGACTCAGGGTGAGCTGCACTTATAGATCTATTTCGCAGTTCCCGAGTCTCCATTCTATTATTATCTCCCATAAAGGGTATAATGCAATTTGGGAGTAAAGGAAAATTGATTCCAAGGTATATCGGACCGTACAGAATCTTACAGAGGGTTGGCCAAGTGTATTATAGGCTCGAGTTACCTCCAGAGATGTCCTTAGTGCATCTAGTATTTCATGTGTCCATGTTGAAGAAGGTGGTTGGAGACCCGTCGCTCATTGCCTAGTTGAGACTATTGAATTTAATGACAGATTAAATTATAAGGAGATCCCGGTTACCATCCTTGATAGACAAGTTTGAAAATTGAGGAATAAAGAGATAGCCTCCATCAAAGTGCTATGGCGAAACCAACAAGTTGAAGAGGGCCCTTGGGAGGCCGAAGAAGAAATGGAAAGGAAATACCCTCATTTGTTTGTGTAACTAAGTTGTTGTGTTTAAAAGAACGTTAGAGGTTTACTTTCTGTGAGTTATGCTCAAACTTGTACTGTTTACGCAAAGATGCCCTTTTGGGAAATGCAATGCTTATAATGTTATAGTTGGTGTTGTCTTTATGCTATGATGGGTTTTCATATTATGAATATGTTGTAAGGATTGGTTTCTAGGGCTCTATGACAGGTGGATAGGCCCAAATACAGGGGAAACTCTGCAGAAAGTTTTGGAAAATTTGAGAAGTTTTCCAAATTGGAACTCTTGAGGTATGTGAAGGAAGAGTTAAGTCATGTTAGGTGTTTTGGGCTGACTCTATTCCTCATTCGAGGATGAATTATCCTAAGCGGGGGAGTATATAAGGCCCTGTAAAAGGTCGCCAAGAATATAAGGCTTTACGGTGTCGAGATAGACAAATGTGTTTGAAGGTTATAGATAATTTTCGCGACTCGCAAGCTTGCCGTGGTACAAAGTTTTTGGACTGTGCAATGCATTTATGGATTTCGCAGAAAAATTGCATGAGATGGCAATTCTGTGGTCCATTATGCGGCCGCAGATCTGTTCCGCTGACCGCAGAGTGAACTAGGAGAAGCTAGATTTTGAGGGTCATTTGATATCCAATGTGCGACCGCGTAACCATTTTGCGGACCGCATATCAATCGCATATCAACATGGAAGATTTTGGGAAGGAGATTCTATTGTCCAATATGCGACCGCAGAATCAATTCGCAGATCACAGAATCAACCGAAGACTTAAACATGCCAACCCAGATTTTTGAGACCATTTCACGGTCCAGTTCGCGGACCACACAACCCTTCTGCAATGCATTCCGCTATCGCGAATCTAATTCTTAAGGGCATTTTTGAGAATTTCTTAACCCGACTCTATTTTGACATAAGTCTTGAGGGGTCATTTTAGAAGGTATAATTGGGTATTTTAGAGAGAGGGTGCAGTCTAGAGAGAGAGAGAGGAGGAGAAGTCTAAAACCCTTTCTCTTCAATTCTTGCTCAATCTTGAAGATTCAAGGGGAAAGCTCACAAGGTTTTCAACAAAAGAGGTAATTTCTTATCCCTAGCTCTTAATTTCAAATTTGGGTTGAATGTGAGGAGTAGGAGTAATGATTCTTGAGTGGGGAATTAGTCATTTGAGCATGCATGTGCCAATAAAGGTGGTGTGGAGGTTGTTGAAATATTGGTGAATTATTAACTTGTGGATTCATTGTGGGGTGACAAAAATCCTATTATAGGGAGTTGTATTCTAATATGTGCACTATGTATTTGATAAAATTCCTACAAGACCTATATCATGAGAATCATGAGAATAATTGTCAAATTGAACCATGCTAATGTAGATTGAGTTGCTAAAAGTAGTGGCACACCGTAGTGATTCTAAGGAAAGCTCGATCAAGGTGCGTTGGCTAAGCTCATTTCGTAGAATTTGGTTCCACGACTACCTCGTAAACTTCATTTATGGTTTGATCAAGTTCCTAGTCTATTGCTCCAAGTTACTTCTATGGTTAATTTATCCCTATACTTGTGATCTTACCTCATGTTTCGGATGCAAGCCATTATGCTTTATGTTGGAAGAAAAATTTAATGTGTCTAAGACTCTTATGCTTATGTATTTAAAGGCATGATTTCTAAATATTTTCATTGAAGTATTATGATGATCCCTGCAAGGTAATGAAAAGAAAAGGGTGAATTATGAAATGCGTTCATCGTGCCAAGAATGATAAATTACATGTGCGTCCTAGAGTGCCAATGAAATGAAAGGAAGTATGAATGGCTTTGAAACAAATATGATTGTTTTATATGATAAATGTTTTTAGGAGTATCGTTAGGTCACCGAGGAAGGCTGGGTTATAAATGCCCAAAGTTGAAACTACTATCACTACCCGGATTCTCAACCTTGGGGCCGTGATGGCGCCTAACGTTTACTTGCTAGGCAAGCCAATATTAGTTAACCAATTTAGCATGTTAATAGCTTAAAATTGAGTAATGACAATTATTTTAAAAAATAAAGCTGTAATACATGAAATAAACCCATTACTTAACACAATCTATTCAAATCCCAGAAATCTGGTTTGAAATAAATACAATTTTTCGAAATGAGATAAACAGTAAGGATGGGGACTTCGAGGACTGCAAATGCCAGCAAGTCTATCTCAATTTTCTGCTGTATATGTGATATGAGAAAAGCACCACTAGATACCTCTGGGATCAACACCAGTATCTGCACAAGAAGTGCAGAAGTATAGTATGAGTACAACCGACCCAATGTACTCCGTAAGCATTGAGCCTAACCCCGACGAGCTAGTGACGAGGCTATGACAAAACACCTACGCAATTCCTGTACAAATGTATACATAAAGCAACAAAATAACATATAGGACAATTAAAATATTTTATGGGAGGGGACATGTAGAAAGGGGAGTACGATAAGAACGGTAAGTTCAAAATCACCAAATAGCCTTTTTTCGAAAACAATATCAACGTAACCAATTAAATTATCAATATGGAAATCAAGTAAAGCAATAAAATCAATAATGGCACAGCATCACCCTTCGTGCTTTTACACTCGTCCTCACTATGTAATATCATAAATGAAATGGCACGACATCACCCTTCGTGCTTTTACCATCATCCTCACCATATATAATGATATGATAATAAAATGGCACGGCATCGCCCTTCGTGCTTTTACTCTCTTCTTCACATAATATGATAAATGATAATAAGCAATCAAATGCACGGCATCACCCTTCGTGCTTTAATCCTCACAATATCTCAGTTAATGATAATAATATTGTTTAACCATAAAATGGTACAGTTAAATTTATTATGTGGTTTATAGATAAGCGAACTGATTTGATCTCAAAATGATAAATAAACAAGATTAAGAATAAGAATTAGTGGTTAAATCTTGACAAGCTAGGCTCCGGGAGCAATACCTCCGAGGACAGAAATAAGAACAATGTAAAGAGCAAATAAAGTTATTTTATTGAGCTTGAGAATGGAATATAGCATACGTTTTACCAAGCATTTCGTGCCTTACAATGGTTGTTAAGCCTACTATTTATAGCTATACCTAGGGAAATAAGATCCTAGAATCAAGCCCCTCTTAAATGACAATAAAGGGGCCATTGATGAATATGTAACAACGGCCATCAATGCAAATATTCTCTGCAATGGCTGCCCATTTAATGGCAGTAAATATTGTTCATTGAAAGCTATCTGATGGCGAACATTCGATCTGCTCACGTTGATCATGCTCCCTTCGGGGTCTATCCGATGCTAATTGCAGTTGTTGTTCCGGGTACTGGTTGTTACTCGATTTACCTTCTACCTGTCCTCAATTCCACATGTCATGCTACAATTAAATCATTTAATATAAACCAATTTTACCTTATACATATAGTCCCCCTGCTTTCCGGTGGCATATCTTTGTGTCACCGGGAAGTTGGTGAAGATCCCTTTCTTAGTGGGAAATCTTCTGAAAACCTTCTGAACAGTCTCTGACACCTAAAAGGACGCACGTCTTCTCATATTTAATACCCCGAACACGTGTTTCCCCACAATTCAACAATATTTTGGTGGTTCTCGAGGTAATCATGACCATAATTTTTGCCGTCTATATATTTACTTATGCTCATCATTTTACCTCTTTCACTTCTAAAACTTTCATAATTTCTTCATATACTCTGCACTTAACCTCCTTCTGCTTTCATCATTTTCTGACTTTCTTAAAAAAACATCACTACCTTTTTACTATCATGGCTTCCTTTACTGAATTTTTTGAATACTCTGGTCTTCTCTTCGGTGGATGCCCGAAGAGAAGCAAAGACAAAGAGGTTGATGTTGATACTGATCCTCCCACGGTAAGCACCATCACACCCAAACACTTCAGCATTGTCAATGGCTTCCAAGAGAAGTTTCCTTCCATGTCTCCACGGATTTGGGCCTTTAGCAGGTATCCTTCCTCTATTCGCCTTCCAGAATACCTACTGTGAAGGAGGATTGTAACTACCCAAAACCTTAACATCGTTGCTCCTGACATGATAGAGCATGCTACCTTCACCAAGGAAGGTTTTACGTATGGAAATATGTATCCCTTCACCTTGGGTCAATTTTCTTTGAGCGGAGGGCTCGACCCTATGATATTGGAGTTCTGCCATTGGTACCAGGTCTGCTTGGCACAAGTAGGCCCTTCTATATCGCTAACGGTGGCTTGTCTACGCCAGTTGTGCACGGAGATTGGGAAAACCTTAACCCTGGCACACATGATGAATCTCTACCGCCCCAAAATCTTTCGTGGGGGAGTAATAAATTTTAGATAATGTGGCAACCACGTCCTTCTTACCAGCGTGGATGATGACAGTGACCATGGATGGATGGAGCGGTTTGTCATCATTGCTACCAGGGATATCATCCCGGCCACAACTCCATCCTTTCCTGAATCATGGAATCGTTCACATAAGTTTGTAATTTATTCATCTATTTCTTTCGTAAAAAGACCGTTTCCTGTCATTGTTGACCTCTTTGTTTCTGTTGCTTCAGCTACTCGGTGGACACCACCAAGGGTTCAAGGCCTGGACTAATGGGTTCATAAAATTCCGGATATCACAATGCTAGAAACCCGTCGGTTGAAGGAGATGGCCCCCAAATATGGGTGGAAGGCCAAGAACCACGGTAAACTGAGTCCTTCTTCCTTATGCCTCTGTATGAACATAAGTAAATTTGCTAACTGCATCTTTTGCTTGATTCAAGACTCCCGCAGGGCTCTATTACCTGCCCCGAGGTTGATCATTTGGTTGACCCCGTGGAGACTGCAAGGTTGCTACAAAGTGCTCTCGCTCGAAGTAGTACCCTCAGATCTGCTTCCGGTGGAGGCCCTTTGTAAGGACGCATGAAATTTCACCTAGAACCCGAGGTTTTGTGGTGCTAAGGTAAGCTAATGTGTTTGAAGATTGTAGAAATTTGCGGAACATGGCAGTTCTGCGGTCCACTATGCGACCGCAGAACTAGTTTACGGGCCGCAGATCGGCCGCAGAATGAAGCAGAAAGATTTGCCAATTTTGAGGACCATTATACGGCGACAGAACCATTTTGCGCGCCCCAGATCCCATCGAAGAATCAATATGAGAAATTTTGGAAGGAGGTTCTGCAGTCCATTATGCGACCGCAGACCTGTCGTAGAGTGAAACAAAAATGCCTAGTTCTGGAAGGCCATTATGAGGTCCATTCTGCGGACCATAGAAGTATTATGCGGTCGCATATACGACCGCAGATCTGCATCGGGGCTTCATTTTTATAATTTTATAACCCGACCCCCATTTTGTTTATCTAGCCCGAGGGTTCATTTTTGGGGGATTACTTATCATTTTAGAGAGATGAGAGCTATTCTACAGAGAGTAAAGGGAGGACTAAGAATTTCACTAATCTACTCTGATCAAACCTTGGAATTTCATCAAAAGGAACTTGCTAGGGCTTCAAAAAGGTAAGAATTTTATCCCCCAATTCTTCAATTTTGGGTTTGGGTTGATTATGGGTGATGAAGGTAGATTTATCACATGCATGAGCTAATAGAGACTGTGGGGAAGCTGTTGAACCATCTTGGGTGATTTTGTTCTTGAATTAGTTGAGGGAGGGATAAGTTGTCAGTGTAGCAGCTCTTTCCATACGAATTCCACTAATCATGCTTGTAATTCTCCCCCTTCTATAGATTAACATCGTTAGAAGCATCGGGATGTTATTGTTACACCAAGGAAAGCTCTTTAGATGTATGAAGGCTAAACTCTTCTTCTAGTATCGGAATTCCCGAACCCTTGTAAAACTCCATCATGTGTAGTTGGACTTGAAACACTCTTGAGATGGGATGTTAAAGCTAGTAAATTGATTCCCAAATTGCATAACGTGTCTGAACCCTCATGTGTTAAAGATTTTCTATTGTGGCTTAATTGTGTTATACCCCCTTTTGGGAAGAGAACCTTGTATGAAATCAATGTAATCAAATGCTTATTTCTCATATTATGAAACTTTATGAACTTACACTTGCTAAGGCCAAAGGTGCCAAACGGTTGATTGGAAGAGAACTCTTTGTACAAACTATTATCGTTTTGGGAATCTAAATTGTTGTATTGTGATTACACCTCCACCCGTATACATTGGGGTGAGGCGGCAGGGCTGCTTTGTATAGAATTATGGTATTGTGATTACCCCCCCACCCACATAGAATTGGGTGAGGCGGCAAGGCTACTTTGTGTAGAATTGTGGTATTGTGATTACACCTCCACCCTCATACATTGGGGTGAGGCAGAAGGGCCGCTTTGTGTAGAGTTTATGGTATAGTGGTTGCACCTCCACCCGTATACATTAGGGTGAGGCGGCAGGGCCGCTTTATTTAAAGGTGGTTACAGCGGATCCCCGACTTAAAAATTTATTAAGGTTATTGGAAGCTCTTAATAAATTTTCTTTGACTTTAACGACAAACTAAGCCCTTTATTTGTTACCACTATTCATCATATCCATAATGTATTTCCAAGTACTTGAATAGGTGTTTTGGTTTTCATACTAGTACTATTCGACATGTACTAACGTCCCTTTTTGCTGGGGGCTCTACATCTTTAATGGATGCAGGTGGTTCCACAATGGGAGGCATTGACCAGTGATAGCGGTACACTCTCTTCCAAGCTGACTTGGTGAGCCCCACTTTATTACGGGTTCGTGCATCTTTTGCTCCGTGTGTATTATGTTTTGATGTATAGCCGGAGCCTTGTTGACGGCACTATCATTGTACTATTTTGTATCTATTAGAGGCTCTGTAGGCATGGTGTGGGTTGTGTATTGGTATTGGGAAAGTCAAGCTAGTAATGTCGTATGTGTATTACATATTCCACTTCAAACTATGAAAGTGTTTGTATTTTGAGACTTAAAAATAGAGTAACTAATGGTAATGAAGTTGGGGTGTTTTATGAAATCCTCTCAGTGTTTAATTAATAGCATATATCTCCTCTTTATTTACGGGTGAGTTTGGGTAGAAGGAAATCTAACAGGCTTTCTCGGCCGGGTTATCTCAGTTGAGCACTAATCGCGCTCCCCGAGGTCGGGACATGACAAACTTGGTATCATAGCCTAAGGTTTTAAAGTGTCCTAGAATGTCTCGGAGCCGTGTCTAGTGGAGTCCTTCTTATCAGTGTGTTGTCGACCATATCTATAATTAGGAGGCTACTTGGACATTTAAGAATAATACCCTTCTTTGATGTTCTCGATCGTGCAATAAAGCTGATTGTAAGATTGTTCCTCCTTTAACTCGTGCATTACTCTAACTTTTAATACATGGTGCCTAGGAAGAAGGAAGTAACTGGCCAAGGAGCCAATGTCATCCCAGGAGTGGCAGTTGATTCTATATTTGATGATGCAGGTGAGCACCCGAGGGGTGAGGATATTCCCCCAATTACTATACCGCCTGATTCTACTATTCTTGCTCAGACTGCACCAGTTCCTACACCTACCGAGGGTGCAACGGTTCCTCTAACTGATATTCTAGATCCACCTTCAGGCCCAATTTTCGGTCCCGGTGTTTCTGATGGGGACCTGAGGGGAGCCATACAGATGTTGGCTCAGATAGTGGATTCTCAGGCCCAGAGATCAAATATTACGTCTACTTCTTCCAGTCAGCAAGGGGAATCTGCTAGTCATAGGGTGAACAAGTTTCTTCAGTTAGATGTCCAATGTTCATGGGTACTAATCCCGAGGAGGAACCCAGGACTTCATTAATGAGATGCACAAGACTCTCCGAGTTATGCGTGCTACTGAGACGGAGGGAGTGGAGTTGGCCTCCTACCATATGAAAGGGGTGGCCTATTCTTGGTTTGAGATTTGGGAGCAGTCCCGTGAGGAGGGGAGCTCTCCGGCGAGGTGGAGTGACTTCACCGATTCCTTTACGGATCATTTCTTGCCTACTGAAACTAAGGCGGCCCGAGCCGCTGAGTTTGAGAGCCTGAGGTAGGGTAGCATGAATGTGTGGGAGTACCATATGGAGTTCGCATGCCTGTCCAAGTATGCTATTCACATGTTGCCCACTATGGAGGTTAGAGTGCGCCAGTTTGTGCAGGGCCTTAGCCCTTTGGTTATTAATGAGGCCGCTACAACTGCCTTGAATTCTTATATGAACTATGGGAAGATGGAGCATTTTCTCAAGCTACATAGAACCGTAAACTAAAAAATAGATTGGAGTGTGAGGGTAGTAGCAAGTCCCAGTCCGCGGGCAACTTTGGTGGTTCTTCCGGTGGTGGTGGTAGGTCAGCAGTTAGGGGAGGGTCATTAGGGCCATCTCAGTCATTCGCTCAGTCTTCGATGAGTGCACAACCATCGGGGCCCAATCAGCAGCAATGGAGTCATTTCAGGCCTAGTCAGGGCAATAGGGGACCCTACCAGCAGGGTCGACTGGGAGGGAGATTCCAGCAGCAACGGAGGCCCCCATGCCCTAAGTGTGGGAAGATGCACTTTGGGGTTTGCTTCATGGACGTACCTATATTCTACGAGTGCGGTATGAGGGGTCATATTCAAAGGGATTGCAGCTCGTCACTCCAGATTATGGGCAGGGGTGCGGCACAGCCAACTAGTTCTGCAGCTACTACAACCGTAGCGCCATTTCCATTCCTAGAACTCGGGAGGGCCCAACAGATTTTATGCTATGCGGAGGTATCAGGATTCAGAGGCTTCTACAGATATTGTTACAGGTATATTGACTGTCCAATCCCATGATGTATATGCTCTTATTGATCCCGGTTCCACTTTGTCATATGTCACTCCTTATGTTGCTATGGAATTTGGGATAGAATCGAAATAGCTTCATGAGTTGTTCCCTGTATCTACTCCAGGTTGCAAGTCTATTGTGGTCGCACATGTTTATAGGGATTTTGTTGTCATGGTGAGTGGTCGGGACACCATGGCCGATCACATTTAATTGGGGATGGTTGATTTTGTTGTAATAATAGGGATGGACTGGTTTTATTCATGTTTCGCTAAGCTAGTTTGTCGAACCAGAACCTTTAGGTTTGAATTTCAAAAGGAGCCAGTTATTGAATGGAAAGGGGATGATGTAGTGACTAAGGGTATGTTTATTTCTTACCTTAAAGCCACGAAGATGATTAACAAGGGGTGTATCTACCATTTTGTCTGGGTTACAGACACTGATGCCGAGGTACCTACACTTGAGTCCGTGCCTGTTGTGAATGAATTTCTGGAGGTCTTTCCAAATGTGCTCCCCGGGATCCCACCATACAGGGAGATTGATGTGGTGCTGGGCACGCAACCTATATCTATTCCACCCTACAGAATGGCACCGACAGAATTGAAGGAAGTAAAGGAGCATCTGAAGGACTCATTAGAAAAGGGTTTCATCCGACCGAGTGTGTCGCCTTGGGGCACACCGATCCTCTTTCTAAGGAAGAAATATGGGTCACTAAGGATGTGTATTGACTATCGGTAGCTCAACAAGGTCACGATCAAGAATAAGTACCCACTTCCAAGGATAGATGACTTGTTTGATTAATTGCAGGGTGCTAGGTATTTCTCCAAGATTGATTTAAGATCCGGGTATCACCAATTGAAGATCAGGGTGTAGGATATTCAGAGAACAACTTTCAGGACCCGGTATGGGCACTTTGAATTTCTGGTAATGTCGTTTGGGCTAACAAATACCTGGCATCTTTCATGGATCTTATGAATCGAGTCTTCAAGCCTTCCCTCGACTCTTTTGTGATAGTGTTTATTGATGATATCCTTGTATATTCACAAAGTCGAGATGACCATGCCGATCATCTCAGGGCAGTTCTACATACTCTATATAAGCACAAGTTGTATGCGAAGTTTTATAAATGTGAATTTTGGCTTGAATCTATTATATTCTTGGGTCACGTCGTCTCTAGTGAAGGAATTAAGGTTGATCCCCAGAAGATTGCAGTTGTGAAGAATTTTCCTAGACCTACCACTTAAACATAGATTCGCAATTTCTTGGGCTTAGCTGGATATTACAGGAAATTTGTGGATGGGTTCTCTACCCTTGACTCTCCGTTGACTAAATTGACGCAGAAGGCAGTTAAGTTCCCAATGTTCAGACGTTTGTGAAAGTAGATTCCAAGAGTTGAAATCAAGATTTATTACGGCACCGGTGTTGAATCTACCGGAGGGTATAAATGGGTTTGTGGTATATTGTGATGCTTCAAGGATCAGACTTGGGTGTGTATTAATGCAACATGGCTGTGATAGCTTATGGTTCTAGTCACTCAAGAATCATGAAAAGAACTACCCAACACATGACTTAGAGCTCGCAGCAGTGGTTTTTGCATTAAAGATTTGGCATCATTATTTGTATGGGGTCCATGTGGATATATTTACGGATCATAAGAGCCTTCAATATATTTTCAAGTAGAAGGAACTAAATCTGAGATAGATAAGATGGCTTGAGTTACTCAAGGATTATGACATCGATATCCTATATCATCTGGGGAAGGCTAACGTTGTGGCAAATGCTCTTAGCCGGAAATCTATGGGCAGGTTGGCTCACCTAGAGGCATATCAAAGGCTATTGGCCAAGGAGGTTTATCGATTGGCTAGTTTGGGAGTTCGTCTTGCGGACTCTAGTGAAGGAGGGGTGATTGTGCAAAATAAGGCTAAATCATCGCTTGTGGTGGAGGTCAAGGAGAAGCAATACAGTGATCCATTATTGATACAATTGAAGGAGGGTATTCATAAACATAAGACCATGGCTTTTTCTCTTGGCATGGATGATGGTACCTAGGGTACCAAGGGCGATTATGTGTTCCAAATGTAGATGGTCTCTGGGAAAGAATCATGACCGAGGCTCACACTTCTAGGTATTCCGTGCACCCGGGCTCTACAAATAAGTATCATGATCTTAAGGAAGTCTACTGGTGGAATGATATAAAGAGGAATGTAGCGGAATTTGTGGCGAGATGTCCAAATTGTCAACAAGTAAAGGCCGAACACTAACGGCCCGGTGGGTTGGAACAGAACATAGAAATTCCAATGTGGAAGTGGGAAATGATCAATATGGACTTTGTGGTGGGACTACCTCGCACGCCTCGTAAGTATGACTCGATTTGGGTGATTGTGGATCGAATCACGAAATTAGCTCACTTCTTACCTGTCAAGGCTACCGACATAGCAAAACAGTATGCTCAGTTGTATATCAAGGAAATAGTCAGGTTGCATGGCACTCCAATTTCTATTATCTCAAATTGAGGTGCACAATTCACAACTAACTTTTGGAAGAAAGTTTAGCAAGGTTTGGGTACTCAGGTGAATCTTAGTACAACATTTCATCCGCAGACTGACGGGCAGGCAGAGCGGACTATTTAGATGCTTAAGGATATGTTGCGCGCTTGTGTTCTTAACTTCAAGGGTAGCTGGGATGATTATTTACCAATCGTAGAATTTGCCTACACAATAGTTATCATGCTAGTATTCAGATGGCACCGTTCAAGGCTTTATATGGTAGGAGATGTAGATCTCCCATTGGGTGGTTCGAGATTGGGGAAGCAGAATTGATAGGACTAGACCTTGTGCATTAGGCTATGGAGAAGGTTAATATCATTAAGGATCGGTTGGAAACTGTTCAAAGTCATCAAAAGTCCTATTCAGATGTGCGTCGTAGGGATTTGGAGTTCAAAGAGGATGATTGGGTATTGTTGAAGGTTTCTGTAAGGACCCGTAAAAAGTTTCCTAAAACCCGGGGTTTCGTGGTGCCGAAGTAAACTTATGCGTTGATGATTGTAGAGATTGCGGTTCGGGCCTTTTGGGTTGAACAGTGCGTTGGGCAGTTGAAGAAAACTTTTGGAAGTGCAGGGCATTTCTGCGGTCCATTATGTGGTCGCAGAGCTGATTTGCGGACCGCAGATCTGCCGTAGACTGAAGCAGAAATATGGGCAAATTTTCGAACCATTATGCGGTCCAGTATGCGGCTGCATAATCATTTTGCGGGCCGCACAACCCATCACTGATCCAACATGAAAAATTCCAGAGGGGAGTTCTGCGATGCATTATGCGACCGTATAATTGGTCTGCAAACCGTAGACTAGTCGCAGAGTGTGGTAGAAGTGCCCGGTTTCAGAGGACCATTATGCGGTCCATTTTGCAGACCGCAGAAGCGTTATGCGGTTGCATATGCGACCGCAGATCTATGTCGGGGCTTTATTTTTATAATTGTTTTTACCCGACCATATTTTGATTAAAAGTTCTTGGGGCTCGTTTTGAAGGCAAAAACCTGTCATTTTAGAGAGAAGAGGGGAGTGTTCTATAGAGAGAGATGTAAGCCCCAAGTGCTTGGTTCATCAACATCTTGTCCAAGCTTTGAAATTCAACAAGAAATCTTATAAGATTTTCATCCAAGAGGTAAGGTTCTAACCCTAGTCTTTAATTTCGAGTTTAGGTAGAAGATGGGTAATTGGGAGTATGATTCTTGGGTATGAGAGTTGTTATTTCTGCATGCATGTAGCTATGAGGATGGTGAGGAGGTAATTGAACTAGTATGACTAAACTCTTGGTATTGAATTAGTTGTGGAGTGAAGGAAGTCTTGTGGAAGAACCTGGTAATCAAATTCGCACACCTAGTGTTTGATAAAATGCTTAAATGAGTTGAAACCATGAATATATTCCTAGATGTTCAATTTTGCTATGTCTCTAAATAGAACGAAGTTGCTAGGATTTTCGAAACAGTATCGTGAATTAAGGAAAGCTCAAAGCGAGGTATGAAGGCTAAACTCTTCTTCTAGTATCGGAATTCCCGAATCATTGTAGAATTCGATCATGTGTAGTCGAACTTGAAACGCTATTGATGTGGGGTATTCAAACTAGTAAAATTGATTCCCGATTGACATAACGTGTCCGAACACTCATGTGTTACTGATTCTCTATTTTTGACTTAATTATGTTATACCCCTTTTGGGAAGAAGATCTTGTATGAAATCAACATGATTAAACACTTATTTCGCACATGATGAAACCTTATGAACCTACACTTGATAAGGCCAAAGGTGCCAAATGGTTGATTTAAAAGGGAACTCTTTTGTACAAACTATTATCGTTTTGGGAATTCAAAATGTGGCATTGTGAATATACCTTCACCCGCATATATTGAGGTGAGGCGGAGGGGCCGCTTTGTGAAGAGTTGTGGTATTATGAGTACACCTCCACCCGCATACATCAGGGTGAGGCGGCAGGGCAGCTTTGTGTAGAGTTTGTCGCATTGTGAATACACCTCCACTCGCATACATCGGGGTGAGGCGGCAGGGCCAGTTTGTGTAGAGTTTCTGGTATTGTGATTGCACCTCCACCTGCATACATTGGGGTGAGGCGGCATGGCCGCTTTGTGTAAAGGTAGTTGTAGAGGATCCCCTCCTTAAGAATTAAACGTTATTCAAAGCTCTTAATAAATTTTCTATGGCTTTAATGGCTAACTAAGCCTTTTATTATTACCATGATTCATCATATTCATGTTGTATTTCCAAGTCCTTGCATAGGTGTTTGGTTTTCATACCAGTACTATTCGACATGTACTAACGTCCTGTTTCTAGGGGCGCTGCATCTTTAATGGATGAAAGTGGTTCCACAGCAGAGGGCATTGACCAGTGATAGCGGTACATTCTCTTCCCAGTTGGCTTGGTGAGCCCCACTTCATTTCGGGGTCGTGCATCTTTTGTTTTATGTTTATTATATTTTGAGCTATAGCCGGGGCCTTGCCGCCGGCACTATCATTGTACTTTGTTGTATCTATTAGAGGCTGTGTAGACATGGTGTGGGTTGTGTATTGGTATTGGGAAGGTTAAAATAGTAATGTCGTATGTGTATTACATATTCCACTTCAACTATGAAAATGTATGTATTTTGAGACTTTATAAATGAAGTAACTAATGGTGATTATTGTTGTTCATGAACCCTTTTGGTGTTAATTAAGGAAGTTTACCTTATCTTTATTTATGGGTGAGTTGGGTAGAAGGAAATCTAGTAGGCTTGCTTGGCCGGTTATCTCGGTTGAGTGCCGATCGCGCTTCCCGAGGTCAGGGCGTGAGAGTTTCCCCCATGAAAGGCATAATGCGGTTTGGTAAGAAAGGCAAGTTGAGTACGAGCTATGTTGGACCATACAGAATTATTCAGGGAATTGGTCGGGTGGCTTACAAGCTTGAACTACCTCGAGGGATGTCTTTAGTGCACCTGGTGTTTCACGTATCCATGTTGAAGAAGGTTGTTGGATATCCGTCGCTTATTGTGCCAGTTGAGACTATTGAGGTTAATGAAGTACTGACCTATGAAGAAATTCCAATTCCCATTCTTTATAGGCAAGTCTGAAAGCTAAGAAATAAAGAAATTTCCCTCATAAAAGTACTATAGCAAAACCAACAGGTTGAAGAGGCCACTTGGGAGGCCGAGGAATAAATGAAGAAGAAGTACCCTCATTTGTTTGAATAGCTATGAAATTGTTTCTTATGAATTATGTATCATTTGTATAGTTGATGTTAAGGGTGTTTCTTTCTGGTGATATGTTGCTTATGAGGCCACGGTTGGTGTTGTTTTTTTGTTATATTGCATCATTGGATAATGTACATGTTGTTAGGATTTGTTTCTAGGATTCTCTATCAGGTGGATATGCACAGTTCAAAGGGAAACTCTGCCAAATTTTTTTGAGAATTTGGGGAGTTAGTCAAAATTTAAAACTGCGGGTGTGTGAAGTAACAGTCAGGTCATATTGAATTCTAATGGGCAATTTAGACCCTCATTCGAGGACGAATGATCTTAAGCGGGGGAGGATCTAAGGCCCCGTAAAACTTTACCTAGAACCCGAGGTTTTGTGGTGCTGAGGTAAGCTAATGTGCTTGAAGATTGTAGAAATTTGCAAAACATGGCAGTTCTGCGGTCCACTATGCGACCAACCAGTTTGCGGGATGCATATCGGTTGCGTAATGAAGCAAAAAGATTTTCCAATTTGGAGGACCATTATGCGGTCCATTATGCGGCCGCAGAACCATTTTACGGGCCGTTAATCCCATCGCAGAACCAGCATTGGAAATTTCAGAATGAAGTTCTACGGTCCATTATGCGACTACAGAATTGGTCTGTGGATTGCATACCTGTCGCAGAGTGAAGCAAAAATGCCCAGTTCTAGAAGGCCATTATGCGGACCGCAAAAGTGTTATGCAGTCGCATATGCGACCACAAATCTGCATCGGGGCTTCATTTTTCGAATTTTATAACCCAACCCCCATTTCATTTATCTAGCCCGAGGGTTCATTTTTGGGGGATTACCTGTCATTTTAGAGATAGGAGAGAGCTATTCTAGAGAGAGGAAAGGGAGGACTAAGAATTTCACTACTCTACTCTGATCAAACCTTGGAATTTCATCAAAAGGAACTTGCTAGGGCTTCAAAAAGGTAAGAATTTCTTCCCTCAATTCTTCAATTTAGGGTTTGGGTTGATTATGGGTGATGACGGTAGATTTATCACATGGATGAGCTAATAGAGACTGTGGGGAAGATGTTGAACCATCTTGGGTGGTTTTGTTCTTGAATTAGTTGAGGGAGGGTTGGGTTGTCAGTGTAGCACATCTTGCCATACGAATTCCTCTAATCATGCTTGTAATTCTCCTCTCTTCTATAGATTAACATCGTTACAAGTGTCGGGACGTTATTGTTACACAAAGGAAATATCTTTCGAGGTATGAAGGCTAAACTCTTCTTCTTGTATCGGAATTCCCGAACCCTTGTAAAACTCCATCATGTGTAGTCGAACTTGAAACTCCATTAAGGTGGGATGTTCAAGCTAGTAAACTGATTCTCAAATTGCATAATGTGTCCGAATCCTCATGTGTTAAAGATTTTCTATTGTGAATTAATTACGTTATACCCCCTTTTTGGGAAGAAAACCTTGTATGAAATCAATGTAATCAAACACTTATTTCTCATATGATGAAACCTTATGAACTTACACTTTCTAAGGCCAAACGTGCCAAACAGTTGATTGGAAGAGAACTCTTTGTACAAACTATTATCGTTTTGGGAATTTAAATTATTGTATTATGATTACACCTCCACCCGCATACATTGGGGAAAGGCGGCAGGGCCACTTTGTGTAGAAATTTGGTATTGTGATTACCCCTCCACCCGCATACATTGGGGTGAGGCGGCAGAGCCACTTTGTGTAGAATTGTGGTATTGTGATTACACCTCCACCTGCATACATTGGGGTGAGGCGGCAGGGCCGCTTTGTGTAGAGTTTATGGTATTGTGATTGCACCTCCACCTGCATACATTGGGGTGAGGCGGCAGGGCCGCTTTGTGTAAAGGTGGTTACGGAGGATCCCCAACTTAAAAATTTATAAAGGTTATTGGAAGCTCTTAACCTTTAAGCGCTTTATTTGTTACCATGATTCATCATATCTATGTTGTATTTCCATGTCCTTGAATAGGTGTTTTGGTTTTCATACTAGTACTGTTCGACATGTACTAACGTCCCTATTTGCCGGGGATGCTGCATCTTTAATGGATGTAGGTGGTTCCACAGCGGGAGGCATTGACCAGTGATAGCGATACACTCTCTTCCCAGCTGACTTGGTGTGCCCCACTTCATTTCGGGGTCGTGCATCTTTTGTTCCGTGTGTATTATGTTTTAAGGTATAGCCGGAACCTTATTGACGGCACTATCATTGTACTATTTTGTATCTATTAGAGGCTCCGTAGACATGGTGTGGGTTGTGTATTGCTATTGGGAAAGTCAAGCTAGTAATGTCGTATGTGTATTACATGTTCCACTTCAAACTATGAAAGTGTTTGTATTTTGAGACTTAAAAAATAGAGTAACTAATGTTAATGGAGTTGGGGTTGTTTATGAACTCCTCTCAGTGTTTAATTAATAGCATATATCTCCTCTTTATTCATTGGTGAGTTTCGGTAGAAGAAAATCTAACAGGCTCGCTCAGACAGGTTATCTTGGTTGAGCGCCGGTCGTGCTCCTCGAGGTCAGGACGTGACATACTTCCTCTCGGAGTTCTCATCTAGAGAATAAGCAACCAAAAAGGAGACGTTCTTCCTCGGCTGGGGATAAGAATAATAAAATAAAGAAGGCCACGACCGAGCTGGCCACTGTCATAGTGGTTATTAAATATGACGGGGAAGCCAGTGATGAAGTCGCTTCCATTCAAAGGAGAAAATGATCTTCATCAGCTCAACCGGAAGCTTAGCCAGGAGAGATTCAACAACCGATCGAAGAAGATGTCCAAGCACTTTGGGGCGAGATAGATCTGGTAGATAATGCCTATTCCTGCTATCCTATCCCCTTGTTGTTTCTGGTCCAAGGAGCTCGGATCCCGGGCTTCTTCTGCCTTCAAAAACTGAGCAACCAATAATCAACGTTGCGCTTGTTACAACTGCTTCTCAACCTTCAACACCAACAACTTCATGCCCCTATACACTAGCTGCACCTTCGCCACCAGCACCCACTGCATCTCCTCCACTGCTCGAGAGGAGGGTGCATCTCCTCCCCGGTCTCCCGACCACGGGAATTTTGGGCACAATTACTCACCCTCTTCTCCAGAACCCCAAAGGAGGAGGAGTGCCACACTTTCGGTTTAGAAGGGGTGTCACTTGTTGTCCAAGCCGGTAAAGCTTGCCAACTACCTGAAGCCATTGGCTTCAGAGAAGGATAAGAAGAAAATACACTACCTTTTGAGGGAGTGTCTGTCGAATCATGCAATGCATAATGTAGCAGCGGTATCGTACTTGCTTCCTTATTGTTTGTTTTCTACTTTTCTATTGTAATGGGTTCCTAAATTCAATAAACTTTTTACATGCCAACTTCTTGCTTCTGAGGGCCTTTAAAGATTGATTCCTGACAAACAAGGACTTGCCTCCGAACGAGATCAATTGTTGGCCAAAAGGAATCAATTTGTTGCGCGCCTCCTGATGCTGGAGGCAAATGCTGCTTAGGCAGGCGAGCTTGAGGCCTGGTTGCAGCAAAGCGAGCAAGAAGTGATGGCCCACAACCAAGAAGCCACTCAATTACATGCACAACTCCAAGATGCTAAGGCCAAGTGTGCTGAACTACAAGATGTTGTGCTGTTGTCGAGCGCGAGTCTACCTCCATAGAATAAGTGGATTACTTGGAGGCAGCCTTGAGCTCCAAAACCAAAGAGGCTAATGCCACCGAGGAGAAGCGGGTTAGGATAGATGAGAGGTTTAAGAAGATCATGAAGTAAAACCGGCTTCCCATATCTACAATTCGTGATCTTGATTTTAGCCTCGGCGCCACACAATCGGAGAGGGATGGTCTTCAAGCTGAGGTTGATAGGCATAAGTCAAAGCTCCAATACCAAGGTGATTCCCTCATAATCAAAAAGACATATGCTATGTATTATATGAGGTGAAAAAGGCAACGTTGATATTGATTATTGCCTCGCCAAGGCCCGGGAACTGGAGTTAACTACTCGAGAATGTCTCCCTACCCAACCTGCCGCAGCTGACTCTTCGAGCACCGGTTTCGAGTATTCAGGATCTGAGGATGAAGCCAAAAAGTATGATGATGAAGGCCTAGCACCCGAACCAAAAAGTATGATGATGAAGGCCTAGCACCCGAACCGGCGGCTAATCCACCCACTTCCACTGGGGGAGACGTTGATGCCTCTCTCTCCCTCGGGCTCCGGCTATGACAATGCTTTGATTTTTTCCTTTTTTTTTTCCTTTCCTTTTTTAATAAAAGTTTGGCACTTTTGACGAATAAATAAGAATTTTGCTTAAGTGTTGTGAAAGATATTTTTCTTTGCATCGAATTAGTTAATGCTTCGGGTGCATTTGAATTCAATAACTTCTAATTCCGAGCATAAATTCCTGCGGAATCAACCCTTTACTATGAGGGTTTCATAAGAGAGGGCCTTCTTATATTTACGGTGCTCTTGAATAGGACGTCTTATGTTCATTTCGGCACTAGCATTTGAAGTTTTTTGTTAACTTTTAAATAATAAAATAAACTCATCATTTGGACAAGAAACAAGATAAAAATAAAAGTACTTTATTTTATTCCTTATATCTTTAAAAGTACATAAGCATTCGTTTGCTAAAAAAAAGAAACTGCAAATACACGTGGCTAACTTGTACAACTTGTTTCTACGGGGCTGGCCATGCAGTCCTTGGTCCCGATGAGACATTATTATTCCCGGTTCTTGTATTCTTAGGTTTTCATGGCAATCTTATTGCCTTATCTTTTACTATTCCCCTAGCGTTCGAATGAGAAGTATGCGAATTGGAACACTGGAAGTCTTGCTCCGTTTGTGGAAACAACTTGTGAACGGTTGAATAGTCTTTCATTCGATGGCAAGTTTTGTTTTCCATTAGGAACTTGCCATCGAGCCAAATACTATTTAACCATCCCATAGTGGTTTATGATCTCAATGCCTTGTCTTTTAAAGGTCTTAACTTTGCCGATGACGCTCCTCTCGTAGTATGCTTTTTGTTGCCGCCTCGTTAAAAACCTTGCTAGAAAAATCCGATTGGGATAAAAATTGGTCGAAGGGAAAAAGAGTGTCGCACATACTTTTAGTACTGGTAGGATTCATCAGGAATAATACCTTTTGAGGTGAGTTCTAATTGCTAGGAAATTTGACTCAGTATTGATTTTCCAGCTCGTACGATCCTTTATCGGTGACAGTCAAAATCTAGAAGGGGCCTTCCCATGTTGGACCCAGCTTCCCAGCATCGATTTCCTGAGTGCTCTAAGTCACATTCCTAAAAAACAAGTCTCCTACTTTGAAGTAATGTAGATTGGCTCTCCGATTATAGTATCTCTCCATCTTTTGCTTTTGAGTCACCATCCTCACATTTGCCAAGTACATGTATTCATTGAGCAGATCCAGATTCACCAGCAATGCCTCGTTATTTACTTCTTCGTTTACTCAGAAAACCGTAAGGTTGGTTCTCCTACTTCCACCGGGATCAGAGCTTCCGCCCTTATACGGGAGAGAAAGGTGTATCTCCCATGTTGCCATCATTTGGTATGTCCATAGCACGCCCGGTAACTCTTTGGGCCACTTGCTTTTAGCAGCTTCTAACCTCTTTTTGAGGTTTTGGATAATCATCTTATTGGTTGACTCTGCCTGTCCATTAGCACTTGGACCATATGGTGAGGATGTAATCCTCTTGTTTTCAGATCTTTGAGAAATTTTGTGACTTTGGTGCTTGTGAACTGTGGCCCGTTATCGCAGGCAATCGCCTTTGGTATTCTGAATCGACAGATTATGTCTTCCCATAGGAAGTTGATTACGTCGTGCTCACTGATCTTTTAGTAAGGACATGCTTCAACCCATTTAGTGAACCCTATTTCATGAATGACCATGGGACAATACCGAATACAAAAGTTCTACTGGTTAATGCACCAACTGTGCATAGTGCTGGCATTTGTCGCATTTCTGAACAAACATTTTTGCGTCTTGTTCCATCTCTGGCCAGTAGTATCCTGCCCTAACCAACTTTAGTACCACAGAATCTGCACCGGAATGGTTCCGAAATATTTCTTCATGGACCTCTTTCATCACGTAGTCTGCCTCCGAGGCACCTAAACATCGGAACAATGGGCCTTGGTACGATCTCCTATACAATTGCCCTCCCATATGGCAGTAACGAGCCGCTTTGGTGCGTAGTGCCCGAGAAGCCTTTGGGTCTTCGAGCAAGTTGCCATGCCAAAGGTATTTTACAAACTCATTCCTCCGATCCCAGACTAGGTTGGTCGTATTCAATTCATAATAGCCATCCACATCTAGCATCGAATGCAAAAGTTGAACGATCGTACTAGAGTCATATCCTTTCATCTCCGTGAACGACCCCAAATTGGCCAATGCATCTGCCTCTATGTTCTTCTCTTGGAATGTGTGTGATCGACCACTCCCCGAATCGCGCGAGCAATGCCTGAACTTACTGTTGCATGCATTCCTCCTTTGTGTCGAAAATCCCGTACACTTGGTTTACAACCAGTTGGGAATCATATTTGATTTCAATGACCTCAGAGCCAAGTCCCTAGTCCAGTTCGAGTCCTACAACTAAAGCCTCATACTCGGCTTCATTGTTAGTTAACAAAACAGTGTTAATGGCCTGCCTCAGGATTTCCCGCGAAGATGTGATTAGAACCACCTCGAGCGCGAACCCTTTTACATTGGAAGCTCCATTTGTAAACAAGGTCCAAACTCTCGATGTCGCTTTTGACACCAACATCGCTTCTTTAGCAGCTTGGGGCATTAACCCGAGAGTGAAATCGACCACGAAGTTGGCCAAAACCAATGACTTGATTGCAGTCCTAGGTTTATACTTAATGTCAAATTTACTAATCTCTACTGCCCATTTAGCCAACCGTCCTGACAACTTAGGCTTGTGAAGGACATTCTGCAAGGGAAAGGTTGTCACAACAGCTATCGGGTGGCACTGAAAATAAGATCTAAGATTTCGAGAGGCGACTACGAGAGCTAAGGCCAGCTTTTCGAGGTGCCGATAGCGAGTCTCCACTCCTGGAAAATTTTTACTAATATAATAGACAAGAAATTACGTACCTTCTTCCTCCCGAACTAAAATGGCACTTACCGCTACTTCCGAGACCGCTAGATACATCAGTAATAAATCACCTTCCCCCAATTTTGAATATAGTGGGGGACTTGAAAGGTAGTGTTTTAGGTCTTTCATGGCCTGCTGACATTCCAGAGTCCATTCGAAATTGTTCTTCTTCTTTAGAAGTGAGAATAAATGATGACATTTTTCCGAGGATCGGGAGATGAACCTACTTAAAGTGGCCAGTCTTCTAGTTAGTCTCTGTACTTCTTTTACACTCGTTAGCTGGTCTGGGATTTCTTCGATGGCTTTAATTTTATCAACTTCACCTCGATACCTCATTATGAGACCATGAATCCCAAGAACTTACTGGAGCCAACCCCGAACGTGCCTTATTCTGGGTTGAGCTTCATATTATGCTTCCTCAAGATATCGAATGTTTCTTGGAGGTGTTTCAAATGATCACCTACATTCAAAGACTTGACTAACATGTCATCAATATATGCTTCCATTGTTTTTCCTATTTGCTTTTCAAATATCTTGTTCATGAGCCTATGATAAGTGGCCTCGACATTTTTAAGCCCAACTGGCATAACATTATAACAATATGTGCCAAAGTTTGTTATGAACAAAGTTTTTTCCTGATCCTTCGGGTTCATCATGATTTGATTGTACCCAGAGTAAGCATCGAGGAAACTCATTAACTAGTGCCCGGCCGTTGCATCAATCATTTGATCAATGATTGGCAATGGGAACGAGTCTTTAAAGAACGCCTTATCTATGTCCTTATAATCGACACACATTCTAAATTTGTTATTCTTCTTCGGAACCACAACCACGTTAGCTAACCATTCAGGATACTTTACCTCCCGGATCGAACCGATGTCGAGTAGTCGAGTTACCTCTTCTTTAACAAACTTATTTCTGACCTCGACTACCGGGCATTCTTTTTGCCTCGCCGGTGGAAAATTTGGGTCTAAGCTTATCTTGTGCATGACCACCTCTAGTGGGATACTTGTACTATCCGAGTGCGACCATGCAAAATAATCAGCGTTAGCTTTAAGGAAATTAATAAATCCTGACCTAAGCTCGGGATCGAGTCTTGTTCCTATGTGAAACTTCCTTATTCTTCGAACAAAGCCACTTGTTCGAGTTCTTCTACAGTAGACTTGGTTGCATCTATCTCCTTCGGTACCTGAAAGTATCTCGGCACTTGGTGGGATTTCGACGACTTCTCTCCTTCCTCTTCATTGGTCAGGGGAGAAGGCATCAATTCTGGTAATTGCTATTTGCTTGGTTCCTTCCCTTTGCTGCTGGAAATCAACATTGCATTCATTTCTCTCACCGCCGGTTGATCTCCTCTTATCAGCTTGACCTTTTTCCGTGTTGAAAATTTCAACAGTTGATGATATATTGAGGGCATGGCCTTCATCTCATGTAACCATGGCTTTCTGAGGATTATATTGTAGCCCGTATCGCCGTCTACCACTTCGAATAAGGTGGTCTTGGTTACCCCTTCGACATTCGTGGGTAGCAGGATCTCTCCTCGAGTTGTCACACTTGCCAAGTTGAACCCGGTGAGGAGCTTTGTTGCCAGAATGTATGCTTCCGGTTAACTTCGCTTGCCCTAGTACTCTCCACTGAATGATGTTCGTTGAGTTTCATGGGTCAACCAAAACACGCTTAATATTAAAATCTAAGACATTGAGATAGATTACTAGAGAATCGTTATATGGAAGGAGAAGCCCGTCAGCGTCTTCCTCCGTGAAGGTGATATCGTCTTCGGCAACCTCCCAGAGTCTCTTGCTGTGAGTCACCGAAACCTTTGTCTTCTTGGCTGCTGAGAAGGTTACATTGTTGATTTAATTCCCTCCAAAATCATATTGATAGTCAATCGAGGAAGATCTTCTACTATCTTTGAAGGCTCCGCATTATCACGGCTACGACCGTAATTGTTCTTAGTCCGGTCGCTCAAGAATTCCCTGAGATGGCCGTTCTTCAACAACGTCGCCACCTCTACATGCAGATGCTGGCAGTCCCCAGTTCTATGGTCGTGAGACCCATGATATTCACACCATAAGTTAGGATCCCTCTGGCTGTGATCGGATCCGATTGGCTTCGTGAATCGTGCTTCTTTGATATTCCTCATCGCCAATACTGACTCCACTACACTGATATTGAAATTGTAATCTGACAACCTTGGATATGTGGAATCTCGATTTCCTGATACATCATTTTCTTGCAACGATATGTTGTTCCGTCCACGGTCAGTTCTTCGGTCGGGAACGAACCTATTCAAGGACCGGAACCCTTTGCTACCGCGTCCTTCAGTTCTCTCATATGGCACGATCGTCGGTTTGCATCAAAAACACCTTTGAACTTATCCTAGTTCTTATCTCGGTCCCGCCCATTGGTTGTTGTCTAGAACCCGAGCTGATTGTCTTCTATCCTTATTGTCGACTTATAGCGGTTATGAACATCCGCCCATATAGTCGCTTGGAATTCGAGCAGGCTTACCTTTCGCTTTTGGGATGCATCAGAGTTCATCGGATTCAAACCCTTTGTGGACACCTCCGTTCCCACTCATTTGGTACGGCCAGTAGCAACATCCTCTCTTTCTAGAATCTGATCACGAATTCCTACAACAATTCGAACTCACCTTATGCGATCCTGAATATGTCCGCCTTTCTGGCTTAGACCTTTCTGGCCCCGACATGGGCATTAATGAACGAATCTGCAAGCATTTCAAAAGAGTCTATTTAATGCTCGGTTAAGAGTTAATACCATGTCAAGGGCCCCTTCATGAGGGTTTCTCTAAACCTTTTCAGCAGAACTGATTCGATCTCATGTTGAGCCAAATCGTTCCCTTTCACTGCCGTTGTATAGGTTGTGATGTGCTCCTGAGGGTCCAAAGTCCCATCGTACTTTGGTATATCCGGCATCATGAACCTCTATGGATTTAACTCCGGTGCTGCGCTCGGTTTGAACGACAACTGAGTATATGTTTTCGAATCTGGACCCTTCAAAACTGGTGGTGCACCCGGAATCTGATCCATTCGGGCATGAAACTCCTTCGCGTTCTGATCCATCCATCCGTTCATTTCCCTCATGAATCTCATGATCTCGGTTTTGAATGGACCATTAATGTTATCCTTTCCAGATCCGCTACCGGTCCCCCCGGCACTGTTGAAACTGACCTCACCCCTCAGGGTATTGTTATCAACTCTTTGAGCCGTTTGATTTGTAGGAGCACCAAGAAGAACCGAACCCCTTCTGTTTGCATTGTTGGAAGTGCCTGACAATGCTTGCTTAAATTCCGTCATCACCTGATCCTGTCTTGAGAGATGGCCCATGATGGCTTTCTGCTGCTCTCTTAGGATTCTTCCTATTTCTGCAACATTTTCCACTTCCGTGTCATCGGGAGTTAGCTCCAAACATGACGGGGGTACTGTCCTCCATGGACCGGGGTTGCATCATCCCCCTCATTATGGGTGTCGCTGATTGAATGCTCATGTTGAGACATATTTTCATGTCCCTCAATGTTGTGTGTTATGTTGACATCGTTAGCTTCCATTTTTGATTTCTTGCTAAGGAACAAAGAATCAAACGAGTTAGTAATTGCGCTACTGTCTAAGCCCTACAGTGGGTGCCAAACTATTTACCCGTAAAATGGTACAATTAAATTTGTTACGTGGTTTATAGACAAGTAAACTGATTTGATCCTTAAATGATAAATAAACAAGATTAAAAATAAGACTTAGCGATTAAATCAAAGGAAATGACAAGCTTGGCTCAGGGAGCAATGCCTCTGAGGACAGAAATAAGAATGATTTAAGGAGAAAATAAAGTTATTTTATTGAGCTTGAAAATGGAATATAGCATACGTTTTGCTAAGAATTTCGTGCCTTACAATGGCTATTAAGCCTACTATTTATAGCTATACATAGGGAAACAAGATCCTAGGATCATGCCCCTCTTAAATGACAATAAATGGGCCATTGATGAATATGTAACGGCAGGCCATGAATGCAAATATTCTCTGCAACTACTGCCCATTTAATGGCAGTAAATATTGTTCATTGAATGCTATCCGATGGCAAACATTCGATCTGCTCAGGTTGATCATGCTCCCTTCAGGGTCTATTCGATGCCAATTGCAGTTGTTGTTCCCGGTACTGGTTGTTACTCGATTTACCTTCTATCTGTCTTCGGTTCAACGTGTCACGCTACCATTCTATCATTTAATATAAACCAATTTTACCCTATACAAATATGTGTATAAGGCACGACAACACCCTTCGTACTTTTCACTCTTCCTCACCATGCAACGACAATAAGACGAAATAACAATGCAAGGTGGGAAGCAATTTAACTTCAATCATAGAGCATGATAACCCAACTCAACTTTCCAAAATCTCTACAACTTTAAAATAGACAATAAATTTGGAGGTGAACAATTAAAAGAATTAATAATCTAACTATGCATGGAAAACATAGTCAATGAAACCACATAATACAATAAAATAATTTCCACCCACATGCTTTAACCCAATGACAACGTATATATACTTGTCACCATACATATACATCGTCCCCACAAGTCAAGGTTAACCGCGACACTTACCTCACTCCACAACCAAATCAATGCACAACCACGTCTTTTACTTTAGAATTATCCTCCAAACTAATCCAATCTAGCCAAATATAGTTCAAATAATTCAAAATGTGATTTAGAAACTACCAACGAGTGAAAAAGATTCGATCTATAATGAATTTGAAAAAAGTCAACAAAAGTTAACCCCGGGATCGCTTGGTCAAAACCCGTGATTCAGACAAAACCCAATTACCCATTCAACCCTGAGCCCGAGTATGTGATTTGTTTCAAAATTCGTCCTCAATTTGAGGTCTATATCTCATTTTTTCCCCAATTTCTACCCAAATTCCTAATTTATACCATAAAAAATCCTAGATTACAGGTTAAAATCAATGGTTGATTATGGAAATGTAACAAAACAAGCTATAATTTACTAACCAATGAATTTGGGATGAAAGACCTTGCCACAATCGCCTCTAGGCCGAGCTCTAACTTCAAAATGGTTAAAAAAGGTTCAAACCCCGACTTTTAGATGTTTTAATACCTGGGCGTCAGGTGTTCTTCACGTTCATGAAGCACCCGATGCATTCGCGAAGAGTAGGGGCCAAAAGGCCTTCGCGTTCGTGAGGTACCCTTCGCATTCGAGAAGGATTACTCCCCCTTACCTTCACGTTCGCGAACCAAGGCCCGGGTTCGTGAAGAGTAATCGACTAACCTTCCCCTATATCTCAAAACCTTACGCGTTCGTGAGAAGACTGTCGCGTTCGCGAAGGGTTAGTCCTCCACAACTTCACATCCGCGACCCAGTTCCCACATTCGCGAAGAACAAATCCTCCCTAGCCCCAATTTCCCCTTCGAGATCGCGAAGCACAAAGCATTATACACCATAAACAGCTGAAACCAACAACTCTTAAGTTCAAAAAGGGTCTGTAGCCTACCCAAAAATCACCTGAGCCACCCAGGCTCCAAACCAAACATGCACACAAGCATAATAACATCATACGAACTAGCTCACGTGATCAAAACAAAAAAATAACATCTAAAAATGAGAATCAGACATAAAAATGTAGGAAACGCAATAGAAAACTCAAGAACTGCAAAAATCACAATTAGGCATCCGAATCCTATCAAACCAACTTCGAATTGCACCAAATTTTGCAGACAAGTTTCAAATAGCAAAACGGACCTATACCACATCCCAAAATGAAAATTCGCACCCGATAGCCATGAAGTCAACCTACGGTCATACCTAGGAAGTTTCCAAACTTTCAAATTACTAACTTTTGACAAAATAAGTGAAATCAACCTAGAGACCTAAGAATTCAAGTCCGGGCATACACCCAAGTCCAAAATCACAATTTAGACCTACCGGAATCGTCAAAACACTAATGCGGAATCGTTTACACAAAAATATTGACCATAGTCAACTCAATTGGTTTTTAAAGCCAAAAACCATATTTTCTTTAAATGTTTACGTAAAAACTTTCCGGAAAAAGACACGTATCATGTATGCAAATCAAGAAACATCAGATGAAGATAATGGAGGTCTCAAAACATGTAAATAAGGGCTAGTACTCAAAACGACCTATCGTGTCGTCACATTCTCCACCTCTAAAAGAAATGTTTTCCATCGAACGGACATAGAAAAGTACCTAGACTGGTGAAAAGGTGTGGGTATCTACTTTATATCAAACTCGGACTCCCACATAGCTGTCTCGATCGGTTTACCCCTCCATTGTAAAATCACATAAGGAAAAATCTTAAACCTCAACTTCTGAACCTTCCGGGCTAGAATAGCTATTGGCTCCTCCTCATAAGCTAAATTCTCATCAACCTGAACCGTGCTAAGGTTCAAAACATACGAGCTGTTCTCATGTTACTTCCCAAGCATGAAAACATGGAATACCGAATGTATCCTAATAGACTAGGAGGCAATGCAAGCCTGTAGGCAACTTCGCCAACTCTCTCTAACATCTCAAATGGTCCAATATACCTAGGTCTCAAATTGCCCTTCTTCCCAAACCTCATCACAACTTTCATGGGTGAAAATCTGAGCAAAACCCTCTCTCCCAGCATATAAGATACATACCGAACCTTCTGGTCCACATAACTCATTTGCCTAGACTGAGCTGTACAAAGTCATTCCCGAATCAACTAAACCTTCTCCAAAGCATCACGGACCAAATCGGTGCCCAACAATATATCCTCGCCGGGCTCAAACCAACAAATCAGCGAACTATATCGCCTCCCATATAAGGCCTCATACGGTGCCATCTGAATACTCGACTCGTAACTGTTATTGTAGGCGAACTCTGCAAGAGGTAAGAAATGGTCCCATGAACCTCCGAAATTCATCACACAAACACGTAACATGTCCTCCAATATCGGTATAGTGCGCTCGGATTGTCCGTCCATCTGAGTTTGAAATGTTGTGCTCAGCTCAACCCGTGTACCCAACTCACACTGCACGGCTCTCCAAACATTCGATGTGAACTGCGTGCCTCGATCATAAATGATGGAAATGGGCACGCCATGTCGGCGGATAAACTCTTGAATGTCAATATGAGCCAATCGCTCTAAAGAATAGGAAGTCTCCACCAGGATGAAATGTGCGGACTTAGTCAACCGGTCCACAATAACCCAAACAGTGTCATACTTTTTCAAGGTCTGTGGCAAGCCCACCACAAAATCCATAGTGATGCGCTCCCACCTCCACTTTGGTATCTCCAATCTCTAAGTCAATCCACCTAGTTTCTGATATTCACACTTCACCTTTTGATAATTCAAACACCGAGATACATAATCAATGATGTCTTTCTTCATTATTCGCCACCAATAGTGTTGTTTCAAGTCACGGTACATCTTCATGACACCCGGGTGAATAGAATATCACGAACTGTCTGCCTCCTCAAGGATCAAATCTCTCCACACATCAACATCTGGAACACAAATCCGGCCTTGAATCTGCATAACTCCATCATCACCAATTACAAAATCCTTGGCACTACCCCACTACACCGTATCCTTCAACACAAACAAGTGAGCATCATCAAACTGGCAAGCCATGATACGCTCCGACAATGAAGACTGTGCCACCATACAAGAAGGAACTCGACTGGGCTCCGAAACATCGAATCTCACAAACCTGTTGGCCAAAGCCTGAACATCCATGGCTAATAGCCTCTCAGCTATCGGTAAATATGCCAAGTTGTCCATACTCTTCACCGTCCTACTCAATGCATCGACCACTACATTGGCCTTCCCCGAGTGGTATATTATGGTGATATCATAGTCATTCAACAACTCTAACCATCTATGCTGCCACAAATTAAGGTCTTTCTGCTTGAACAAGTACCGGAGACTCTGATGGTCGGTATAGACCTCACAATGGATGCCGTACAGATGTGCCTCTAAATCTTCAGTGTGTGAACGATGGCCACCAATGCTAAGTCATGAACATGGTAATTCTTCTCATGAACCTTCAACTATCAAGATGCAAAAGCAATCACCCTACCATCCTACATCAATACTGCACCACGCCCACTACGCGATGCATCACAATACATAGTGTATGATCTTGAATCTGTAGGCAACACCAACACTGGGGCTGTAGTCAAAGCAATCTTGAACTTCTGAAAGCTCAACTCACACTTGTTAGACCATCTGAAAAGAGCACCCTTCTGGGTTAGCTGAGTCAATAAGGCTGAGATTGATGAAAACCCCTCCACGAACCGGCTAGTAACCTGCCAAACCCAAGAAGCTCTGGATCTCTGTAGCTGTAATAGGTCTAGGCCAGTTCTAAACTGCCTCAATCTTCTTAGGGTCCATTTTAATGCCCTCAGAAGATATAACATGACCCCAAAAGGCAATCGAGTCTAACCAAAACTCGCACTTTGAAAAATTGGCATATAACTGACTATCTTTCAGAGTCTGAAGTATGATCCGAAGATGCTACTCATACTCCTCTAGACTGTGGGAGTAGACCAAAATATCATCAATGAAAGTCGATCACAACAGAATCTAAATAGGGATTTAACACTCGGTTCATCAAATCTATAAATGCTGCTGGGGTATTGGTCAAGCCAAATGACATCACTAAGAACTCATAATGACCATACCGAGTCCAATAAGGTTTCTTAGGGACACCTGATGCCATAATCTTCAACTGATGGTACTCAAATCTTAGATCAATCTTCGAAAATACTTGGGCACCCTAAAGCTGATCAAATAAGTCATCAATTCTCGACAATTGATACTTGTTCTTGATAGTGACCTTGTTTAACTGTCGGTAATCTATACATATCCGCATCGAACCATCATTCTTCTTAACGAACAACATTGGTGCTCCCATGGCGAGACACTAGGTCTAATGAATTTCTTATCAAGCAAATCCTACAACTGTTCCTTCAGTTCCTTCAATTCAGTGGGGCCATACGGTATGGCAGAATAGAGATGGGATGAGTGCCTGGAGCCAAGTCAATACATAAAGAACCTCCGTACTAGGATCACAGATATATGCTAAAAATGCTAGACATCCCTTCTCGACCATACGCCGAGACATGATATAAGAAATAACCTTACTACTAGAATGGCCAGGAGTCTCCCTCCACTCTAATCGGGGCAACCCCGGCATGACTAAGGTCACTGTCATGGCGTGATAGTCCAAAATGGCGTATTAAGCTGACAACCAATCAATGCCCAAGATAACATCAAAGTCCACTATATCAAGAAGTAGAAGGTCTACCCTAGGCTCAAAGCTCCCGATAGAAACCACACATGAGCAACAAACACGATTTACTTCAACAGAATCTCCCACAAGCGTGGGCAGATAGATAGGACACTCAAAGAATCACAAGGCATAAACATATATGAAACAAAATAGGATGACACGTGTGTATAAGTACAACCTGGATCAAATAAAACTAAGGAATACCTATGGAAAATCGAAAAATGACCTGTTATGACGGCGTCAGATGACTCTGCCTCAGACCTGGCTGGGAATGCATTAAATGCGTCCGGGCCCCACCACTTTGACCTCCGTCCCTCGAGCGACCACTAACTGGCTGGCATCCACCTCTAAAGGCCTGACCACCACCTCTAGCTGCCCAACCTCCACCTCTAGCAGTCTGACCCCCGTTTCTAGTTGGCTGAGTGGGTGGTGGAGCAACCATCATCGGAATAATGGCACGAGAACTCTATTGTGGCATGCCGCGCTGTGACCTAGGGAAAAACCTCGTGATGTGCCTTAGATCTCCACATGTATAACAAGTCCTTGGCTATTATGACTGCTAACCCTAAAACTGACATCGTCGATCTAAATTGTAAGTCCTTATAAAAGTTTTCCTAAAACTCGGGGATTCGTGGTGCTGAAGTAGAATTACGTGGTGCTAAAGTAGACTTTTTGGGTTGAACAATGTGTTGGGGAGTTGAAGAAAAATTTTGGAAGTGCAGGGCATATCTGCGGCCCATTCTGTAGTCGCAGAAATGATCTACGGACTGCAGATATGCCGTAGAATGAGGCAACTATATGGGCAAATGTTTGGGCCATTATCCGGCCCATTATGCGGACTCATAATCATTTTGCGGGCCACATAACCCATCGCAGACACAACACAAAAATAAATAAATTCCGGACGGCAGTTCTGCGGCATATTATGCGACCACAGAATAGGTCTGCGGACCGCAGACCGGTCGCAGAGTGAGGCAGGGGTGCCCAGTTCCGGAGGGCCATTATACGGCCTATTTTGCGAACCGTAGAAGCGTTATGTGGTCACATATGCGACCACAGATCTACATCGGGGCTTCATTTTTTCTAACTTTTTAATCCGACCCTATCTCGATAATTATACATGAAGGACCATTTCTAAAGAGTATATCTGGTATTTTTAGAGAGAGGGAGTGCCCTAGAGTGAGAGGTAAAGTCCCTAAGTGAGTGGTGGGACTACCTCGCACTCCTCGCAAGTCCGACTTGATTTGGGTAATTGTGGACCGACTCACAAAATTAGCTTATTTTTTACCTATTAAGGCTACCGACACAACGGAACAATATGCTCAGTTGTATATTAAAGAAATCGTCAGGAAGCATGGCACTCCAGTTTCTATCATTTCTGATCAGGGGGCACAGTTTACATCTAACATTTGGAAGAAATTTCACCAAGGGTTGGGTACCCAGGTAAATCTTAGTACAACTTTCCATCCACAAACCCACGGGCAAGCAGAGCGGACTATTTAGACGCTTGAGGATATGTTGCATGCTTGTGTTCTTGACTTCAAAGGTAGCTGGGATGATCATTTACCACTTATAGAGTTTGCCTACAACAACAAGTATCATGCTAGCATTCAGATGGCACCGTTCGAGGCTTGATATGGTAGGAGATATAGATCTCCCATTAGGTGGTTCGAGATTGGGAAAGCGGAGTTGATACGGCCAGACCTCGTGCATCAGGATATAGAGAAGGTTAAGATAATTACAAAATGGTAGAGAACTACCCAGAGTCTTCAGAAGTCCTATTCGGATATATGTCGTAGGGATTTGAAGTTCAAAAAAGATGATTGGGTATTCTTGAAGGTTTCCCCTATGAAGGGGGTAATGCGGTTTGGTAAGAAGGGGAAATTGAGTCCAAGGTATGTCAAGTCATACAGAATTATTCAGAGGTTTGGTCAGGTGGCTTACGGGCTAGAACTATCTCCAGAGATATCTTTAGTGCACCGGGTGTTCCATGTATCCATGTTGAAGAAGGTGGTTAGAGATCCGTCGCTTATTGTTCCGATTGAGACTATTGAGGTTAATGAAGAATTGACTTGTGAAGAAATTCCAGTTGCCATTCTTGATAGGCAAGTTCGAAAGTTGAGGAACAAAGAGATTGCCTCCGTGAAAGTACTATGGCGGAACCAGCAGGTTGAAGAGGTCACCTGGGAGGCCGAGGAAGAAATGAAGAAGAAATACCCTCATTTGTTTGAATAGTCATGTATTTATAAAGTTGTGTTCTATGAAAATGTTAAGAGTTTAGCTTCTATGAATTATGTATCATTTGTACAGTTGATGTTAAAGGTGTTCCTTTTTTGTGATATACTTCTCGTGAGGCCACGGTTTCCGTTGTTTTTATGTTATGTTACATCATTGGTTCATGTACATGTTGTTAGGATTGGTTTCTGGGATTCTCTGACAGGTGGATAGGCCCAGTTAAAGGGGAAAGTCTGGCAAAAATTTTGTAAATTTTGGAAGTTAGTCAAACGTTGGAACTGTTGGTGTGTTATAGAAGCTGAGTTACATTGGTTTCTAATAGAGTATTTTATCCCTCTTTCAAGGATGAATGATCTTAAGCGAGGGAGGATGTAAGGACCTGTAAAATTATACCTAATACTCGGGGTTTCGTGGTGCCGAAGTGGACTTACGTGGTGCCGAAGTAGACTTTTTTGGTTGAACAGTGCGTTGGGGAGTTGAAGAAAATTTTTGGAAGTGCAGGGCATTTCTGCGGCCCATTCTGCGATTGCAGAACAGATCTGCGGACCGCGGATCTGCTGAAGAATAGGTCCACGGACCGTAGACTGGCCGCAAAGTGAGGCAGGAATGCCCAGTACTGGAGGACCATTATGCGGCCCATTTTATAGACGACAGAAGCGTTATGCGGTTGCATATGCGACCGCACATCTGCATTGGGGCTTCATTTTTTCTAACTTTTTAACCCGACCCTATCTCAATAATTAGACGTGAAGGACCATTTCTAAAGGAGATATATGGTATTTTTAGAGAGAGGGAGTACCCTAGAGTGAGAGGTGAAGTCCCTAAGCTAATTGTTCCTCCAAAATCTTGTCCAAGCTTTGAAATTCAACAAGAAAGCTCACAAGGCCTTCAACCAAGAGGTAAGATTCTAGCCCTAACCCTCAATTATGAAATTTTGTTTGGGAATAGGTAATAGGGAGGATGGTTTTGAGGATGAGAGTTGTTTATTTTACATGCATTTACCATCAAGGGTAGTGGGAAGATTGTTGAACTCATTTGGGTAAAATTTGGGTAGTGGGATGAAAGAATCCACCATAGGAGGACCTTGAAACCTTAATGCACACCTAGTGTTTGATAAAATGCTCAAGTGAGCTGGAACTATGTACTCCTTCCTAATTTGTGTTTAATTTTGCTATATCTCTAAATAGATCGAAGTGGCTAAGATTTTCGAAACATTGTAGTAATTTAAAAGGCTCGAGGCAAGGTATGTTGGCTAAAAATTGCATTCCATATGTATTCCAAAAATTCTTGTTTTGTTGAGTCACTGTTGAGAATGTGGGTTAAGTATGGGTTGTGTGTTATTACGTTATAATTTAAAAGCATGTTTCTATTGAAAGCTATCATGCCAATTGTGTAAGAAATCACATGTGCCTAAGACCCTAAATTGCTCAAATATGTGTTTAAAGTCTTAATTAGTAAGGCCTTGTTGTTGATTATCCATGATGGTATTTGAAAGTGAAAGAAGAGAACATGAAGTATTATGTGTGGCCAACGTGCCAAGAATGATATTGCGTTATGGCCAATGGTGCCAATAAAATGAATGACATGTAAAAGAATATGAAATGAGTGGTAAATCCTTCTAATAATAAATGCCTTGGGAGTATCGTTTAGCCACCGAGGAAGGGAAGGTCGGAACAACCTAACCCCAAAACTACATGTGCCGGTGTAGGAGTGATTGAGGGGTATATCCCCGTATTAATATGATGAAACTGTTTCCCCTTATATGGGATGAGATTGGTGTGTTGAGATGTTTCCCCTTAAATGGGATGAGATTATTGCTAGCGAGATGTGATGTGATGTCGACCCACGTGTCATTATGGTGAGACGACTTAGCCGATCGGGCTGAGATCAGATGCCATACCGCGCACATGGTGGTATTATGAGCGTATGTCTCAGGGTGAGACGACTTAGCCGGTCGAGCTGAGATCAGACTCCGTGCTAAAATACAGTGGTGTATCGGTGCTTAAGATCTCCCAACTTAAATCGCTGCAACTTACTTGAAATTTACCTTTCCCCTAACTTGACACCTTGATACTGTTTGAGTCTCTTATTGATTTCATGTTTTATTCTCCGTTTACTGTTACTTGTTCTATTGAGAGGGTGTTTAGTTTTTTACAAACTAGTACTATTCCATATGTACTAACGTCCCTTTTGCCAGGGGCGCTGCATATTTAATGGATGCAGGTGCTTCCACAGCAGGTGGTATTGATAAGTGATAGCAGCACACCCTCGTTGCAGTTGACTTGGTGAGCCCCACTTCATTTCGGGGTCCTGTATCTCTTATCCTTTGTACATAGCATTTTGAGGTATAGTCGGGGCCTTGTTGCCGGCACTGTCATAACACTATTTTGTTTTTGTTAGAGGCTCCATAGACATAGTGTGGGTTGTATCTATTTTTGGGAAGGTTAACCTAAAAATGTTGTAATCGTATCATCTGTTCCACTTTAACTATGATTGTACAATGTACTGTTTTGGAGACTTGTTAATGACATAACTAATGGAAATGAACTGGTGTTGTTCACATGACCTCTTACTGTCTAATTAATGAAATGTATTCTTCTCTTTATTCATGGGTGAGTTGGGTAGAAGGTATTATACAGGCTTGCTTGGCCGGGGTATCTCGGTTGAGCGCTGGTCGCGCTCCCCGAGGTTGGGGTGTGACAAACTTGGTATAAGAGCCTAAGGTTTTAAAGTGTCCTAGGATATCTCGGAGCCGTGTCTAGTCGAGTCCTTCTTATCGGTGTGTTGTAGACCACATCTATAATCAGGAGGCTACTTGGGCATTTAGGAATAATACCCTTCTTTGATGTTCTAGATTGTGCGATAAAGCTGATTGTAAGATTGTTCCTCCTTTGACTCGTGCATTGCTCTAATTTTCAGTATATGGCGCCTAGGAAGAAAGCAAGAACTGGCCAAGGAGCCAATGCCACCCTAGGAGTGACAGTTGATCCTTTACTTGATGATGTGGGTGAGCACCCGAGGGGTGAGAACATTCCCCCGACTACTATGCTGCCTGATTCCACTACACCTGATCAGACCGCACCAGTTCTTGCACCTACTGAGGGTGCAAAGATCCCTCCAATTGATATTCCAGTTCTACCTCCAGCCCCAACTTCCGGTCCCGGTGTATCTAATGGGGATCTTAGGGGATCCATATAGATATTGGCTCAGATAGTGGCTTCCAAGGCCCAGAGATCAAATGTTGCACCTATTTTTTCTAGTCAGCCAGGGGATTCCGCTAGTTCCAGAGTGAATAGATTTATTCAGTTGGACCCTCCAGTGTTCACAGGTACTGATCTTGAGGAGGACCTCCAGGACTTCATTGATGAGACGCACAAGACTCTCTGAGTTATGCATTCTACTGAGACAGAGGGAGCAGAGTTGGCCTCCTACCACCTCAAAGGGGTGGCCTATTCTTGGTTTGAAATGTGGGAGGACTCCCGTGAGGAGGGAAGCCCTCCAGCGAGGTGGAGTGAGTTCACTAATGCTTTCATTGACCATTTATTGCCTGCCGAGACTAAGTCAGCCCGTGACGCCGAGTTTGAGAGCCTTAAACAAGGTAGAATGAGTGTGTGGGAGTATCATATGAGATTCACGCACCTGTACAAATATGCCATCTATATGTTGCCCACTATGGAGGCTAGAGTGCGTCGGTTTCTGCAAGGCCTTAGCCCCTTGGTTATTAATGAGGCAGCTACAGCCGTTTTGAATTCTAACATGAACTAGGTAAGATGGTGGCATTTTCTCAAGCCACAGAGACCCGCAAACTGAAAAATAGAATGGAGCGTGAGAGTAGAAGCAAGGCCCGGTCCACGGGCAACTTTGGTGGTTCTTCTGGTGGTAATGGTGGTAGGTCAGCATTTAGGGGAGGGTCATCAGTGCCATCCCTGTATTTTGATCAGTCTTCAGTTAGTGCACCACCATCGGGGCCCAATCACCAACAAGGGAGCCGTTTTAGGCCCAGCCAAGGCAACAGGGGATCCTACCAGCAGGGTCGGTCTCGTGGGAGATATCAGCAGCAACGGAGGCCCCCATGCCCTAGGTGCGGGAAGATGCACTTTGGGGCCTACTACATGGATCAGATTATATGCTATGGGTGTGGAATAAGGGGTCACATTCAGAGGGGTTGCCGTTCGTCTCAGAAGAGCATGGGCTGGGGTGCAGCATAACCAGCCAGTTCTGCAGCTACTACATCTGTAGCACCTCCTCTAGATCGAGGCACCTCAGCACTTGCAGGACGTGGTGAAGCTAGGGGTGGTACATAGAGTTCAGGAGGACCCAACCATTTCTATGTTATGAGGGGTCGCCAGAGTGTAAGGCCCCGTGAAAGTTTTCCTAAAAATCGGGGTTTCGTGATGCCGGGGTAGGCGTATAGGTTAATAATAGTAGATTGAACACTGCGCTAGGGAGTTGAAGGAAAATCTTTTCCAGGGTTGGGCATTTCTGCGGCCCATTATGCGGCTGCATAATCACTCTACGAGTGCATAATGGCCGCAGAGTGAAGCAGCTGTCTGGGCCATTTTTTATGTCAATTTTGCCGCCAGTTATGCATCCGCACAACCATTTTGCGGGCCGCACTTTTGTCGCATAGTCGGCCTTGGAGTTTTTGCGAAGGGAGGTTCTGCGGCATATTATGCCACCGCAGAATAGGTCTGCGGGCTGCATAGTGACCGCAAACTCAGCCAGTTTGTTTTCCAGTTTTTGGCACCAAATTGTGCGGCCGATATGGGGATCACATATCCATTCTGCAGTCGCATATGCGACCACAGATCCTATCCCGGAGCTTCATTTTTGGGGTTTTTAAACCCGATCCTATTTCATTTAAACATATGCCATAATCCATTTTTGAGCATATTTCTGATATTTTTAGAGTGAGAAAGAGTTCTTAGAGTGGGGAAGTAACCTTCAACCTAATATCCAACAATTCTTGCTCAATCCTTGAAGATTATCAAGAAAGTCCTCATCTTAAAGGTAAGAATCTATGCCCTAGCTCTTAATTTTGAAAATCTACTAGAAAGGGGATAATTAGAAAGACAATTATTGGGTGTGGGGATTGATATCTTGCATGCATGTGTTATCAATGAATGTGGGAAGGTCGTGAGCTAAAAATGGTAGAGAATGGGTTGGGGAATGATGGAATATTTTACAAAAGGGCCTTAAAAACATTAATGCATACCTAGTGTTTGATAATGTGCTCAAACGAGCTAGAATTATGACCATCTTCCTAATTTTGGTCCAACTTGCTATATTTCTAAAATAGATCGAAATGCTAAGAATTCAAGAACGCTTTAAACTCTTCTTTAAGAGTTGGAACCCCAATATCCTTGTAAGTTCCAAGATATTTATTACAAGTTGAGTATTCCAAATAAGTTTTGTGACAAAGATATATGTTTAATTTGTGTTTCAAATGCTCTCATGATATTATATTATAAATTGAGGATGTGTTCCAAACTATGGATTGTGTATCTATGTGTTATGGTTCCAAGTCATGATTTATGTGGAAAACTATTATGCCAAATTATGTAGAGATTGTGATTGGGGTTACACCTCTACCCGCATATATTGGGTGAGGCGGCAGAGCCGCTTTGTGTATGATTTTGGTATTGTTATTGAACCACCACCCATATATATATATTGGGGTGAGGTGGCATAGACGTTTTGTGTAAGTATTGGTATCGTTGATGCATTTCCACCCGCATATATATATATTGGGGTGAGGCGGCACGACCGCTTTGTATAGGTATTGGTATCGTTGATGCATTTCCACCCGCATATATATTGGGGTGAGGCGGCGGGGCCGCTTTGTGTGAAAATGGGTATTGTATTTACACCTCCACCCGCATACATTGGGGTGAGGTGGCAGGGCCACTTGAGTAGAGTTCTAGTTTTCTGTTTACACCTCCACCCGCATACATTGGGGTGAGGCGGCGGGGCTGCTTTGTGTGGAAATGGTTACAGAAGATCTCATCTTGAATTCTATAAATGTTAATGACAGCTCTCGATAAGCTTGATTTGGTTTAACCGGCTACCTATGCTATTCTATTGTCGCCCTGGTTCATCATGTTCATATTGTATTTGCGAGTTCTTAAATTGGTGTTTGGTTTTCATACTAGTACGATTCGACATGTACTAACGTCCCTTTCGCTGGGGGCGCTGCAAATTTAATGGATGCAGGTGGTTCCACAGTGGAGGATACTGAGTAGTGATAGCAGTGCTCATTCTTCCCACCTGACTTGGTGAGCCCCATCTCATTCCGGGGTTGTGCATCTTTTGTTTCGTATGAGTTATCGTGTTTTGAGATATAGTCGGAGCATTGTTGCAAGCACTATCATTGTACTCTTTGGTATTTTTAGAGGCTCCATAGACTAAGTGTGGGTTGTATATGGGTGTTGGGAATGTTAAACAAGTTGTGTTATGATTAAATCACTTGTTCCACTTTGAACCATGAAGGTATGTGTGCTCTTTTTGAGAATTATTAAATGAGGTAACTAATGAAATGATTTAGTATTGTGTACATGATCTCCCTACTGTCTAATTAACGTAAAATATGTATTATCCTTATTCATGGATGAGTTTGGGATGAAGCAAATCTAATAGGCTTGCTCGGCCGGGTTCACTCGGTTGAGCGCTGGTCGCGCTCCTCGAGTTTCGGCATGACAAGCTTGGTATCAGAGACTAAGTTTTTAAAGTGTCCTAGGATGTCTCGGAGCCGTGCCTAGTTGAGTCCTTCTTATCGGTGTGTTGTCGACCACATCTATAATTAGGATGCTACTTTGACATTTAGGAATAATACCCTTCTTTGATATTCTGGATCGTGCATGTCACGCCCCAAACTCGGGAAGCACGAACGGCGCTCAACCAAGAGAACCCGGCCGAGCAAGCCTGTTTGATTACCTTCTACCAAAACGTATCTATGAATAAAGAGGAGATGTACTCCATTAATCAAACACTGAAAAGATTTTATTAACAATTTCCATTTCATTCCCATTAGCAGGTTCATTCATAATTTCCAAAATATTACGAGTTTATAGAATTAATGAAACAAAAAAACATGATTTCCAAATACCAACATTTCTAGTTCAATTCCCAACATCAACCACAACCCACAACCTGTCTACGGAGCCTCTAAGTACAATAGGAGGGTAATAGGGAAATGCCGACAACAAGGCCCCGGCTATACCTCAAAACACAGTGCATGAGAAACAAAAGATACAAGACCCCCCGAAATGAAGGGGGCTCACCAAGTCAGCTAAAGAAAGTATACCGCTATCACAGATCAATGTCGCCTGCTGTGGATCCACCTGCATCCATTAAAGATGCAGCGCCCCCGACAAAAGGGACGTTAGTACTATGGAATAGTACTACTATGTAAAGCTAAAAGTCCTCTTTCAAAATAGAATGACCATATAAGAAAAGACAACACATAGAAAAAGCAAGTCATAATAAAAAATATCCAAATATCCAGTTAAAACATAATAATTTTCAAAATACGAACTTCATATACAATTTTTGTTGGGAGGTCATTTACACCGATATACCATCATCTTTGTTAGCACGGAGTTCGATCACGCCCGATCGGCTAGGCCATCTCCCCACGAACAATGTGGTTTGACGAGTGATGCGAAAGAAAGTTGTTACCAAGAGTAGTACCACCATGTGCGCAACATGGCGTCCGATCTCCACCCGATCAGCTAGGCCGCCTTTTCACATATGCCATGTGGGTTGACTTTTCCAATCCACAATTGTTACCAATTTAATCCCTATTAAGGGTAATAATATCACAATGTTCTCCAATATTTCAATTTCATCCCAAATAAGGGGAATAATCACAATCCACCCCTACATTGACACGTGTAGTTTCAGGTGTGGGCCTTATGACCCACCCTTCCTCGATTTTGCTAATGATGCTCTCAAAAATATTTTTGATTTGATTTACACACAAAGGTAACATAAATACAATTGTACTCACCTCAACATCATTCACATTGTATAAATTCTTATTAGTATTTCCAGTCACTCACAACAATAATGTTTCCTTGGCTCATTTGGTTATTCACAAGATTCTTTATTCCTGGCACGGTGGCCATATTTCATATTCCACACTTTCACCTCTTTCAATTGCAAAGATCACCATCAAATATCAACATATAGAATATTTCAGCAATCATATAACTCAAATTTATTAGTAATGGGAACTTTAAACACAAAAGGTTTCTTCCCAAATAATGGGGCATACAGACCAGCAATGCAAGCACACATCAAATCATAAGTAATCAATACACCATTTATTCTTGCAATACTCTTTCCCAGAAATGACAATATACAATTTCAACACCTGAGTATGTAAGAGCTCGAATCACACTGGATATATTTGTAAAGCAAAGCATTAGTTAAAGCAGCCACCTATGGGCATGAATTGAGTACAAAAGCTTTTAGGCAATTCTATTTTCGAAATCATTTTTAAACAATTGAGTCGAGGCTCATTTCATATTCTTTATCGCATCCTCTCAAATCATTTGCACTACTAGCCACAATCTTAACTTAAATTCTTGGCACGTTGGCCACACACTATACCCCCAATTCAATTATTTCATTTCCAACCATCTACATTGATTATCAACAATAAGACATTTCCAATCAAGATTTTAGGTACACATATGAGAAATTAAGAGTCTTAAGAATATTGAGATTTTATCACACAATATGGCATACTATCTTTGATTTGAAATACGATTCAAAGCCATAACATTTTAATACGCATTGAAACTCACGAAAATATTTTGGAATTCGATTCTAAGAGAGAAAGTTTAGCCAACATACCTCAATTGAGCTTCCTTTAAACTCTAAAATGTCCATAAATTCTTACCACTTCGATCTATTTTAGAAATATAACAAGTTGGACCAAAAATTAGGAAGATGGTCATGATTCTAGCTCATTGAGCATATTATCAAGCACAAGGTGTGCATCAATGTTCTTATGGCCCTTTTGTGAAAGATTCCATCATTCCCCAACCCATTCTCTACCATTGTTTGCTCACAACCTTCCCATAGTGTTTTATAACATATGCATGCAAGATAACAACTCCCATACCCAAGAATTGTTAATCCTCAATTATTGAGCAAGAATTGATGGATAATAGGTTGAAGGTTACTCCCCCACTTTAAGAACTCTCTCTCACTCTAAAAATATCAGAAATGTGCTCAAAATGGGCTATGGCATATGTTTTAACGAAGAAGGGTTGGGTTGAAAAACCCCAAAAATGAAGCCACGGGACAGGATATGCGGTCGCATATGCGACCGCAGAATGGATATACTGGTCCGCATATCGGCCGCACAAATTGGGTGCCAAGACTGGAAAGAAACTGACTGGGTCTGCAGTCACTATGCGCCACATAACCTCCCTCCGTAAAAATCCAAGGCTGATTATATGACAAGAGTGCGGCCCGCGAAATGGTTATACGGTCGCATAATGGGCCGCGAAAATGACATCAAAATGACCCAGAAAAATTGCCTCATTCTGCGACCATTCTGCGGCCCGCAGAGTGATTATCTGGCTGCAGAATGGGCCACATAAATGCCTATATCTGCCAAATATTATCCTTCAACTCTGCAATGCACTGTTCAATCCATAAAGTTCGAACCACGGCGAGCTTGTTTGCCGCGAAGAATTCCTATTATTATTAACCTCTACGCCTGCCCCAACATCATATAACCCCGATTTTTAGAAATATTTTCACGGGGCCTTATTGTTACAACCCAAATTCGCATACCATAGATCACGTCATAAGTTAATTGACGTAAATCCAAGAAGATATTATCTTTGAGATTATAAGAAGTTAATCCTATTGGTCTTAAACGATACAAGGGTGTATAAGAGTGGTTAACAAGTATTTGAAGTTAAACGAATCAAGGATGTTGTAACCCGTATTTTCGGGTAACACTAGAGGTGATTAATTGTACCAAGAGGTCATTTTTTAATGTATTTGAATCATATAATATCCGTATCATAAGTCTTGAAGTCAAGCGAGTTATGAAACAAAAGTCGATAAAAGTTGTCACAACTTAGGTTTATAATTTTACTTAAACTTTAGGTCAAATGTTACTGCATTTTTCTCCCAATGTATTGGAATTGTGGGGTTATCTACCTATCAAATTGAAGATCTATGAGTCTAGTTTCCAATGCATTAAACCGTTCATCGATACGATCTCGGAATAGAGAGATATTCGCGTTTTCGCGAGAGTGCGCCAAGCTGCTCTCTATGGGGCCCACAAAGGCGGTTTAAGACATATGGACATATATAAGATACCTCAACCCCGTTTAAAGTCACTATTTTTCAGTATATTCAGACCTTATAACCCTAAAAAAGGTCTCTCAAGGTTCTCTCATGATCCAAGACCCAAACAAAGGGCAAACAACACAAATCAAATGTCAGGAATCTCGTGGCGCTAGTAAGTTTCTTGTTCTTCTTGTTGTTGCTGATTTTTGTGTTGTTCCAGATCGTGTGGGAGGTTGTTTTAAGTGTTTTATGTTCTGTAAATACACCTTCAAGTTTTTAATATCAACCCTAGGTGATTTCAAGTCTTCTAAAGTAATTCTAGTGCCGAAAAACCCGAATTAATTGCTAGTTTCGCTTCCTTGTTCTTGTGGCAGAATTGAAGGGATATTTCGTGGAAAATTAAGGTCAAATTGGAGTTGTTCTTTCTGTTTAAAGGTAAGGAACCTCTTACTCTATATATATTTAAGATTATCCAAGTTGTGGCTAAGTCGTTGATGCTAGAACTTGTGAAATATATATCGAAAGGCTTGGTAGTAATGTTGTTAGTTGGTGGACTGTTTTGGAGGCTCAATATGATTATTAATGATGTTGTTTGGGCTGTTTGGTGATTGTATTGACTTGTGGGAAGTCATATAAATAGGGGAGCTGCTGTCCGTTTGATCGTAAAATAGGTTGCGGTCGATACATAATAGTTACGACGCTTAAACAATAATGATAGTGTCATTTGTCTTATTGTAGACTAAGGAGTCGTGACATTTGCATAACTTGAGGTTGGACAGTATATACAAGGTATGTGAGGCTATCCCCTTCATTCTTTTGCACCACTCCGATTGTACATAATGTATTGAACGAGCTCCCAAAGATACTCTACTCTTAGAAGCTAGCAGTACTTACATTGCTGCCCTTCTTATGAAACGATTGATATTGATGTTACTTCTCTTATTCTTATATTATCAATGTTGTTGGTAGTTCCTAATTCTTATAAGATTCTTGATGAAGAGTTAATCCTAATAACGTGTACGAAGGATACCGACCTTATGTCACTCCGAAACGTGCAAAATGTGATTCCAATGAGTTCAGCATGCATCATATATATGTATCTATTTTACTCTACCGAGCCACGCTATAGTCAGCCGGGTACGGCACCTATTGTGCAACCACTGATCAGTTGGGTTTTACCGAGCTCCACGTGGCCGGGTACGATTCTACCGAGCCCTATGATGGCCGGGTACGGTTTACCGAGCCTATTACGGCCGGGTACGATATGATGATGATGATGCCCACAAAAGCGTATGTTTTAAAAGTTTATGTATATATATGTATGTATCATGTATTTCATGTCAGTAGCCCTCATAGGTACCCAGATGTCACGGGTTGTATATTCTCTATCCCTGTTTACATTACTGTTCTTACTTATGCTTTCCTGCCTTACATACTCAGTACTTTATTCGTACTGACGCCCTTTTTATTTGTGGACGTTGCATGTCGTGCTGCAGGTCCTGATAGACGGGTAGACGCAGCTCCCCCACCATAGTAGGCTGTCCAGTTCAGCGGTTATTAGCGAGATCCCTTCTCCGGACTTGCCGTGGTCTTGGTATGCATTTTGTTATCGACATTATGGGTATGTCGGGGCCCTATTCCGGCAATGTTGTAGCACTTATGTTCCTTTAGAGGCTCATAGACAGGTGTCGACTCATGTATGGTATGGAATGCCTTTTCGGCTGATTTTTGTTGTATAGTCTTTCATGGCACCATGGTAGCTCGTACCTTATATATAGTTTCTTGACAGTCATGTCGTCCCATGTTACGTATGTTCATGACATTATCTTTCATTGTTGGATGTTCATAATCCATGTCTACCATTTATATTGGTCTTGTCGGCCCTTAAAGATAATAATGAAGGTTAGATAAAATATATGTTGGTGCTCGACAAGTATGGCCAGGGTACTAGTCATGACCTTCCAGTTGGGTCGTGACAAACTTGGTATCAGAGCAAGTCTGTCCTAGGGGATGTCTATGAGCCGTGTCTAGTAGAGTTTTGATTATGGATGTGTAGCGTGCCACATTTATAATCAGGAGGCTACGTGACATCTAGGGTTGTTACCTTCTTCCTGAATCTAGATCGTGCGTAGAGTTGAGTCGTAAGTGTTCATATATAATATTCACCTTATTTTCTTTCAGCGATGCCTTCGACTAGGAAGCAAGCGATTAGTAAATGGCTTGATACAGCTGTGGGAGAGAGTAACATTCAGGTGCCTCCAGCCAGAGCAGGCAAAAGTGAGGCTCAGAGTGAGATGCCGTCTCGTACCTCTCCGTCTACTCCCGAGGATATTAAGAGGCACCCAGTACATCCAGTTCCTCCATCTGGCACTACAGACAACGATATGCCCAGTGCGGTGCAATTGTTGACTAGCTTGGTAGCTGCTCAGGCTCAGAAGCAGAATACCGGTGCTGCTGATAAACTTGTTAGTGCGAGAGTTCGTGATTTTATTAATCTAGACCCTCCAGTGTTTACCGGATCAGTTCCCAAGGAGGACCCACAAACATTTATTGATCAGGTTCATCATACATTGCGGGTTATGCATGCTAGTGATATGGAGGCAGTAGAGTTGGCTTCTTATGGGTTACGGGATTTAGCGGTTTTCTGGTATGATAGTTGGGAGAGATCTAGGGGTCCGAACACTCCTCCAGCCGTGTGGAAGGAATTTTCTGAGGCCTTTCTTCGTCACTACTTGCCAGTTGAGATATGACGAGCTAGAGCTGATAAGTTCTTGAACCTTCGACAAGGTAATATGAGTGTACCAGAGTATAGTATACAGTTTGATTCTTTAGCAAGGTATGCTCCCCATATGGTGTCCAAGATGAGTGATAGGGTGCATCTGTTCGTGAACGGGTTGGGATCATATCTGATAAATGAGTGCACAACAACCTCCTTGGTATATCCTAGAGGATCGTAAGCGCCAGCAAAGGGCAGATAGGGAGCAGGATAGGGGCCAGCATAAGAGGGCGAGATTTGCAGGGTATTCTGATGAGTTCAGAGGCAGTATTAGGCCCCAATCTTTGAGGAGTTCGGTGCCACCTGTAGCTAGTGCTCCTCCACAGTTTCAGAGGCCTCGGTAGGATCGATTTACCTATTCTGGTTCAGGTCAGAGTTCGAGGGCATCAGGCTCACCATTTCATAGAGATACTAGTTAGACGAGACCCCCAACACCTCGTTGTGATCAGTGCGGCAAGGCCCACTTTGGACTGTGCCGTCGAGGTTCCGATGCGTGCTATTCTTGCGGACAGCATGGCCATATGATGTGGGATTGTCCTAACAGAGGACGTGGTGGTATGGCTCAACCGACTGGATCTGTGTCTGGTTCTTCCTCATTAGTTCGACCTCCAGCACAAGGTTTTCAACAGTCGACAGGTCGTGGTAGAGGTAGAGGTTCAGTGCCGAGTTCGAGTGGTGCTCAAAATCGAACCTATGCTCTAGTAGGTTGACAAGATCTCGAGTCGTCTTCGGATGTTGTTACAGGTATATTGTCTGTGTTTTCTTATGATGTATATGCGCTAATTGATCCAGGATCTACCTTATCATATGTTACACCCTTTGTGGCTAATAAGTTTGGCATTGAACCTGAATTGATAAACCACTTGCGATATCCACTCTCGATAGGAGATTCTGTGATTGCTAGAAGGGCATATAAAGGTTGCACTGTGATGATTTGTAGTCGTCAAACCTCGGCAAATTTATTTGAGTTAGAAATGGTTGATTTTGATGTGATAATGGGAATAGACTGATTGGCCTCATGCTATGCAAATGTTGACTGTCGTACGAAGTTGGTTAGGTTTCAGTTTCCTAGTGAACCCGCCATTGAATGGAAGGGGAACATTGCTACGCCGAAAGGTAGGTTTATTTCCTATCTTAAGGCAAGGAAGATGATCTCAAAAGGTTATATTTATCATCTTGTTCGCGTTAGGGATGCGGAGGCGAAGCTGTCTACTCTACAATTAATCCATGTGGTTAATGAATTTCCAGATGTTTTCCCAGATGAACTCCCAGGCCTTCCTCCTGAACGGGAGATTGAGTTTAGCATTGATGCATTGCCTGACACTCAACCGATCTCTATCCCTCCATAGAGGATGGCCCCGATAGAGTTGCAAGAGTTGAAGGCGCAGTTGAAGGACTTGCTGGATAAGGGTTTCATTAGGCCTAGCACTTCACCTTGGGGTGCACCAGTCTTGTTCGTACGGAAGAAAGATGGGTCGTTAAGGATGTGTATCGATTATCGACAGTTGAATAAGTTTACAATAAAGAACAAGTATCCACTTCCAAGGATTGATGACCTGTTTGACCAACTCCAGGGTGCCAAGTATTTTCACCAAGATTGATTTGCGTTCAGGGTATCATCAGGAGAGGGTTAAGGAGAAGGATATTCCAAAGACGGCCTTCCGGACAAGATACGGGCATTTTGAGTTCTTGGTGATGTCATTCGGGCTAACAAATGCCCCCGCAGCTTTTATGGATCTCATGAATAGTGTATTCAGGCCCTATCTTGATGTGTTCGTGATCGTATTCATTGATGACATTCTGGCGTATTCTCGTTCGGAGGCGGAACATGCGGGCCACTTGCGGATAGTATTACAGACCCTTCAGGATCATAAGTTATATGCTAAGCTCTCTAAATGTGAATTCTGGCTGAACTCAGTAGCATTCCTAGGCCATTTGATATCTTATGAGGGTATTAGTGTCGACACTCAGAAGATCGATGCAGTGAAGAATTGGCCGAGACCTACAACACCGTCAGAAGTCCGCAGCTTCCTGGGGCTAGCAGGACACTATAGGCAGTTTGTAGAAGGGTTTTCCTCTATATCAGCACCATTGACTAAGTTAACACAGAAAGCTACCAGGTTCCAGTGGTCTGATGCTTGTGAACATAGTTTTCAGGAGCTAAAGAATCGATTGACATTCGCGCCAGTGCTCACTCTCCCAGAAGGAACAGAAGGTTATGTGGTATATTGTGATGCCTCAGGTATAGGTTTGGGGTATGTATTGATGCAACGTGGGAAGGTGATTGCTTATGCATCAAGACAATTGAAGAAGCATGAAAAGAATTACCCGACTCATGATTTGGAATTGGCTGCAGTAATATATGCTTTGAAGATATGGCGGCACTACTTATACGGCGTCCATGTTGACATCTACACAGATCACAAGAGTTTACAATACATCTTCAAGCAGAAGGAGTTGAATTTGAGGCAGCGTAGGTGGCTTGAATTACTGAAAGACTATGACGTCGAGATATTGTACCATCCCGGTAAAGCCAATGTTGTGGCAGATGCTCTCAGCCGTAAGTCAATGGGAAGCTTAATACATATTGAGGCAGGTAGACAAGGGTTGACCAAAGAGCTTCACCAGCTGGCCAATATGAGAATCAGATTGTTGGACTCTGATGACGGAGGTGTTACTGTACAGAATACAGCAGAATCATCTTTGGTAGCCGAGGTAAAAGCACGGCAATATGAAGATCCTACCTTAGTAAGATTGAGAGAGGGAATTCAGCAGTGTAAGATTACAGCTTTCAAGATCGGAGGAGATGGGACACTGAGATACCAGGGCCGATTATGTGTGCCTAGTGTGGCAGGGTTGCGAGAGAAGATTATGATTGAGATTCATCAGTCCCGATATTCTATCCATCCTGGCTCGACAAAGATGTATCATGACGTTAAGGAGCAGTATTGGTGGGATAACATGAAGAAGTCTATTGCAGAATTTGTAGCCCAGTGTCCTAATTGTCAACAAGTAAAGATCGAGCATCAGAAACCCAGTGGATTGATTCAGAATATAGAGATTCCGACCTGGAAATGGGAGGTGATTAATATGGACTTCATTATTGGATTACCTCGCTCTTATCATAAGTTTGACTCCATCTGGGTGATAGTTGATCGACTTACAAAATCTGCCCATTTTCTACCAGTTAAGACAACTTACACGGCTGAAGATTATGCGAAGTTGTATATCAAGGAGATTGTTAGGCTTCATGGTGTGCCGGTATCTATTATATCAGACCGAGGAGCTCAATTTACGGCTAACTTTTGGAGGTCTTTTCACAAGGGTTTAGGCACACAAGTAAATCTCAGCACTGCATTCCATCCGCAGACTGACGGACAGGCTAAACGTTCCATTCAGATGCTTGAAGATATGCTACGAGCATGTGTTCTAGATTTCAAGGGGAATTGGGATGACCATCTTACACTTATAGAATTTGCCTACAATAATAGCTACCATTCCAGTATTAAAATGGCCCCGTATGAGGCACTGTACGGGAGGAGATGTAGATCACCAGTTGGATGGTTCGATGTCGGTTAGACAGAATTATATGGGCCAGATTTGATTCACCAAGCCATTGAGAAGGTGAAAGTGATACAAGAGCGACTGAGGACGGCACAAAGCAGGCAAAAGTCTTATTCCGATGTCCGGCGTCGTGATCTGGAATTTGAGGTTGGTGATTGGGTTTTCCTGAAGATCTTGCCGATGAAGGGTGTTATGCGTTTTGGGAAGAAGGGTAAGTTGAGTCCGCGGTATATTGGGCCGTACAAAATTCTTCGACGAATTGGACAGGTTGCTTACGAGTTAGAATTGCCATCTGAATTGGAATTTGTCCACCCGGTATTCCATGTATCTATGTTGAGGAAATGTATTGGAGACCCTTCTCGGGTCGTCCCTATCAAATATGTACAAGTTACAAAGGATCTATCATATGATGAAGTGCTAGTGGCTATATTAGATCGACAAGTCTGGCAAGCTGAGAACAAAGGATGTAGCTTCCGTGAAAGTATTATGGAGGAACAAGAATATAGAAGAAATGACATGGGAAGCAGAAGAGGAGATGAAGTCTAAATACCCTTACCTATTCCAGAGTGAAGATAACGAGGATGCCGGGGGAAAAAAGGACGCATTATAAGGTGAAACGGCTCTATGAGATAAGCAATAGCTTGTGAATACTCTTTTTTTAAATACAAAATGGTGATATGCAGATAATGTCTATATCCATAGTGCTTTGTATAGTCTTGTAAGGCCATAGGTCGGGTTTAACTGCTTGCAAGTTTGGCTAGTTTCCATTTTATAGGGGAAACTCAGCCGGAAATCTCCGTCGGAATCCACGATGAGTTAGACACCCCATAAACCCTTACATTCGAGGACGAATGTTCCTAAGGGGGAGAGGGTGTTACAACCCAAATTCGCATACCATAGATCATGCCGTAAGTTAGTCGACGTAAATCCAAGAAGAGATTATATTTGAGATGATAAGAAGTTAATCCTATTGGTCTTAAACGATACAAGGGTGTATAAGAGTGGTTAACAAGTATTTGAAGTTAAACGAATCAAGGATGTTGTAACCGGTATTTTCGGGTAACACTAGAGGTAATTAATTATACCAAGAGGTCATGTTTTAATGTATTTGAATCATATAATATCCGTATCATATGTCTTGAAGTCAAGCGAGTTATGAAACAAAAGTCGATAAAAGTTGTCACAACTTAGGTTTATAATTTTACTTAAACTTTAGGTCAAATGTTACTGCATTTTTTTCCCAATGTACTTAGAATTATGGGGTGATCTACCTATAAAAATAAAGATTTATGAGTCTAGTTTCCAACGCATTAAACCGTTCGTCAATACGATCTCGGAATAGAGAGATATTCGCGTTTTCGCGAGAGTGCGCCAAGCTGCTCTCTATGGGGCCCACAAAGGCGGTTTAAGACATATGGACATATATAAGATACCTCAACCCCGTTTAAAGTCACTATATTTCAGTATATTCAGACCTTATAACCCTAAAAACAGTCTCTCAAGGTTCTCTCATGATCCAAGACCCAAACAAAGGGCAAACAACACAAATCAAATGTCGGGAATCTCGTGGCGCTAGTATGTTTCTTGTTCTTCTTGTTGTTGCTGATTTTTGTGTTGTTCCAGCTCGTGTGGGAGGTTGTTTTAAGTGTTTTATGTTCTGTAAATACACCTTCAAGTTTTTAATATCAACCCTAGGTGATTTCAAGTCTTCTAAAGTAATTCTAGTGCCGAAAAACCCGAATTAATTGCTAGTTTCGCTTCCTTGTTCTTGTGGCAGAATTGAAGGGATATTTCGTGGAAAATTAAGGTCAAATTGGAGTTGTTCTTTCTGTTTAAAGGTAAGGAACCTCTTACTCTATATATATTTAAGATTATCCAAGTTGTGGCTAAGTCGTTGATGCTAGAACTTGTGAAATATATATCGAAAGGCTTGGTAGTAATGTTGTTAGTTGGTGGACTGTTTTGGAGGCTCAATATGATTATTAATGATGTTTTTTGGGCTGTTTGGTGATTGTATTGACTTGTGGGAAGTCATATAAATAGGGGAGGTGCTGTCCGTTTCATCGTAAAATATGTTGCGGTCGATACATAATAGTTACGACGCTTAAACGATAATGATAGTGTCATTTGTCTTATTGTAGACTAAGGAGTCATGACATTTGCATAGCTTGAGGTTGGGAAGTATATACAAGGTATGTGAGACTATCCCCTTCATTCTTTTGCATGACTCCGATTGTACATAATTTATTGAATGAGCTCCCAAAGATACTCTACTCTTAGAAGCTAGCAGTACTTACATTGCTGCCCTTCTTATGAAACGATTGATATTGATGTTACTTCTCTTATTCTTATATTATCAATGTTGTTGGTAGTTCCTGATTCTTATAAGATTCTTGATGAAGAGTTAATCCTAATAACGTGTACGAAGGATACCGACCTTATGTCACTCCGAAAGGTTCAAAATGTGATTCCAATGAGTCCAGCATGCATCATATATATATATCTATTTTACTCTACCGAGCCATGCTATAGTCGGCCGGTTACGGCACCTATTGTGCAACCACTGATCAGTTGGGTTTTACCGAGCTCCACGTGGCCGGGTACGATTCTACCAAGCCCTATGATGGCCGGGTACGTTTTACCGAGCCTATTACGGCCGGGTACGATATGATGATGATGATGCCCACAAAGGCGTATGTTTTAAAAGTTTATGTATATATATGTATGTATCATGTATTTCATGTCAGTAGCCCTCATAGGTACCCAGATGTCACAGGTTGTATATTCTCTATCCCTGTTTACATTACTATTCTTACTTATGCTTTCCTGCCTTACATACTCAGTACTTTATTCGTACTGACGCCCTTTTTATTTGTGGACGCTGCATGTCGTGCTGCAGGTCCTGATAGACAGGTAGACGCAGCTCCCCCACCACAGTAGGCTGTCCAGTTCAGCGGTTATTGGCGAGATCCCTTCTCCGGACTTGCCGTGGTCTTGGTATGCATTTTGTTATAGACATTATAGGTATGTCGGGGCCCTATTCCGGCAATGTTGTAGCACTTATGTTCCTTTAGAGGCTCATAGATAGGTGTCGACTCATGTATGGTTTGGAATGCCTTGTCGGCTGATTTTTGTTGTATAGTCTTTCATGGCACCATGGTAGCTCGTACCTTATATATAGTTTCTTGACAGTCTGGTCGTCCCATGTTACGTATGTTTATGACATTTACTTTCATTGTTGGATGTTCATGATCCATGTCTACCATTTATATTGGTCTTGTCGGCCCTTAAAGATAATAAGGAAGGTTAGATAAAATGTACGTTGGTGCTCGGCAAGTATGGCCCGGGTTCTAGTCATGACCTTCTAGTTGGGTCGTGACACGTATAGTGCGACGAAGTTGATTGTAAGATTGTTCCTCCTTTAACTCTTGTGTTGCTCTAAATTTCAGTACATGGCACCTAAGAAGAGAGCAAGAACTGGACAAGGTGCCAATGTCACCCCGGGAGTGGCAGTTGATCCTATATTTGATGATGTTTGTGAGTACCCGAGGGGTGAGGATGTTCCCCCAGTTACTACACTGCCTGATTCTACCACAGCTGACCAGGCCACACCATTCTCTACGTCTACTGAAGGTGCAACGGTTCCTCCAACCGATATTCCAGTTCCACCTCCAGCTCCAGCTTCTGATTCTAGTGTTTCCGATGTTGATCTTAGGGGAGCCATACAGATGTTTGCACAAAAAGTGGCTTCTCAGGCCTAGAGATCGAGTGTTGGGCCTACTTCTTCTAGTCAGTCAGGGGAATCTGTTAGTTCCAGGGTGAACAAGTTTCTTCAGTTAGATCCTTCAGTGTTTACGGGTACTAATCCCGAGAAGGACCTACAGGACTTCATTGATGAGATACACAAGACTCTTCCGGTTATGCATGCTATAGAGACGGAGGGAGTGGAGTTTGCCTCCTACCGCCTGAAAGGGGTGGCCTATTCTTGGTTTGAGTTGTGGGAGGAATTCCGCGAGGAGGGAAGCCCTCCATCAAGGTGGGCTGAGTTCACAGATGCCTTTATGGATCATTTCTTGCCTGCCGAAACTAAGGCAGCATGTGCCGCTGAGTTTGAAAGCCTGCAGCAGGGTAGTATGAATGTGTGGGAGTACCATATGGAGTTTGCACTCTTGTCCAAGTATGCTATTCACATGTTGCCCACTATGGAGGCTAGAGTGCGCCGATTTGTACAGGGCCTTAGCCCCTTGGTTATTAATGAGGCCTCTACAACTGCCTTGTATTCCAATATGAACTATGGTAAGATGGTGACATTTGCTCAAGCCACAGAGACCCGTAAATTGAAGAATATAATGGAGCGTCAGAGTAATAGCAAGGCCCGGTCCGCGGGCAACTTAGGTGGTAGTAGGTCGGCATTCAGAAGAGGTTCATCAGGACCATATCAATCATTCGCTCAGTCTTCAATGAGTGCACAATCATCTGGACCCAATCAGGGCAAAAAAGGACCCCACCAGCAGGGTCGAAGGTTTTAGCAGCGGAGGCTCCCATGCCCTAAGTGTGGGAGGATGCACTTTGGGGCATGCTTCATGGACCTACCTATATGCTATGGGTGCGCTGTGAGGGGTCACATTTAGAGGGATTGCCGCTCGTCCCTCCGAAACATGCGTAGAGGTGCGGTGCAGCCAGCTAATTCTACAGCTACTACATCCACAACACCTCTAGCTCAACGCACCCCAGCACCTGCATGGCGTGGTGCAGCTAGGGGTGGTGCACAACATTTGGGAGGACCCAACAAATTTTATGCAATGCGGAGGCATCGAGATTCAGAGGCTTCTCCAAATGTTGTCACAGGTATATTGTCTTTCCAATCCCATGATGTATATGCTCTTATTGATCCCGGATCCACTTTATCATATGTCACTCCTTATGTTGCGATGGAGTTTGGGATAGAACCGGAACAGTTTCATGAGTCGTTCTCTATGTCTATTCCAGTTGGTGAGTCTATTTTGGCCACGCGGGTTTATGGGGATTGTGTTGTCATATTGCATTGTCGGGACACCGTGGCCGATCTTATTGAATTGTGAATGGTCGATTTTGATGTGATAATGGGGATGGATTGGCTTTATTCTTGTTTTGCCAAGCTTGATTGCCGAACCAGGACTGTTAGGATCGAATTTCCAAATGAGCCAGTTATTTAGTGGAAGGGTGATGATGTAGTGCCGAAGGGTAGGTTTATTTCTCACCTTAAGGCCACAAAAATGATCAACAAGGGGTGTATTTACCTTTTGGTCCAGGTTACGGACATCGATGTTGAGGCACCTACACTTGAGTCCGTGCCAGTTGTGAATGAATTTCTAGAGGTATTTCCTGATGAGCTCCCTGGGATTCCGCCAGACATGGAGATTGATTTTGGGTTTGATGTGATGCCAGGCACGCAGTCTATATCTATTAGACTAAAGGAACAATTGAAGGATTTATTAGAGAAGGGTTTCATCCGACCGAGTGTGTCACCATGGGGCGCATTGGTTCTCTTTGTGCGGAAGAAAGATGGATCACTGAGGATGTGTATTGACTACCGGCAGCTTAACAAAGTCAGAATCAAAAACATATACCCATTACCAAGAATAGATGATTTGTTTGATCAGTTACATGGTGCTAGGTACTTCTCCAAAATTGATTTACGGTCCGGGTACCACCAATTGAAGATCAGGGAGCAGGATATTCCGAAAATAGCTTTCAGGACCCGGTATGGGCACTTTGAATTTTTGGAAATGTCTTTTGGGCTAACAAATGCCTCGGTGGATTTCATGGATCATATGAATTGGGTTTTCAAGCCTTTTCTCGATTCCTTTGTGATAGTATTCATTGACGATATTCTTGTGTATTTACAAGGTCGAGAGGACCATGCCGATCATCTCAGGGCAGTTTTGCAGACTCTTCATCAGCACCAATTGTACGCGAAATTTTAAAAATGTGAATTTTGGCTCGAATCTGTCACCTTCTTGGGTCATGTAGTCTCCAGAGAAGGAATTAAGGTCGATCCTCAAAAGATTGTAGCAGTGAAGAATTGGCCTAGACCTACAACGTCAACCGAGATTCGCAGTTTCTTGGGCTTAGCAGGGTATTACAGGAAGTTTTTGGAGGGGTTCTCTACTCTTGCCTCTCTGTTAACTAAATTGACTCATAAAGCAGTTAAGTTCCAATGGTTCAATCCTTGTGAAAGGAGCTTCCAGGAGTTGAAATCAAGATTGACTACGGCACCGGTGTTGACCTTACCATAGGGTGCTGATGGATTTGTGGTATATTATGATGCTTCAAGAATTGGTCTTGGGTGTGTGTTAATGCAACACGGCAAGGTTATAGCTTATGCTTCTAGGCAACTCAAGAATCATGAAAAGAACTACCCAACACATGACTTACAACTTGCGGCGGTGGTTTTTGCATTAAAGATTTGGCATCATTATTTGTATGAGGTCAATGTGGATGTATTCACGGACCACAAGAGTCTTCAATATATTTTCAAACAAAAGAAGCTGAATCTGAGGCAGAGAAAATGGTTTGAGTTACTCAAGGATTACGACATCGATATTCTGTATTACCTGGGGAAAGCCTATGTTGTGGCGATGCTCTTAGCTGGAAATCTGTGGGTAGTTTGGCTCACTTGGAGGAATATCAAAGGCCACTAGCCAAGGAAGTTCATCGATTGGCTAGTTTGGGAGTTCGTCTTGCGGACTCTAATGAAGGAGGGGTAATCTTTCAAAATAGGGCCGAATCATTGCTTGTTGTGGAAGTCAAAGAGAAGCAATACGACGATCCATTATTGATACAACTGAAGGAGGGGATTCAAAAACATAAAACTATGGCTTTTACTCGTGGCATGGTTGACGGTACACTAAGGTACCAAGGGCGGCTATATGTTCCAAATGTAGATGGTCTCCGGAAAGAATCATAACTGAGGCTCACACTTCTAGGTTTTCTATGAACCCAAGTTTTACGTAGATGTATCATGATCCCAAGGAAGTCTATTGGTGTAATTACATGAAAAGGAATGTGGCGAACTCTGTGGCAAGGTGTCCGAATTGTTAGCAAGTAAAGGCCAAACACCAACGGCCTGGTGGGCTGGCACAAAACATAGAAATTCCAATGTAGAAGTGAGAAATGATTAATATGGATTTTGTGGTAGGATTACCACGCACTCCGCGCAAGTTTGACTCAATTTGGGTAATTGTGGATCGGCTCACAAACTCAGCACATTTCTTGCCAGTTAAATCTACCGACACAGTGGAATAATATGCTCAGTTGTATATCAAAGAAATAGTCAGGCTACATGGTACTCCAGTTTCTATCATTTTCGATCGAGGGGCTCAATTCACGGCAAAATTTTGTAAGAAATTTCAGCAAAGTTTGGGTACTCAGGTGAATCTTAGTACAACCTTCCATCCACAGACCGATGGGCAAGCAGAGCGGACTATTCAGACGCTTGAGGACATGTTACATGCTTGTGTTCTCGACTTCAAGGGTAGCTAGGATGATCATTCCCCACTCATAGAGTTTGCTTATAACAACATCTTTCATGCTAGTATTCAAATGGCACCATTTGAGGCATTATATGGTAGGAGATGTAGATCTCCCATTGGGTGGTTTGAGATAGGGGAAGCAGAGTTGATAGGTCCAGACCTAGTGCATCAGGCTATGGAAAAAGTTAAGATCATTAAGGAGCGGTTCAAGACTGCTCAGAGTCATCGGAAGTCCTATTCGGATGTTCGTCGTAGGGATTTGGTGTTCAAAGAAAATGATTGGGTATTCTAGAAAATTTCCCCTATGAAAGGTGTAATGCGATTCGGTAAGAAAAGAAAATTGAGTCCGAGGTATGTCGAACCGTACACAGAATCATTCAGAGGATCGGTGAGGTAGCGTATTAGCTTGAGCTACCACCTGAGATGACATTAGTACACCCGGTATTCCATGTGTCTATGTTGAAAAAGGTAGTTGGAGATCCCTCAACTATTGTACCGGTTGAGACCATTGAGATTAATGAAGAACTGTCATATGAAGAAATTCCAGTTGTCATTCTTGATAGGCAAGTCCAAAAGTTGAGGAATAAAGAAATTGCCTCTGTGAAGGTGTTGTGGCGAAACCAGCAAGTAGAAGAGGCTACCTGGGAGGCCGAGGAAGAGATGAAAAAGAAGTATCCTTACTTGTTTATATAAACCATGTGACCTTTTTATAAAACTGTCGCCTATGGATTCTTGTATCACTTGTTCAGTTAATGTAAAGGTGCTTCTTTCTAAATATATTGTATGTGAGGCCACGATTGGTGTTGTTATGAGTTATGTTACGTCATTGGTTTATGTATATGTTTTAAGGATGTGCTTATGGGGATCTCTGGCAGGTGGATAGGCCTAGTTACATGGAAAACTCTGGCAAAAATTTTGGGAATTTAGGGAGTTAGTCAAATTTGGGGCTGATGGTGTGTGGTATGAAAACTGAGTTGCATAAGATGCTAATAGTGAACCTTGACCCTCAATCGAGGATGAATAGTCTTAAGTGGGGGAGGATGTAAGGCCCTGTGAAAGTTTTCCTAAATACCGAGGTTCCGTGATGCCGAGGTAGGCGTAGAGGTTAATAATAGTAGAAATTTTTCAGGATTAACTCCTCAACGCACTGATTGAATAGTGCGCTGGGGAGTTGAAGGAAAATATTTTGTAGGGTTGGGCATTTCTGCGGCCCATTATGCGGCCACATAATCACTTTACGGGCCGCAGAATGGCCGTAGAGTGAAGCAGCTATTTGGGCCATTCTTGATGTCAATTGCGCGGCCAGTTATGCGACTGCACAACCATTTCACGGGCCGTACTTTTATCGCACAGTCAGCCTTGGATTTTTTGCGAAGGGAGGTTCTGCGACACATTATGTGACCGCATAATAGGTCTGCAGGCCGCATAGTGACCGCAGACCCAGGCAGTTTTTTTTTCCAATTTTTGGCACCAAATTGTGCGGCCGATATGCGGACCACATATCCATTTTGCGGTTGCATATGCGACCGCAGATCCTATCCCGGGGATTCATTTTTGGGATTTTTAAACCCGACCCTATTTCGTTAAAACATATGCCATAGTCCATTTTTTAGCATATTTCTGATATTTTTAGAGTGAGAAAGAGTTCTTAGAGTGGGGAAGTAACCTTCAACCTAATATCCAACAATTCTTGCTCAATACTTGAAGATTATCAAGAAAGTCCTTATCTTAAAGGTAAGAATCTATGCCCTAGCTCTTAATTTCGAAAATCTACTAGAAATGGGATAATTAGAAAGACAATTATTGGGTGTGGGGGTTGTTATCTTGCTTGCATGTGTTATAAAACAATGTGGGAAGTTTGTGGGCTAAAAATGGTAGAGAATGGGTTGGGGAATGATGGAATCTCTCACAAAAGGGCCTTAAAAACATTAATGCACACCTAGTGTTTGATGATGTGCTCAAATGAGGTAGCATCATGACCATCTTCCTAATTTTGGTCCAACTTGCTGTATTTCTAAAATAGATCGTAGTGCTAAGAATTCCAGAACGTTTTAAAGTTTAAAGGAAGCTCAATTGAGGTATGTTGGCTAAACTCTTCTTTAAGAATTGGAACCCCAATATCCTTGTTAGTTCCAAGATATTTATTACAAGTTAAGTATTCCGAATAAGTTTTGTGACAAAGGTATATGTTTAATTTGTGTTTCAAATACTCTCATGATATTGTATTATAAATTGAGAATGTGTTCCAAACTATGGATTGTGTATCTACGTGTTATGATTCAAAGTCGTGATTTATGGGGAAAACTATTATGCCAAATTGTGTAGAGATTGTGATTGGGGTTACACCTCCACCCGCATATATTGGGGTGAGGCGGCAGGGCCGCTTTGTGTATGATTTTGGTATTGTTGTTGCACCACCACCCACATATATATATTGGGGTGAGGCGGCATGGCTGCTTTGTGTAGGTATTGGTATCGTTGATGCATTTCCACCCGCATATATATTGGGGTGAGGCGGCATGGCTGCTTTGTGTAGGTATTGGTATCGTTGATGCATTTTCACCCGCATATATATTGGGGTGAGGCGGCAGGGCCGCTTTGTGTGAAAATGGGTATTGTGTTTACACCTCCACCCGCATACATTGGGGTGAGGTGACAGGGCCGCTTGAGTAGAGTTCTAGTATTGTGTTTACACCACTACCCGCATACATTGGGGTGAGGTGGCGTGGCCTCTTTATGTGGAAATGGTTACGGAGGATCTCATCTTGAATTCTATAAATGTTAATGACCGCTCTCGATAACCTTGATTAGGCTTAACCGGCTACCTATGCTATTCTATCGTCTCCCTGGTTCATCATGTTCATATTGTATTTTTGAGTTCTTAAATTGGTGTTTGGTTTTCATACTAGTACTATTAGACATGTACTAACGTCCCTTTTGCTGGGGGAGCTACATCTTTAATGGATGCAGGTGGTTCCACAACGGAAGATACTGACCAATGATAGCGGTGCTCATTCTTCCAAGCTGACTTGGTGAGCCCCATCTCATTCTGGGGTTGTGCATCTTTTGTTTCGTATGAGTTATCGTGTTTTGAGGTATAGTCGGAGCCTTGTTGCCGGCACTATCATTGTACTATTTGGTATTTTTAGAGGCTCTGTAGACTAAGGACCCGTTTGGCCATGAGTTTTGCCAAAATAAATTTGGGATTTATTTGGCAAACACATGTTTGGCCATAGATTTTGCCCACATTTTGGCAAAATCCCAAATCCAAAATCCGAAATCCCAAAATCACCTAAATTGCTGATTTTGGGCCAAAACATGACCGTTACATTTTAATTTTTTTTTAAATATTATCCCAAACTTTTATAATTTGTAAAATAGCCCACATTTATTACGACCAACTAAATATTTGATGAATATGCTCCCTTATCAGCTCAATCCTTTGTGCATCTTACTTTTGCCTCTGATTTGTAGGCTAAATGTCTTTCTGAACTCATATAAGTTAACTTTTTCTTTTTAATTAGGAGCCGTAATTTTCTAATAGGATTTCGCTGTAATTAATGATTCATATAGTTTATTATAAAAATGATAATTTTGTACCAAACTTATTTTAAGTTTAGGGCTATGGTTTGTGATAATAGTATTATTGGGTATTTGTGATAGTTTTTAGAACTTGTGGGTATAAGTCATGTTTCATGTTTTTTCAAATAAAAAGTGAAATATGTTTTGAAAAATCATGTCCAAACACATTTTCATCTTCAAACCAAACTTCACCCAAATAAGATTTTTCAAAATAAATTTGGGAATCTATGACCAAACGCTAGCTAAGTGTGAGTTGTATATGGGTGTTGAGAATGTTAAACAAGTTGTGTTATGATTAAATCACTCGTTCCACTTTGAACCATGAAGGTGTGTGTCTGTCTTTTTTTAGAATTATTAAACAAGTTGTATATGGGTGTTGAGACTCTGTAGACTAAGTGTGAGTTGTATATGGGTGTTGAGAATGTTAAACAAGTTGTGTTATGATTAAATCACTCTTTCCACTTTGAACCATGAAGGTGTGTGTCTGTCGTTTTTTAGAATTATTAAACGAGGTAACTAATAAAATGAATTAGTATTGTTTACATGATTTCCCTACTGTCTAATTAACGGAAATATGTATTATCCTTATTCATGGATGAGTTTGGCTAGAAGGAAATCTAATTGGCTTGCTCGGTCGGGTTCACTCGGTTGAGCGCCGGTCGCGTTCCCCGAGTTTGGGGTGTGACACAGAGTTCAGAGGCTTCTCCAGATGTTGTCACATGTCTATTGACTGTCCAATCTCATGATGTGTATCCTATTATTGATCCCGGTTCCACTTTGTCCTATGTTACTCCTTATGGTTGTATGGGATTTGGGATAGAACCGGAATAACTCCATGAGCTGCTCTCTATTATACTCTAGTTGGTGAGTCTATTATGGCCGCGCGGGTTTATAGGGATTGTGTTGTCACAGTGCATGGTTGGGCCACCATGGTCGATCTCATTGAATTGGGTATGGTTGATTTTGATGTAATAATGGGAACGAATTGGCTTTATTCATGCTTTGCCAAACTTGACTGTCGAACCAGAATCGTTAGGTTTGAATTTCCAAATGAGTCAGTGATTGAATGGAAAGGAGATGATGTGGTGCCGAAAGGTAGGTTATTTCTTACCTTAAGGCCACAAATATGGTTAATAAAGGTTTTATCTACCATTTGGTATGGGTTACGGACACCGATGCTGAGGCACCTACACTTGAGTCTGTGCCTGCTGTGAATGAATTTTTGGAGGTCTTTCCAGATAAGCTCCCTGGGATCCTACCAGACAGGGAGATTGATATGATACAAGACACGCAACCTATATCTATTCCACCCTACAGAATGGCACCGACAGAATTTAGGAGCTAAAGGAACACATAAAGGATTTGTTAGAGAAGGGTTTCATCCAGCAGAGTGTGTTGCCTTGGGGCACACCGGTCCTTTTTGTAAGGAAGAAAGATAGGTCACTAAGAAGGTGTATTGACTATCAATAGCTCAACAAGGTCACGATCAAGAATAAGTACCCACTGCCAAGGATTGATGATTTGTTTGACCAATTACAGGGTACTAAGTATTTCTCCATGATAGATTTACGATCTAGGTATTACCAATTAAAGATCAGGGAGCAGGATATTCCGAGAACAACTTTCAGGACCCGGTATGGAACTTTGTATTTCTGGTAATATCTTTTGGGCTAACAAATGCCTCGACAGCTTTCTTGGATCTTATGAACTGAGTTTTCAAGCCGTTCATTACTCTTTTGTAATAGTGTTTATTGACGATATCCTTGTATATTCACACAGTCGAGGGGACCATGCTGATCATCTTAGGGCAATTTTGCAGACCCTTTATCAGCACAAATTGTATACGGAGTTTTCGAAATGTGAATTTTGGCTTGAATCTGTCACGTTCTTGGGTCATGTCGTCTCTAGATAAGAAATTGAGGTTGATCCTCAGAAGATTGCAGCTGTGAAGAATTGGCCTAGACCTACTACCCTAACAGAGATTCGCAGTTTCTTGGGCTTAGCAAGATATTACAAGAAGTTTGTGGAGGGGTTCTCTACTCTTGCCTCTCCATTGACTAAATTGACGAAGAAGACGGTTAAGTTCCAATGGTCAGATGCTTGTTAAAGAAGCTTCCAGGAGTTGAGATCAAGATTGACTACGACACCGGTGTTGACCCTACCAGAGGGTACAGATGGGTTTGTGGTATACTATGATGCTTCAAAAATCGGACTTGGGTGTGTATTAATGCAACATGCAAAGGTGATAGCTTATGCTTCTTGGCTACTCAAGAATCATGAAAAGAACTATCCAACACATGACTTAGAGCTTGCGGCAGTGGTATTTGCATTGAAGATTTGGCGTCATTATCTGTATAGGGTCCATGTGTACATATTCACGAACCATAAGAGTCTTCAATATATTTTTAAATAGAAGGAATTGAATCTGAGGCAGAGAAGATGGCTTGAGTTACTCAAGGATTACGACATCGATATCCTATATCATCCAGGGAAGGATAATGTTGTGGCGGGTGCTCTTAGCTAGAAATCTATGGGTAGTTTGGCTCACTTGGAGGCATATCAAAGGCCATTGGCCAAGGAGGTTCATTGGTTGGCTAGTTTGGGAGTTCATCTTGCAGATTCTAGTGAAGGAAGGGTGATTGTGCAAAATAGGGCTGAATTATCACTTGTTGTGGAAGTCGAGGAAAAGCAGTACAATGACCCATTGTTGGTACAATTGAAGGAGGGGATTCATAAACATAAGACCATGGCCTTTTCTCTTGGCATGGATGATGGTACACTAAGGTACCAAGGTCGACTATATGTGTTCCAAATGTGGATGGTCTCCGGGAAAGAATCATGACCGAGACTCACACTTTTAAGTACTCCGTGCACCCGGGCTCTACAAAGATGTATCATGATCTTAGGGAAGTCTACTGGTGGAATGATATGAAGAGGAATACAGTGGACTTTGTGGCAAGATGCCCAAATTGTCAACAAGTAAAGGCCGAACACCAACGGCCCGGTGGGTTGGCACAGAACATAGAAATTCCAATATGGAAGTGGGAAAAGATCAATATGGACTTTGTGGTGAGACTATCTCGCACTCCTCGCAAGTTCGACTCGATTTGGGTGATTGTGGACCGACTCACAAAATCAGCTAACTTCTTACTTGTTAAGGCTACCGACACAACGGAACAATATGCTCAGCTGTATATCAAGAAAATTGTCAGGCTACTGCATGGCACTCCAGTTTCCATCATTTTTGATCGGGGGGCACAGTTCACAGCTGACTTTTCCAAGAAATTTCAGCAAGGGTTGGACACTCAGGTAAATCTTAGTACAACTTTCCATCCACAGACCGACAGGCAAACAGAGCGAACTATTCAGACGCTTGAGGATATGTTGCGCGCTTGTGTTCTTGACATCAAAGGTAGCTGGGACGATCATTTGCAACTCATAGAGTTTGCCTACAACAATATTTATCATGCTAGGATTTGGATGGCACCGTTCGAGGCTTTATATGGTAGGAGATAAAGATCTCCCATTGGGTGGTTCGAGATTAGGGAAGCAGAGTTAATAGGGCCGGACCTCGTGCATCAGGCTATAGAGAAGGTTAAGATTATTACAGAACGGTTGAGAACTGTCCAGAGTCGTCAGAAGTCTTTTATACATCGTAGGGACTACTTCCAGAGATGTCTTTAGTAAGAAGGGGAAATTGAGTCCAAGGTATGTCGGGCCATACAGAATTATTCAGAGGGTCGGTCGAGTGGCTTACATGCTAGAACTACCTCCAGAGATGTGTTTAGTGCACCCGGTGTTCCACGTATCCATGTTGAAGAATGTGGTTGGAGATCCATCGTTTATTGTTCCGGTTGAGACTATTGCAGTTAATGAATATTTGACTTATGAAGAAATTCAAGTTGCCATTCTTGATAGGCAAGTTTGAAAGTTGAGGAACAAAGAGATTGCCTTCGTGAAAGTACTATGGCGGAACCAGCAGGTTGAAGAGGTCACCTGGGAGGCCGAGGAATACATGAAGAAGAAATACCCTCATTTGTTTGAATAGTAATGTATTTATATATTTGTGTTCCATGAAAATGTTAAGAGTTTACCTTCTTTGAATAATGTATCATTTGTACAGTTGATGTTAAAGGTATTCCTTTTTTTTTGTGATATACTGCTCGTGAGGCCACAGTTACCATTGTTTTTATGTTATGTTACGTCATTGGTTCATGTACATATTGTTAGGATTGGTTTCTGGGATTCTCTGACAAGGGGATAGGCCTAGTTTTAGGGGAAAATTGGCGAAAATTTTGGAAATTTGGGATGTTAGTCCATAGTTGGAACTGTTGGTGTGTTATAGCAGCTGAGTTACATTGGTTTCTAATGGCGGATTTTGGGCCTCATTCGAGGACGAATGATCTTAAGCGGGGAAGGATGTAAGGCCCTATAAAATTTTACCTAAAACCTGGGGTTTCGTGGTGCCGAAGTAGACTTACGTGGTGCCGAAGTAGACTTTTTGGATTGAATAGTGCGTTGGGGAGTTAAAGAAAATTTTTGGAAGTGCAAGGCATTTCTGCGGCCCATTATGCGGTCGCAGAACTGATTTGTGGACCGCAAATATGCCACAGAATAAGGCAGAAATCTGGGCAAATGTTTGGGCCATTATGCAGTTCATTATGCGGCCGCATAACCCATCGCAGACCCAACACAAAAACAAATCCTTAGGGTAGTTCTGCGGCGCATTATGCGACAGCAAAATAGGTCTGCGGACCGTAGAGTTAGGCAGTGATGCCCAGTTCCGGAGGGCCAGTATGTGGCCCATTTTGCGGACCGCAAAAGCATTATGCGGTCGCATATGAGACCGCAGATCTGCATCGCGGCTTCTTTTTTCTAACTTTTTAACCCGACCCTATCTCGATAATTAGACGTGAAGGACCATTTCTAAAGGGGATATCTGGTATTTTTAGAGAGAGGGAGTTCCCTAGAGTGAGAGGTGAAGTCCCTAAGCTAATTATTCCTCCAAAATCTTGTCCAAGCTTTGAAATTCAACAAGAAAGCTCACAAGGCCTTCAACCAAGAGGTAAGATTCTAGCCCTAACCCTCAATTACGAAATTTTGTTTGGGAATAGGTAATGGGGAGGAAGGTTTTGAGGATGAGATTTGTTTATTTTACATGCATGTACCATCGAGGGTAGTGGGAAGATTGTTGAACTCATTTGGATAAACTTTGGGTAGTGGGATGACAGAATACACCATAGGAGGACCTTGAAACCTTAATGCACACCTAGTGTTTGATAAAATGCTTAAGTGAGCTGGAACTATGAACTCCTTCCTAATTTATGTTCAATTTTGCTATATCTCTAAATAGATCGAAGTGGCTAAGATTTCCGAAACATTGTAGTAATTTAAAAAGTTCGAGGCAAGGTATGTTGGCTAAACTCTTCTCTTAGAATTGAACCCCACAATATCCTTGTAAGTCCCGTGATGCTTTTTATAAATTGATTATTTCAAATAAGCCTTATGTCAAAATAAATATGCATTCCATATGTATTCCAATGATTCTTGTTATGTTGAATCACTGTTGAGAATGTGGTTTAAGTATGGGCTGTGTGTTATTACATTATGATTTAAAAGCATGTTTCTAATGAAAGCTATCATGTCAATTGTGTAAAAAATCACATGTGCCTAAGACTCTAAATTGCTCAAATATGTGTTTAAAGTCTTAATTATAAAGGCCTTGTTGTTGATTATCCATGATGATACTTGAAAGTGAAAGAAGAGAACATGAAATATGATGTGCGACCAACGTGCCAAGAATGATATTGCGTTATGGCCAATGATGCCAATAAAATGAATGACATGTAAAAGAATATGAAATGAGTGGTAAATCCTTTTAATAATAAATGCCTTGGGAGTATCGTTTAGCCGCCGAGAAAGGGTAAGTCGGAACAACCTAACCCCGAAATAACATGTGTCGTTGTATGAATGATTGAGTGGTAAATCCCCGTGTTAATCTGATGAGACTGTTTCCCCTTATATGGGATGAGATTGGTGTGTTGAGATATTTCCCCTTAAATGGGATGAGATTATTGCTAGCAAGATGTGATGTGATGTCAACCCACGCAGCATTATGGTGAGACGGCTTAGCCGAACGGGATGAGATCGGACGCCATGCTGCGCACATGGTGGTATTGTGAGTGTATGTCTCGGGGTGAGATGGCTTAGCCGGTCGGGCTGGGATCGGACTCCGTGCTAAAACACGGTGGTGTATCGGTGCTAAAGATCTCTTAAATTAAATTACTGAAACTTACTTGAAATTTACCTTTCCCCTAACTTGACACATTGATATTGTTTGAGTGTCTTATTGATTTCATGTTTTATTCTCCGTTTACTGTTACTCGTTCTATTGAGAGGGTGTTTAGTTTTACATACTAGTACTATTCCATATGTACTAACATCCTTTTTTGCCGGGGGCGCTGCATCTTTAATGGATACAGGTGATTCCACAGCAGGTGGTATTGATCAGTGATAGCAGAACAACCTCGCCTCAGCTGACTTGTGAGCCCCACTTCATTTCGAAGTCCCGTATCTCTTATCCTTTGTACATAGCATTTTGTGGTATAGCCAGGGCCTTGTTGACGGCACTGTCATAACACTCTTTTATTTCTGTTAGAGGCTCCATAGACATAGTGTGGGTTGTATCTATTTTTGGGAAGGTTAAACTAAAAATGTTGTAATCGTATCATCTGTTCCACTTTAACTATGATTGTACAATGTACTATTTGGAGACTTGTTAATGACGTAACTAATGGAAATAAACTGATGTTGTTCACATGACCTCTTACTATCTAATTAATGAAATGTATTCTTCTCTTTATTCATGGGTGAGTTGGGTAGAAGGTATTATACAGGCTTGCTCGGCCGGGGTATCTCGGTTGAGCGCCGGTCGCGCTCCCTAAGGTCGGGGCGTGATATGAATAACTACCCTGATAAATTTGGATCGGAGGTGCACTGACCGGAGCTGAAGGTGCATTGTACGCTAGTTGCTCAGGACGATACCCGTAAAATCCATGGCTGCCCGAAACACCGTGAGATGCCTGGAGTGATGACTGAATTGGCCTGGGAGGATGTCTTCTACCGAAAGAACCTATGCCTCCAAATGACACACCACTGATACCACCAAAATGACGAGGTGTCTTCTCAGATACCGGCTCTCGACCCTGACCATGAATTATCTCGATCCGTCTAGAAATCTCTACGGCCCTTTGGAAAGAAATATCATTCCCAGTCTCGTTGGCCATCTGTAGCCTGATACCAAAAGTAAGTCCATCAATGAGTCTCCTCACTCTCTCCCTCTCAGTAGGGATTAAGACAATTGCACGACGAGCTAGATTTACAAATCAGGTCCATACTGGGTAACAATCATGCTACCCTGCAGAAGACGCTCAAACTGCCTGCGGTACTCTTCTCTTAGTGTGAAGGGGATGGACTTCTCCAAAAATAATTGCGAGAACTGATCCCAAGTAAGTGGAGGTGAATCTGCTGGTCTGCCCCGCTCATAATCCTGCCACCATCACTTGGCAGAACTGTTCATCTGAAACACTACAAAGTCTGCTTCACTAGACTCAACAATATCCATGTTGCGGAATACCTCGTGGCAACGGTCCAAGTAATACTTTAGGTCCCCCAAAGGGCCTCCACTAAAATGAATGGGAAAGAGCTTTGTGAACTTATCCAATCTCATAAATCCCTTTGAAGACATAGTGGGCCTCTCCCCGGTATGTGTAGCAACAATAGGCTGAACTACCCCAACTGGCAGAACTGCCGGAGTCTGGTACCTATGAACCATCTGCTATAGTGTGTGAGTAGTGGGAGTCTATGCTTCCCTCCCAGCCTGAGAGACAGCTGGTGCACATGCTCTAGGTTGGGCTCTGCCTCTGTCTTTGCCTCCGGCTCCAGCTCCTGACATGCCGTGGATATTGTGCGTGAACTCACCATCTGTGAGAGAACAATAATGGAATGATTCAAACTTCAGTGATAGAACAAAATCGCATGATAGAGAAAGAAAGAAGTGAAACTTTCCTAAAGCCATATAGCCTCTAGAAGATAAGTATAGACGTCTCCGTTCCGATCCTCTATACTCTACTATGCTTGCTCATGACTCGTGAGACCTAAGCAACCTAGTGCTCTGATACCAACTTATCACCACCCGGAGTCCCAATATCGGGGCCGTAATGGCGCCTAACGTTTACTTGCTAGGGAAGCCGACATTAGTTAACCAATTTAACATTTTAAAACAAAGTAATGGCAATTATCAACAAAAATAAAGTTGTAATACATGTAATAAACTCATAACTTAACATGGTTTATTCAAATCCTAGAAACCTAGTGTAACCAGTACATGAGCAATTAGAAGTTTAAAAGTATGGATTGAAAAAAATACAACTATTCGAAATGAGATAAACAATAAAGATGAAAATAGATGGGGACTTCAAGGACTGCAAATGCCAACAACTCTACCTCAAGTCTCCGCTGTATATGTGATCCGAGCAAAGAACCACTAAACACCGCTGAGACCAACACCAGTATCTGCAGAAGAAGTGCATAAGTGTAATATGAGTACAACCGACCCAATGTACTCCGTAAGTGTCGAGCCTAACTCCGAAGAGATAGTGACGAGGCTATGAAAAGACATATACGTAAATCATGTACAGATATATACATAAAGAAACAAAATAACAAGTAGGACAATTAAAATATTAAATGGGAGGGGACATGTAGGAAGGGGAGTATAAGAACGACAAGTATAAAATCACCAAATAGCCTTTTTCCGAAAACAATAACAACGTAATTAATTAAATTATCAATACAGAAATCAAGTAAATAAATGAAATCAACAATGGCACGGCATCACCTTGTGTGCTTTTATTCTCGTCCTCAATATTTAATATCATAAATGAAATGGCACGGGATCACCCTTCGTGCTTTTACCCTCACCCTCACCATATAATAATTATATGATAATCAAATGGAACGGCATCACCCTTCGTTCTTACTCTCTTCCTCACATAATATGATAAATGATAATAATCAATCAAATGCATGACATCACCCTTCGTTCGTTAATCCTCACAATCTCTCAGTCAATGATAATAATATGTGTATAAGGTACGATAACACCCTTCGTGCTTTTCACTCTTCCTCATCATGCAACAACAATAATCCGAAATAACAATGCAAGGTGGGAAGCAATTTCACTTAAATCAAAGAAGCATTACAACTAAACTTAACTTTCCAAAATACCAATAACTTCAAAATAGACAATAAATATGGAGACGAACAATTAAAGAAGTAATAATCTAACTAGACATGGAAAACATAGTCAATAAAATAACATAATACAATAAAACAATTTCCACCCACATGCTTTAACCCATTGACAACATATATATATTCGTCACCTTACATATACGTCATCCCCACACATAATTCACGTAGCAAATAGACCAACAAGACCAATCCCTCAAGTCAAGGTTAACCACGATACTTACCTCACTCCACAACCAAATCAATGCACTACTGCAAATTTTCCTATAGAATTAGCCTCCAAACCAATCCAATCTAGCCATTTATAGTTCAAATAATTCAAAATAGGCTTTAGAAACTACCCACGAGTGAAAAAGATTCGATCTTTGATGAATTTGAAAAAAGGTCAACAAAACTCAACCCGAGCCTGCTTGGTCAAAACCCGAGATTCAGACCAAAACCTAATGACCCATTCACCCCCGAGCCCGGTCATGTGATTTGTTTCGAAATCCGACCTCAATTTGAGGTATAAATCTCAATTTTACAAAATACCCCATTTCTACCCAAATCCCTAATTTCTACCATGAAAAATCTAAGATTAAAAGTTAAAATCAATGGGTGTTTATGAAAATGTAACAAACCTAGCTAAAGTTTACTAAACAATGAAGTTGGGATGAAAAACCTCTTTACAATTGCCTTTAGGCCGAGCTCTAACTTCAAAATGGTTAAAAAAGGTTCAAACCCCGACTTTTAGATTTTTTAATACTCGGGCGTCAAGCACCTAACGCATTCGCGAAGAGGAGCGGCCAAAAAGACATCACGTTCGTGAGGTACCCTTTGCGTTCGCGAAGGCTTACTCCCCCTAGCCTTTGTGTTCACGAGCCAGGGCCCGCGTTCGCGAATAGTAACCGACTGACCTTCCCCAGATCCCACAAACTTACGCGTTCGCGTGAAGACTGTCGCGTTCGTGTGAAGACTGTCGCGTTCGCGAAGGGTAAGCCCCCCACAACATCACATCTGTGACCCAGCTCCCATGTCCGCGAACAACAAATCCACTCCAGCCCCAATTTCCCCTTTGCGATCGCGAAGCACAAAGCATCAGGCACCAGAAAGAGCTGAAACCAGCAATCTCTTAAGTCCAAAAAGGGTCTGTAGCCTTCACGAAACTCACCCAAGCCACGTGGGCTCCAAACCAAATATGCACACAAGTGTAATAACATCTTACAAACTTGCTCGTGCTTTCAAAACACCAAAATAACATCTAGAAACATGAATCAAACATCAAAATGCCTGAAACTCAATAGAAAACTCAAGAACTTAAAAAATCACAACCACGCGTTCAAATCCTATCAAACCAACTATGAATTGCACAAAATTTTGCAGACAAGTTTCAAATAGAAAAATAGACCTATACCAAGTCCCAAAATCAAAATCTGAACCCGATAGATATGAAGTTAACCTACGATCAAACCTAGGAAATTTCCAAACTTTCAAATTACTAACATTCGGCAAAATAAGTCAAATCAACCTAGGGACCTACGAATTAAACTCTGGGCATACATCCAAGTCCAAAATGATAATACGGACCTGCTACTATCATCAAAATACTGATCTGAGGTCGTTTACACAAAATGTTGACCGTAGTCAACTCAAGTTGTTTTCAAAGCTAAAAGTCATATTTTCTTCAAACATTTACGTAATAACTTTTTGAAAAAAAGATACTGACCAAGCACATAAATCAAGAAACATCAAATGAAGCTAATGGAGGTCTTGAAACACGAAAATAAGGGCTACTACACAAAATAACCTATCGGGCCGTTACAACTACACGCGTTGGTGTAGGGGTTGGTTGAGGGACAAATTCCCATTATATTATATTGAGATTATTCCAATTGATTGGGGTGAGTTGATATATAGCAAGGACCATGTCGACCCAGACGGTATTATTGTGAGATGGCTTAGCCGATCAGGCAGATATTAGATGCCATGCAGCACACACAGTTATGTTGTGTTTCTATGTCAATCTTCATACTTTGGGGTGAGACGTCTTAGACGGTTGGGCAGTGATTGGACTCCATGCCACGTGAATGGTTGTGTGTCGATACTAAGGATCTCCCAACCTATAATAATGATACTTATTAGAAGTTTTACTTTGTTTTAATTTTATATTTAAATATTATTGATTTTCTTACTATCTCCATGTTACCGGTCCTTTTATATTGGTATTCTATTCTATGAGAGGGTATTTATCTTTACATTCTAGTACTATTCCATATGTACTAACGCCCATTTTGCCTGGGGCACTGCATCTTAAATGGATGCAGGTGGTTGCTCAGCAGGCGACCCTGATCACTGATAGCAGCATACCCTCTACTCAACGGATTTTGCTGAGCCCTATTCTATATCGGGGCCATATGTTGTGTTACTTCTCTTGTATATTTCTTTTGAGGTATAGCCGGGGCCTTATCACTGGCACTTTAATACTACTCCTCTATTTCATTTAGAGGCTCCGTAGACATACTGTGGGTTGTGTTTGTAGGGAGAAACAAATGAATAATGTTGTAGTTGTCGGACATATCTATCTTTTGTTATTGATTCTCAAATTATTCATGGGTAAGGTTGGGTAGCAGGCATAAAGTAGGCTTTCTTGGCTAAGATATCTAGGTTGAGCGCCGGTCGTGCTCCCCATGGTTGGGGCGTGACGCGCAGGTTGAGTTGAGTACCACATTTAACCCTCAGATGGATCGGCAGTCTGAGCAGACTATTTGAATCCTTAAGGATATGTTCAGGACTGCACTATTGATTTCAGAGTTTAGTGTGTCATGTTTCTACCTGTAGCGCAGTTTGCATACAATAATAGATAATAGTCTAGTATCTCGATCGCTCTATGTGAGGCCTTATATATGAGGTGATATCATTCTCTGGTTGGTTGGTTCGAGCCTAGCGAGGCTAGGTAATTGGACATAGACTTTGTTCATGATGCTTTAGAGAAGGTGTATTTGATCTAGGAGATATTTCGCACAGCCCTGTCCAGGAAGAACAATGATGATGACCGGAAGGTTCATGATGCGGATTTCGTAGAGGGAGAGAAGGCTCTTCTTTCTCATATGAAAGGCGTGATGAGGTTCGGGAAAAAGATCAAGTTGAGCCCGAGAGTTATTGGTGCTTTTGAGGTGTTAGATAAAGTCGACAAGGTTTCTTATAGACTTGCCTTACCTCCTAGTCTTTTTGGAGTTCATCTGGTATTTCACGTTTCTATGCTTCGGAAGTATCATGAAGATAAGTGACGTGTTTTGGACTTAGGACAGTGCAGTTGGATGAGGACTGGCTTATGAGTATGAGCAGGTGGCTATTTTAGATAGGAAGCTTTGGAAGCTGAGGTCAAGAGATATTTTATCGGTGAAGGTTCAGTGGAGTGGTCAACTAGTCAAGGAGCCGACTTGGGAAACTAAGAATGATATGTAGAGTAGATAACCTCACCTTTTTGGAACTTCAGATTTGATTCTAAACTCGTTCAAGGATGAATATTTGTTAAGAGAGGGAACATGTAATGACCTGGTCAGTCATTTATGCTCTGTTTCCCCATTTGATGTATCCTACATGATTGGTTGTTGTTTTGGTGACTTGCGAGGATAGTTGGTTTTGTTCCGGGATGGTTTTGGAGTGAAATGAAGTACTTAGTTTCTTTTTCGGAAACGTACATTGTAAGAGTTGACCAAGGTTTTCCATTTGTGCAAATGACCACGAATTCATTATTTGATGGTTCTAGTAGGCTCTTATGGTGCTTTTTTACTTAGGTATACGTTTGGATTTGGAGGTTCCTAGGATGTTTTGGCTCTATTTGCCGAAAGTTTGTAATTTGAAGGTTTGAAAAGTTCACAAGTTTGACCGAGAGTTGCCCTTGAGTATATCGGGTTCATATTGTTATTCCAAGGATTGGAATATGTTGGTTGTTTCATTTGGGACTTCTTTGCAAAGTTTGGTTGCATTCCGAACTAGTTTGATATGAATCGCATGCTTGGTTGTGAATATTTGAAGTTCTTAAACTTGAAGGAATGCATTATGTATTTTGGTATTAGATTCTTATTTATGGATGTTATCTTGATGTTTTAAGCTTACGAGCGAGTCCGTATGGCATTTATATACTTGTGTGGATGTTTGGTGTGGGGACCAAGGGGCTTGGGTAAGTTTCGGATTGAGTTTTGGAAATTGGAGATTTGTTGGCACCATAGATATCGCATTTGCAATAGTCTGATTGTATCTGCAAAATCCGCATTTGCGGACTGCTTATCGCATTTGCGAAGTGGAGTTGTGATAGACAGCTTCGCCCTGGTGTCACAATTGTGATAACCGCATTTGCAAAGGGTGCATCGCATTTGCGATGCTTGGTTGCATTTGCGAGGTTCGTTGTCTCAATTGCAAAGACTTCTGCTTAGGAACCAAGTTCACATTTGCAAGCCCTCTTCGCATTTTTTTGGGTCGCATTTGCAAACCCCTGGTCGGATTTGAGACTTCCGCAATTGGTTATTAAGAGTCTTTCGGGACTTAGACCCATTATCTCATATCTTGAACCATGGGCTTGGAGAGGACTGACATTTGAAGAGGATTTTCACACAAGGCTTTGGGGTGAGTGATTTCTACACATTTTCGGATTATTTCAAGAATCTACATGGATTATTAACACCCAAAAAGATTGAATTTTGTGAAAAAATGGGGATTTTTCCTACAATTTAAGAAAATAAAATTTGGGGAATTGGGAGTTGATCTGGACTCGGTTTTTGAATCTAATCACATATTAGGACTCGTAGGGTTATGGGCAGTTGTTGGCTCCCCAAGTACACGCAAGTAGGATGTCGAACCCAAAGAGACTTAGATTAATCGTTAACTAAGCTAACTAAAATCAATTAACTATTCAAGATAATCAAAATGTTATTTGTCTACTAATCTACTTTTGCAAAAATTAAATAAGTAAATTAAGTAGGAACAAGCGATTTTGGTTGGATTTTAATCAAAGGAGATGAAGATTCCAGGGTTGTGGTCGGTTTGTTAATCTTATTGGAATTGTAATTACACATGTTAATCCAAATTATCTATGATTTCTAGATGACCGGATCATTTATATAAATAGCATGTTCCCACAATACTATCCGTCTATCCACAATTTATCAACCCAATATTCCTATGGTATTGAATCTATCATGAGCGATTATAATACGGTATTCAACTAAGTTAGACTGTTAGGTATATTTCTATCCTAACCACGAAATCGTTCCCCGAGCCATGGGTTCAAAAACAAGCTCTCTCTAATTCTACTCTAATCTAAACACGGCTTTCCCAGGCATAGCATAAATAGTAAATAGAACTCAACTGCTAGCCAAACAATTAAGCAATTATGCACAGAATTAGAGAAACAACCAAAGATGATAATTCGAATTAACAGTAATGTAATTAATAAAATGCAATATTCTTGATAACCACAACCCTAGAACGTGAAGTTTAGCTCCATATAGACATGGTAGCAAAATAACAAATCATTAAAAAAGTAAAAATTACTAAGTTTGATGGAAGAAAGATGGAATCTGATGAATTTCGGTCTCCACGGCAGCTCCGTGCTCTCCCTTGGTCCAAAGTATGTTCCCCCCTTAAGAAAGCATGTTTTAGGATTATAGCGACTAGGGTTTGTATGGGGCGAATTTGGCTTCTCGTATTTCGGATTGGAGAAGCTAGTTTTGTCTGCTTCGGTCCCGGTCTGGCAAAGTGAACATCGCTTCGCTGCCAGGGACTTTTCTGGTTTCTTCTGCTGTGGTCCCGGTCTGGCGAAGTGAACCTCGCTTCTCTGTCCGGGACCTGGGCACCAAACTTATACTTCCTCCATATTCTTTCGTTTTTACTTCACTTTGCATGAAAACTTTCCAAATCACTTCCAATTGACTCATATACATATAAATAACATTATTAAGCTTGAGTCACAAATATTCACACAAAATTTAACAAGATCGAGGTATAATGCAAGGAAAACTACATGCAAAAATATGGTTTTTTAGCCAAACATCAGCAGTCGGGATCTACCCCTTGACTCAAGTTTTGACCGTGTGGTTCTGGGGTTGACTTTTGTTGGCTTTTTGCAATGGAATAAAGATTTGAACTCTATTGTTTGGAATTCATTCATATAGCATTGTTTGATGTTATTGAGTTATTTTTTGGCTAGATTCTAACTAGTTGGAGGTGATTTTTAAGGGAAAGGCTGTTTTAGCGGTTAAGGGAAAAGTTGTTTTCTACTACAGAAATAAAATTAAGAAGCTAAAATCAAAATAAGAAGTTAACATTTTTCTAACATACTACTACTAACTATCTAGAGGAATTCTCCCACCCAACACTTGAAAGAGTGCAGTGTCCCCAATGCAAAAATAAAGCAAACCAATACTGAGGGTAGACAAGAAACTCCATCAAAATCCAAAGGCCGAAGCAATAGCGGCTCATGGGGTAGTCAGACTTATCCCAAGCATGGTCCTTTGTGCGGGTACCCCACACTTAGTTTTCACTATCTAGCTCACATTTTCACTCTTCCATTGGCTTAGCTTCCTATGCTTGTAATCCTACAAAATAGAAATAAACACTACAAACAAAATATTACAAAAATAAAAATAAAAGAAAGCAGTAAAGTTGGGTTGTCTCCCAACAAGCGCCTTTTTTAACGTCGCGGAACGACTTGAACCACTTTTTTCCTCCACCTCGAATTTATGAATTGAACCCCTAATTTGTCTTGAAGCTTTCGGCTATGCTCGCGGGCCGGTAGCACAAATGTAATTGGGCCAAGTAACCAATGTAACATTCTGCACTTCTTGGCCTTCAGATGAGGTATGTAATTATGTCTCTCTGGCACGATGAATTCCAGAATGTAAGCACCTTGTTTCTCATCCATTGGCTCCTCCAAAGGCTCGGATGACTCAATTTTCAGATCATCATCCAAACATAATGTCGAAAAATGCATAGAATGAGGACCAATACGTCCCAACTCTAGAATTGCGTCACTATTTACATCCTCATATATACACACACTAGAGTCTTCAAATATAACATTATGTACTTCCTCACATGACTTTAGTGTGATTTCCTCAACATGGACATCATCAATAAAAGTATGGTCGAATGATTGACTCTCTACTTTTAGCTCCTCAAATTGGCGTATAAGCTCCTTTTCAGCTTCACACAACTCATAACTATTTTGTTGGGCGTTAGACGCATCAAACTTTGCATTCAATTAAGCTTCTAAGTGGCGAATAACATTGCCAAAATTTTCAATCTCTCGGCCTAGTTTAACTATTCCTTCTATTAAGTGTTTCATCCCATTAGTAATTTTCTCCCGTTGAGCCTCATATATTTCTAGCCGTTCATCTTGTTCCATTAGCCAAGTTTGTCTCAAAATCTCCACTACTTCAAAATTTTCCTCTTGATGGAACTTCCTATCTTCTCCAATTTTAGGCTCATCCTGACTATCAACTAAGTCAGCAGCTTGTTGATCATCAAATGCTTCAACCCATTCTTCTACTTTGGCCTTCATTCTCTACAATATTGCCTTGAGATTTTCCATCTCTTTTCGACGTTCATGAGTTTGCTCCGCTAATTGCCTCATAATATCCATTATATGAGCATCATGTTCCACATCTTCCATATTGTTCCTTCTATCAAACTCACAAACATTATTAGAAAGATCATAATAAGGGCTCGAAGACGGATAAAACGAATTAGGACAACCATCCCAATGACCAACTTGACCACCACACATATTACAAATATTCCACTCATAGGATTGAGATTGTGTGCACAATCCGCTTCCGGGGACATTCTGACAATTCTTCCACAAGTGGGGTCCTCCACAATATGGACAAGGATCATCAAAGTAAGAATTACCGTCATTTGAACAATTTTCATTCCAAGATGCCATGTAAAAAAATTATAATATTAACTAAATAAGAAAATTAAAAACATGAATAAAAATCAATTAAAGCTTAACTTAGATAAACAATCAATAACTAAGTCCCTGACAATGACGCCAAAAATTTGTTGGCTCCTCAAGTACACGCAAGTATACGTGGCCGTCAAGTAATAAAGTGATGTCGAACCATAGAGACTTAGATTAATCGTTAACTAAGCTAACTAAAATTAATTATCTTTCCAAGATAATAAAAATATTATTTTTCTACTAATCTACTATTGTGAAAATTAAATAAGTAAATTAATTAGGAGCAAACGACTGTGGTTGGATTTTAATCAAAGGAGATGAAGATTCCCGGGTTATGGTCGGTCTATCAATCCTATTGGGTTTGTAATTACACATGTTAGTCAAAATTATCTATGATTGCTAGTTGACTAGATCGTTTATATAAATAGCTTATTCCCACAATACTATCTGTCTATCCACGATATATCAACCCTAATTTCCTATGGTATTGAATCTATCATGAACAAACATAATACGGTATTCAACTAAGCAAGACTAGGTATATTCCTATCCTAACCACGCAATTGTTCCCCAAGCCATGGGTTCAGAAACAAGCTCTCTCTAATTCTACTCTAATCTAAATATGTTTTTCCCAAGCATAGCATAAATAGTAGATAGAACTTAACTGCTAGCCAAACAATTAAGCAATTATGCATAGAATTAGAGAAACAACTGAATATAATAACTCGAATTAACAGTAATGTAATTAATAAACTTCAATATTCATGATAACTACAACTCTAGAATGTGAAGTTTACCTCCACATAGACATGGTAGCAAAATAACAAATCATCAAAAAAGTAAAAATTACTAAGTTTGATGGAAGAAAGATGGAATCAGATGATTTTCGGCCTCCACGGCGGCTCCGTGCTCTCCCTTAGCAGAAAGTATGCTCTCTCCCTTAAAAGCACGTTTTAGGATGTATTTATAGCGACTAGGGTTTGTATGGGGAGAATTTGGCTTCTCCAAATTCGGATTGGAGAAGTTGGTTTCGTCTGCTCCTGTCCAGTCCGGCAAAGTGAACCTCGCTTCGCTGCCCGAAATTTTTTTTGTTTCTTCTACTCTGGTCCCGGTCTGGCGAAGTGAACCTCATTTCGCTGTCCGGGACCTGGGCACCAAACTTATACTTCCTACAAGTTCTTTCATTTTTACTTCACTTTGCATGCAAACTTTTAAAAATCACTTCCAATTGACTCCTATACATATAAATAACAATATTAATCTCGTGTCACAAATATTCACACAAAAACTAACAAGATCGAGGCATAATGCAAGGCAAATTACATAAAAAAACATGAATGTTTAGCCAAACATTAGCAGTCGGGATCTACCCATTGACTCAGGTTTTGACCGTGTGGTTTCGGGGTTGACATTTGTTGGATTTTTTGCAATGGATTAAATATTTGAACTTTAGTGTTTGGAATTCATTCATATAGCATTGTTTTATGTTATTGAGTTATTTTTGGCTAGATTCGAACTAGTTGGAGGTGAGTTTTAAGGGAAAAGTTGTTTTAGAAGATTGATTTTGCTTGTTTTAGATAAGTATATTGCCTAATCTTGTGTGAGGGAATAAACCTTAGGATTGGACCTCATTTTTATAATTGTAATGTATGTAAAGAAATGTATATGCGAGGTGACGAGTGTATATGCGGGTGCTATATATGAAAAATGATCAGATTAGACTCTAGGCTTCTACTATGCCTTAATTTGATTGTGTTCTCTATGATACATGTAAAATCCTTTGTATGACTATATGGTCTTATTGTTTCATGATATAGGTCATGTTTGTATGATTATTATCTCCTAATTGACCAAGATGGGCATTTGTGAAATCATTGCTAAATTGAGTTAGCCGTAGTCATGTCTTACATCTTGAGGACACATCTGCACTTTATTATTTTTATGTCCTTGTGCACCTTATTGATGAATTGTGAGAATATATCTCTTGATGATAAATGTTTATCTTGAATTTGTTATGATCATGGCACATGTGGACATGTTGAGCGGATTGATTGGGTGTTGGCACGAGCTCTCTTCCGTGCAGGTATTGTCATTTTTGATGACGCGCGAGGTATGGGGGGAGGGGGATTTCTCAATTTTAATGATGTGTGGAGCCTAAGGGTGGCATTCTCAATTATGATGATATTGTTATTGTTATGGCATGAGGTATTTTTCGTGCAACATGTGGATTTGGATCCATCCCCCTAGGGTCACCCTCTCATGTTGCTCTCTTGATGGTGTACACGTGGATTATGGTACTGTGATTGATGTACGAAGTATAAGGATGGAATTCTTGATTGATGATGTATGGAGTATAAGGGTGGCATTCTTGATTTGTGATGAGTAGAAGGGTGGCATTCCTGATCATGCAAGTGAATTCGTTATGCTTTGTCATGCATTTTACATGATTTTACGTTGCTTTTAACATGCTACTCTATGCCTCTGTTAATGATTGATAATTCCTTTGTCAAAACTGATTTACCTATGATGAGCTGATTACTCGTGTTTCATTGAGTTGATGGTACTACATCTTATTATATTCTTGTTGCTGGTTATTTGATGTATTGCATAGGTTCTTTGATTAGTGAGTATCACATGACTTGAACCTCGTCATTACTTCACCGAGGTTAGTCTTGATACTTACTGAGTACATGTTATCCCGTACTCATACTACACTGGGTGTTGGTAGCAGCGAACCGCAGGAGTGAGCTTTTGATTGTTGAGAGGATTCAAGATAGTGCTTCACGGACGCCATAAACCCTTGGAGTTTTCTTCCCTTATTTCATACTTTTATATTACTTTCAGACAATATTGTATTCTTAAGATTTCTTATATACCTGGTTCAGACAATATTGTATTCTTTAAATTTCTTATGTATTCAGTTTAGTGCTCATGACTCCGTAATATATGTGTTTTGAGAGTTTGACTTATGTACCACTGTGTCGTGTTTGTTGAAGCCTTATTCCACTGTTTATGTCAAATTCAGACTTATTATATTTTACTTTGTTGTTTTAAATTCCACTGCTTACCTTGTATTGATAGTTAAGGTGCCATCACGACCTTTGGTGGGATTTTGGGTCATCACAACAACTTACTCTTTTTATTAGATGCTATTGATAGAAAGGTTTGGTCGTGTTTAGACCTTGTCTCGGATAGTTATTATTTTGATATTGGTTTTGAGACTTTTTGATTTCATATTTATCATGACTGTGTTAATAACTTAATAAATTGGTTTTTGTTATTGTTTTTGGCTGTTGGCTTGCCTAGCAAGCCAGTTTGGTGCCATCACGACCTTTGGTGGGATTTTGGATCATGGTAAAGGCGATGTGGGGTAGGGAGCCATGGCGTAAGGGGTGAGTGGTGGGTGGGGGTAGGATAGGTTTGGCGAGATGGAAAATAGGGTGAGGAAGGTTGAAAAGGTTTTGGAAAATATTTTTTGTCCTCTTGGTAGGGAAAATATTTTCTTCCAATTGGAGAAAAATGTGTTAATGAGGAAAATATTTTTCAAAATATTTAAGCCAACAAAATATAGGAAATTTGAATCATTTTTTAGAAAACATATTTCTTTGTAAGGCCCCGCGAAATTCACCTAGAACCCGAGGTTTTGTGGTGCCGAGGTGTCACGACCCAAACCGATGGGCCGCGACAGGCACCCGGTATATTACTCAACCGAGTACCAACATAACGTATCTTTTCGTATTATACTATCATAGATAACTGATCCAGAGACGCTGCCATGAGCTAGGTGGAATACAATATGTAACACCAACTTATACATAAGACATATGAGCCTATAAGACCAAAATAACCACTCGTACACTGAACATAGGCCGACAAGGCCATACAATCTTTTACGTACATGACATCTGTCTATAAGCCTCTAAGAATACATAATTGTCATAAAGGTAGGGACAGAGCCCCGCTATACCAAACAATACACATCTAAATCATACTGACCAAACAAGCAACTCCGGAGAAAATGGAGTGCACCAACATCTTCCGCTGAGCTGATCGCCTACTTGGAATACTCTCGACCTGTCTATCGAGACATGCGGGCATGAAACGCAGCATCCCCAGGCAAAAGGGATGTCAGTACAAATAATGTACTGAGTATGTAAGGCAATATACTAAAAGCTGAAACTGAACTGATAATATAATAACTGAAAGTAACTGGGAGTCAAAGATATGCTTACCTGCTAATACTGACTCAATTCTCTCAATATAGTAAGTAAAATAGTTGTCCGACCCTAAAAGGCTCGGTATATATATAACTGCTCTGCCGTAGTAGGCTCGCTCATAGGCACTCGGCCATACTAGGCTCTGTATCTTGGCCATGCTGGGCTCGCTCATAGGCGCTCAGTTACAATAGGCTCGGTATATAACTTACCATCTGATCAAAGGTTACCCAATAGGGGCCTGCCCATCGATTATACCCCGATGGTAATGAAAATATTGCAATACAGTATATACAGATTCTCTGTTCTCATGACTGGAAAAAAAAAAAAAGAAACACTCAATTGGATATGAAGTCCAGATAAGGAGAATCCTGTAACTTACAAGACTAGGAAAATATACGTAAATTCCGAGATATGAATTATTTCTTTATACCTCGTTATCAAACTTGTGTAATTATGAGATCATGCCAAAATGAAGAAAGGGCTTAGCCTTAACATGCCTGTAGTAGGAAAAAATCCGTATGATATTCTTGGAAAAGGTTGCACCGTAGTCCTTTAGAATCGCACAATCCTGTTGCTATTACGCAGTATAATTTCGTATGAATTTCTTCACAATTTTAAGAACTGCCGTTGCTATTTTAACATAAAGTCCCATATGAACTCCAAAATCTCCTCCAAAAATGGATTTTTGATATAAATTGAACACAATTGTAAAGATGACGAACATAGTCATTCTTTCCACATTTTTTAGGGCTAAGTGCATAGTATACTTTCATTTTTGAAATGGGGAATGAACCTTGCTGGAAATTTCTTATGGAAATCTCACATTTCATATCATCTCTCTTTGTTAGAGATGTCTTTTATTATAATGGATGTGCGACCCACTTTATAAGGCTTACTTGGCCAACAATTTCCTCCAAATATGACACCTTGTTTTGTAATTCAATAGTCATTACTTTAGACATGGGTTGCTGCCACGTTGGGGTGGATTTAAGCTTATCCAAAGTTTATCCACCCATTTCCTTAATTACATGGTTAATCTTCCACCAAAAATCTACAATTAACCATATATCCATATAATTAAGAATTATCTCAAATTACATAAAATACTACTCACTTTTATCATACTTTATACATCTTATTATCATGGTCATGTGGTACCTTGTATGGCACTAGTCCATAAATACTAGGTGTTTTAGCTTGGGCCGTATCTTATCCAAAAATGTCAAACTTCGACGAAATTCATTTGCTTCAATTCGCTTACCCTCTCGCCTTCACGAATTTACTTATCCATTGTTTGAAATAACATAATACTTATAATCTCAAAATAATCTCATTCCCAAGCTTATATCGATTAACTTAAAACGAAACTTTAACGTACAAAAAAAAATGCAGGATGTAACATCTCATTTTCGAGCTTTCATCAATTTATTCATGGAGAACTTCCACATACGAAAATATGGGGTGTAACACCATTCCCCCCTTTGGAACATTCGTCCTCGAATGTTGACTGATGCACTTATCATTTTCATGACTTATGCCTTCCAATTACTTTAGTACTCCTCTTGCCAACTAGGCAATTGTTCTGTGAATGAATCCCAAAGTCCAAGGTATTCCCCCCTTTAGGCCTCTTTCTCATACCACGACTTATAGTCAGAATCTTTCCAATCTCATAACTGTTGCTACCTTCTATCATGCAGCCTGTATGACTCTTACTTTGTAAGTGCGCCTATACAACTCTTCTCTTCTCTTTCCTCCAGCTTTTAGCTAATCTCTAGGCTTCACTTTGTGAACATATACAACATTATGACAAGTTGTCTCTCTGGGCGTCATTAGGTTTAAGACATACTGTACCATAATTCTTACTTTTATTTATCGTTGCGGAGGTCTTCTACCAAATTCCAATTTACTTTTGTTGCTTATCCCATATGTATAAATCTAAGTCCTTTAATGCTTCATCATTACTGTTCATCTTAAGAATGACGACCTACTCTCAGCTTATACTTTGTGACTTTTGTCCAACCATTATGATTTGCCTCAATATTGATCTACAATATACCACTGATAATTTGAAACTTCTTACGTAAAACCTTGCCACTAGGGCTTACGTAGCATCGAGGAATATTTGAAGTGATTTTTGTAATCGTATTTCATAGTATCTCGATGTGATTCGCCTTATGGAGGTATTCTGATCTCGTGCCGTTCGCAAAATCTTTTCTCCTTCTCCCTTTTTTCTTTCTTCAAATCATTATTCAGTCGAAGGCCCAACCATTATTTTTTATCTGTCACAATTATACCTTCATTTCACTACCAGGGCAGCATTCCATCTCTTCTAAATGCTACTAGTCTTAGACTCCTTTGAGTTCATTCAGGCTATACTGATCCTTCTATAACTTAGAGAACCCATCGACTCTCATGTTTTCATGGGCTTAATCCCGAGAACTGACCCATTATCATCACCTTCTTACTCGCCCTTTCTCATCCTTACTCCAGTCATAAAACCTTGTCGCTTTACAATACTTTAGCTTGCGACCTCTATGTATCTATTTATACTATTCACAACCTTTCTTCAACTTGCTTGCACCATTGATTCCCTTATGTTATTCTGGAACATTAAGCGAGACACCACATCATCTCTAACTCTTCTTTACTCTCTTGACTAGATCTCTCGGTACTTAGAAACCATAGGCTGGAAGGTACGCCACTAACGACGCTGCTATCATTCTTGGATATTGAATCCCAATGCTTCTAGCCTTTTATCCGAAGCATGGACTATTCACAATCTTCTGCCTTTGAGTATCTTGTACGTTGTTCACCTTTACCTTACTTACCTTAAAATCTAGTATCATATCTTCTATCTCTTTCATGACCTCCCTTCCACATAGGTATAATTCACGTCCATAACATGAAGCTTTATTATAATACTTGCACCTCTGGTGCATACACAATCCGGTGGGAGTTTCATACTGACGTCTTATGAGGCTGGTACTTTTCTATCCGGCTTTATCGTATGGACATTATAGAATATGGTTGTTGTACTATCCCTCTGGTACCTCTGATATTAAGAGTGATCCTGTAATATTCTCAATCACGATTTTTATAATTTTCTGGGTCCAATAATCAGATTCTTGATTTACTTCGTTGATATAACTCCTTAGTTTCCTCCTTCTTCTGATCAACCTTTATGTAGGCTTAAGCTACCTCCTGTTCTGTGGTTCATGGTATTAGTTATTACGTTTAGCCTTTCATGGGTGCTGAGGAATATCTATGATACAATCCTTTAATAATTCAATCCTTCGTCTATGACCTGGGCTCAATTCTTTCTTTTAACTTATACCAGAATCTTCTACGGTTGTATATGCTGCACGTATAAAACTCCAAACTCTTAAGTGCATTCATAACGTAACTAACTCTGGATCATGGATCGAATAATTCTTTTTGTTCCATCTCAGCTTTCTTCAAACGTGAGCAATTACTTTTCCTGGTCTTTCTGCCCTTTTTTTTTTGCGTGCATACTTAGCTTATGTTGGTGCCCATGCATATTGGAATACCATACAACTCATATGACCTTCAATATCACTTCTGATTTTACTTTCCATTCATTAGCCACAGTAGGTGTCATTTTCTTATGCAGTGTATATAATGTTGTTGTGAGACTGTTGTTATAAGACCATTTCCTCCTTAGGTCACCCAGCTTAGGTTAAAGCTTCCTTCCTTACTTTCTCAGCTAGTCTTTCATTGTAATATTTAGGGAGAATTCTCTGACTCTTGTAAAGTTGTGAGCTTATTACATTATATACTTGACGGACCTTTTGATGTCCTTCCTTGCCTATAATTATCCATAGTTACTTACTTCCACCCCCTTGTGCTTGTAGGGTTGCTTATGAGCTTGATATTTTGACTGACTTCCCAGTGGCACTCTCTTTTATCTCTGTAACACTCATATGGTACCTTTAACTACCCCAACTGCTATCTGAATATTTCTCAAGGATCACGATGTCATATCTGCGAGACTGGATTCACCATATTCGGTTTTACTATCTTTATCTTGTACGATCTGCTACCTCGTATGTAACCCCCTGTTTAGCCATAACTAGGCTCTCCCTGAATCAATTACTGACTACTCGTTGGCCCATTCTCATATCAATATTCTGCGTAATCTTTCTTGGGTTATTTCCTTTGTCTTAACTTACGTCTCGCACTGACTCCTTGTCTATCAATAACATCTTGGGCAGGGACCCTTACTTCCTTTCCTTGACGTCGTGTTTGCATAATATTCTGGAATCGTAGCATATCTGTAGGCTTTGAATAAGTGAAATCTCGTCCCTTTTTCATTATATCGCATTCTTCCTCTACCATTCCATAATTACTAGAACCACTTAATTCTGGCTTAATGCCACCTCACTCCTTATTCCCCTCTTTGGGGAAGTACAAATATTTAGCTCTACGACGATCTACCTATAGATGTTTTACCTCTTCATCTTTGGTGTCGTTTCACAACATTAATGACCCTTACTCGCCTTGCGGCTATCCTTCTGTACCAAGGATAACAAATTCCCTTACTCGCAATGGTGACACTTAGTGCAACTGGCACATACAATCCCTTAAGCTTAAATTTGCTCATATTGCTTGCTTTAGGGAACCGTCTTCCTGAATGACCATTTTTTGAATTTCTCATGAATCGTCTTCTGTTGTCCATTCTATTATCGCCGGAATACAAATATGAAATTCTGATGATGCTGACTATTATCAAGTCACTCAGTCCCTAATTCATGTTTAGTTTATCTTGTTCACCATACCATGCTGATTTCTATTATTCTAGGGTCTAACTTTTCCTTCCAATAGTTGCGTTGGAGTCACGAACTTATTTTTCGAAGTGAGGATATGATTTTATGGCCTATACTCTTTTGTTATCTCAAGGCCTGTCACCTCTCGCTTTTCCCTTCCCTTGACTATAGACTCTGTAATACTATCATTATTTGATCTACCGTTGTCATCCATGTACCACATTTTACTCATACTGCTCCATTAACTCTCTTCTTATTTTCCTGCTAACATTTCTGTCTATCACTTTATTCTAAAAACTCGAACAAAACATTCTTTTGCTTTTAGCCCCTCTTGCTCCATCCAATGGCTCCTCGAATTGCTCTAACATTGTCTTTCTACCAGGGATGGGAGCCACACTAAGATAATATTTATCCCTTCTATGCTTCTGGTGCTTATCTTTGTAGTACTCATATCTAGCTGTACTATTTTAGGGTGCACCATCGAGGTGTCTCACAAGAAGATCCATTACCACGTTTGCACTATCCTTCAAAAATGTCGACTAACTCTACCAATCCATCCACTATTTTGGGTTACTCTTTCCCCAGCCGGATCCTGATAACCTGTCCTTCTCTTAATTTATGTCTGTTAGCTCCCATAGAGCATAACTGAGATTGGTGTGGCCGATTATACAGACATCTGTCACTGTTGAAGGTAACCCAAAATGCTTATATCTCCCTTCCTAAATAATGATAATCTTTATTAACTGGGTACCTCGTACCCTTCTTCATCTTGCTTCTTTTACTCCTTGAAACTTGTATTTATCTTCTGAATCTCTCATTGTCATTTACCATAAAGGTGGATAAATATTTTTGCCTTAAGGTTCCTTATCAAGAGGCTTACATGATCTGCTGAATACCTCATATTTATCCATCATAAGCATGATGCAAAAATTGAGTTCCTCTTACTCAACTCTTCCAAAGCTATATCTCTTACCAACCGTGTTTATGGATGTGGGCATCGCTGTATTACGAATAAGATAGAGTTTATGAAATTGAGTTCTTACAACTGAGCTCTACCACACGATCTAGAGTAAGAAGAAAGAGTAACAGTCCTAAATGCCCTGTAGCCTCCTACTTATAAGTGTGGTGCACGACACACCCATAAACAAGACTCTACTAGACACGGCTTGTAGACTCCCCATTACAGAACTACTTTGATACCACTTTTTTCACGACCCAAACTGATGGGCCGCGACAGACACCCGGTACCTTACTCAATCGAGTACCAACATAACGTATCTTTTCGTATCATACTATCGTAGATAACTAAGCCGGAGAGGCTGCCATGAGCTAGGTAGAATACAACATGTAACACCAACTTATACATAAGACATATGGGCCTATAAGACCAAAATAACCACTCGTACACTGAACATAGGCCGACAAGGCCATATAATCTTTTACGTACATGACATCAATCTACAAGCCTCTAAGAATACATAATTGTCATAGAGGCAGGAATAGAGCCCCGCCATACCAAACAATACACATCTAAATCATACTGACCAAAGAAGCAACTCCGGAGCAAATGGAGTGCACCAACATCTTCCGCTGAGCTGATCGCCTACTTGGAGGACTCTAGACCTGTCTATCGAGATCTGCGGGCATAAAACGCAGTGTCCCCAGGCAAAAAGGACGTCAGTACAAATAATGTACTGAGTATGTAAGGCAATATACTGAAAGGTGAAACTGAACTGATAATATAATAACTGAAAGTAACTGGGAGTCAAAGATAATATGAAGATATGCTTATCTGCTGATACTGACTCAATTCTCTCAATATAGTAAGTAAAATAGCTGTCCGGCCCTAAAAGGCTTGGTATATATATAACTGCTCTGCCGTAGTAGGCTCGCTTATAGGCTCTCGGCCACAGTAGGCTCGGTATATAACTTACCATCTGATCAGAGGTTGCCCAATAGGGGCCTGCCCATCGATTATAGCTCGATGGTAATGAAAATACTGTACTACTGTATATATAGATTCTCTGCTCTCATGACTGGAAAAAACGAAATACTCAATTGGATATGAAGACCCGAAAAGGAGAATACTGTAACTTACAAGACTAGAAAAATATACGTAAATTCCGGGATATAAATCTTTTCTTTATACCTCATTATCAAACTTGTGTAATTACGAGATCATGCAAAAATGAAGAAAGGGATTAACCTTAACATACCTATAGTAGGGAAAATTCCGTATGATATTCTTGAAAAAGGTTGCACCGTACTCCTTTAGAATCGCAAAATCCCGTTGCTATTACGCAGTATAATTTTGTATGAATTTCTTCACAATTTTAAGAACTGTCATTGCTATTTTAACATAAAGTCCCTTATGAACTCCAAAATCTCCTCCAAAAATGGATTTTTGATATCAATTGAACACAATTATAAAGATGACTAACATAGTCATTCTTTCCACGTTTTTGAGGGCTACGTTTATAGTATACTTTCATTTTTGAAATGGGGAATGAACCTTGCTGAAAATTTCTTATGGAAATCTCACATTTCATATCATCTCTCTTTGTTAGATATCTCTTTTATTATAATGGATGTGGGACCCACTTTATAAGGCTTACTTGGCCAACAATTTCCTCCAAATATGACACCTTGTTTTGTAATTCAATAGTCATTACTTTAGACATGGGTTGCTGCCACGTTGGGGTGGATTTAAGCTTATCCAAAGTTTATCCACCCATTTCCTTGATTACATTGTTAATCTTCAACCAAAAATTCACAATTACTCATATATCCACATAATTAAGAATTATCTCAAATTACTTAAAATACTACTCACTTTTATCATACTTTATACATCTTATTATCATGGTCATATGGTACCTCGTATGGCATTAGTCCATAAATATCGGGTATTTTAGCTCGGGCCGTATCTTATCCCAAAATATCAAACTTCGACGAAATTCATTTGCTTCGATTCGCTTACCCTCTCGCCTTCATGAATTTACTTATCACTTGTTTGAAATAACATAATACTTATAATCTCAAAATAATCTCATTCCCGAGCTTACGTCGATTAACTTACGACAAAACTTTAACGTACAAAAAAAATTACGGGATGTAACATCTCATTTTTGAGCTTTCATCAATTTATTTATGGTGAACTTCCACATACAAAAAAATTGGGGTGTAACAGAGGTAAGCTAATGTGTTTTAGGGTTGTATAAATTTGCGAAACATGGAAGTTATGCGGTCCACTATGTGACTGCAGAACCAGTTTGCGGGCCGTAGATCTGCCGCAAAATGAAGCAGAAAGATTTGCCAATTTTGAGGACCATTATGCGGCCGCAGAACCGTTTTACGGGCCGCAGATCCCATCATAGAACCAGCATGAGAAATTTTGGAAGGAGGTTTTATGGTCCATTACGCGACCGCATAATTGGTCTGCGGACTGCAGACCTATCGCAGAGTGAATCAAAAATACCCAGTTCTAGAAGGCCATTATGTGGTCCATTTTGCAGACCGCATAAGTGTTATGCGGTCGAATATGCGACAGTAGATCTGTATCGGGGCTTCATTTTTCTAATTTCATAACCCAACCCCCATTTCAGTTATCTAGCCTGAGGGTTCATTTTTGGGGGATTACCTATCATTTTAGAGAGAGGGAGAGCTATTCTAGAGAGAGGAAAGGGAGGACTAAGAATTTCACTACTCTACTCTTTTCAAACCTTGGAATTGCATCAAAAGAAACTTGCTAAGGGTTCAAAAAGATAAGAATTTCTTCCCCCAATTCTTCAATTTCGGGTTTGGGTTGATTATGGGTGATGAGGGTAGATTTATCACATGCATGAGCTAATAGAGACTGTGGAAAGCTGTTGAACCATCTTGTGTGGTTTTGTTCTTGAATTAGTTGTGGGAGGGCTGGGTCGTCAGTGTAGCAGCTCTTGCCATACGAATTCCTCTAATCATTCTTGTAATTCTCCCCTCTTCTATAGATTAATATCATGAGAAGTGTCGGGACGTTATTGTTACACAAAGTAAAGCTCTTTCGAGATATGAAGGCTAAACTCTTCTTCTAGTATCGAAATTCCTGAATCCTTGCAAAACTCCATCATGTGTAGTCGAACGTGAAACACTGTTGAGGTGGGATGTTCAAGCTAGTAAATTGATTCTCAAATTGCATAACGTGTCCGAACCCTCATATGTTTCTATTGTGACTTAATTATGTTATACCCTTTTTTGGGATGAAAACCTTGTATGAAATCAATGTAATCAAACACTTATTTCTCATAGGATGAAACCTTATGAACTTACACTTGCTAAGGCCAAAGGTGCCAAATGGTTGATTGGAAGAGAACTCTTTTTACAAAATATTTTCGTTTTGGTAATCTAAATTATGGTATTGTGATTACACGTCTACCCGCATACATTGGGGTGAGGCGGCAGGGCCTCTTTGTGTAAAATATTGGTATTGTAATTACCCTTCCACCGGTATACATTGGGGTGATGCGGCAAGGGCGCTTTGTGTAGAATTGTGATATTGTGATTACACCTCTACCCGCAGACATTGAGGTGAGGCGACAGGGCCGCTTTGTGTAGAGTTTATGGTATTGTGATTGCACCTCCACCTGAATACATTGGGGTGAGCCGGCATGGCCGCTTTGTGTGAAGGTGGTTGCAGAGGATTCCCGACATAAAATTTATAAAGGTTATTGGAAGATCTTAATAAATTTACTTTAACTTTAACGGCTATCTAACCCTTTTATTTGTTACCATGATTCATCATATCCATGTTGTATTTGTATGTCCTTGAATAGGTGTTTTGGTTTTCATACTAGTACTATTCGACATGTACTAATGTCCCTTTTTGCCGAGCACGCTGCATCTTTAATAGATGCAGGCGGTTCCACAACGGGAGGCATTGACGAGTGATAGCGGTACACTCTCTTCCCAACTGACTTGATGAGCCCCACTTTATTTCGGGGTCATGCATCTTTTGTTCTGTGTGTATTATGTTTTGAGGTATAGCCGGAGCCTTGTTGCCGGCACTATCATTGTACTCTTTTGTGTAAGGCCCCGTAAAACTTTACCTAAAACCTAGGGTTTTATGGTGCCGAAGTAGACTTAAGCGTTGAGGAGTTAAGGAAATTGTTTGGAACTGTAGGGCATTTTTGCGGCCCATTCTGTGGTCGCAGAACTAATCTGCGGATCGCAGATCTGCCGCAGATTGAGGTAGAAAATCTGGGTAAATGTTTGGACAATTATGCAGTCCATTATGTTGCCGCATAATTATTTTGCGGGCCGTATAATCATTTTGCGGGCCGCATAACCTAGCACAAAAAATTCCGGAGCGCAGTTCTACGGCGCATTATGCGACTACAGAATAGGTCTGTAAACCGCAGATCGGTCGCAGAGTGAGGCAGGGGTGCCCAGTTCTGGAGGGCCATTATGCGATCCATTTTGCGGACCGCAGAAGCATTATGCGGTCGTATATCCAATCACAGATATGTGTCGGGGCTTCATTTTCCAATTATATAACTCGACCCCGATTTCATTTATCCAAGCCTAAAGGTTCATTTTTGGGGGATTACTTAACATTTTAGAGAGAGGAGAGAGCTATTATAGAGAGAGGGAAGGGAGGACTAAGGATTTCACTACTCTACTTTGATCAAACCTTGGAATTCCATCAAAAGGAACTTGCTAGGGCTTCAAAAAGGTAAGAATTGCTTCCATTAATTCTTCAATTTCCGGTTTGGGTTGATTATGGGTGATGAGGGAAGATTTATCACATGCATGAGCTAATAGAGACGGTGGGGAGGTTGTTGAACCATCTTGGGTAGTTTTGTTCTTAAATTAGTTGAGGGAAAGGTCGGGTCATAATCGTAACAGCCCTTGCCATGCGAATTTCTCTAATCGTGCTTATAATTCTCTCCTCCTCTATAGATTGGCATCGTTAGGAGTGTTGGGACAGTATTGTGGCACTACGAAAAGATCTTTCGAGGTATGAAGGCTAAACTCTTCTTCTAGTATCGGAATTCCCAAATCCTTGAAAAATTCTATCATGTGTAGTCGAACATGAACGCTATTGATGTGGGGTATTCAAACTAGTAAAATTGATTCCCGATTGGCATAATGTGTTAGAACCCTCATGTGTTAATGATTCTCTATTATTGACGTAATTATGTTATACCCTCTCTTAGGAGAAGGTCTCGTATGAAATCAATATGATTAAATACTTATTTCTCATATGATGAGACCTTGTGAACTTACACTTGCTAAGGCCAAAGGTGCGAAATGGTTGATTTAAAAGGGAACTCTCTTGTACAAACTATTATCGTTTTGGGAATCCGAAGCGTGGCATTGTGACTACACCTCCACCCTCAGACATTGGGGTTAGGCGGCAGGGCTGATTTGTGTAGAGTTGTGGTATTGTGAATACACCTCCACCCACATACATCGGGGTAAGGCGGCAGGGCCGCTATGTGTAGAGTTTGTTGCACGGTGAAGCACCTCCACCCGCATTCATTGGGGTGAGGCGGTAGGGCCGCTTTGCGTAGAGTTTCTGGTATTGTGATTGCACCTCCACCCTCATACGTTGGGGTGAGGTGGCAGGGCCACTTTGGGTGAAGGTAGTTGTAGAGGATCCCTGACTTATGAATTTATAAATGTTAATGAAAGCTCTTAATAAATTTGCTATGGATTTAACGGCTAACTAAGACTTTTATTGTTACCATGATTCATCATATTCATGTTGTATTTCCAAGTCCTTGCATAGGTGATTGGTTTTCATACTAGTACTATTCGACATGTACTAACGTCTCTTTTGCCGGGGGCATTGCATCTTTAACGGATGCAGGTGGTTCCATAGTAGGCGGTATTGATCAGTGATTGTAGCACACCCTCTCCTCAGCTGACTTGGTGAGCCCCACTTCATTTTGGGGTCATGTATCTCTTGTTCCATGTACATAGTGTTTTGAGGTATAGTCGAGGCCTTGTTGTCGACAGAGTCGTAGCACTGTTTTGTTTCTATTAGAGGCTCCATAGACATAGTGTGGGTTGTATCTATTTTTGGGAAGGTTAAACTAAACATTTTATAATCGTATCATCTGTTCCACTTTAACTATGATTGTACAGTGTACTGTTTTGGAGATTTGTTAAAGACGTAACTAATGGAAGTGAACTGGTGTTATTCATATGACCTATTGATGTTTAATTAATGATATAAATGTATCTTCTCTTTATTCATGGGCGAGTTGGGTAGAAGGTATTGTACAAGCTTGCTCGGTCGTGGTATCTCGGTTGAACGCCGGTCGCGCTCCCCGAGGTCGAGGCGTGACAAACTTGGTATCAGAGCTTAAGGTTTTAAAGTATCCTAGCATGTCTCAGAGCCGTGTTTAGTAGAGTCCTTCTTATCGGTGTGTTGTCGACCACATCTATAATTAGTAGGCTACTTGGGCACTTAGGAATAATACCCTTCTTTGATGTTCTCGATTGTGCAATAAAGCTGATTGCAAGATTGTTCCTCATTTAACTCGTGTTTTACTCTAACTTTCAGTACATAGCGCCTAGAAAGAAGGCAAGAACTGTCCAAGGAGCCAATGTCACCCCAAGAGTGGCACTTGATTCAATATTTGATGATGCGGTGAGCCCCCGAGGGGTGAGGATATTTCCCAATCACTACACCGCCTGAATCTACTGTTCCTGCTCATACTGCACCAGTTCCTACACCTACTGAGGGTGCAATGGTCCATCTAACGGATAATCCAGTTCCATCTCCAGCTCCAGCTTTCGGACCTGGTGTTTCTGATGGGGATCTTAGGGGATCCATACAGATGTTGGCTCAGATAGTGGCCCTTCAGGGGCAGAGATCTAATGTTGCACCCACTTCTTCTAGTCAGCTAGAGGATTCTTCTAGTTCCAGGGTGAATAAGTTTCTCCAATTGGATCCTCCAGTGTTCATAGCTACTGATCTTGAGGAGGACCCCCAGGACTTCATTAATGAGATGCACAAGACTCTCCGAGTTATGTGGGATACTAAGATGGAGGGATTGGAGTTGGCCTACTACCGCCTGAAAGGGGTGGCCTATTCTTGGTTTGAGATATGGGAGGAGTTCCGTGAGGAGGAGAGCCCTCCGGCGAAGTGGAGTAAGTTCACCGATGCCTTTATGGAACATTTATTGCCTGCCGAGACTAAGGCGGCCCATTCCGCTGAGTTTGAGAGACTGAAGCAGGGTAGCATGAATGTGTGGGAGTACCATATGGAATTTGTGCGCCTGTCCAAGTATGCTATTCACATGTTGCCCACTATGGAGGCTAGAGTGCGCCATTTTGTGCAGGTCCTTAGCCCCTTGGTTATTAATGAGGCCTTTACGGCTTCCTTGAATTCTGATATGAACTATTGAAAGATCGTGGCATTTACTCAAGCTACAGAGGATCGTAAACTAAAAAATAGAAGTGATCATGACGGTAGCAGCAAGGCCCGGACCGCGGGCAACTTGGGTAGTTCTTCTGGTGGTGGTAGGTCGGCATTTAGGGGAGGGTCATCATGGCCATCTCAGCTATTCACTCAGTCTTCGATGAGTGCACCAGCATCAGGATCCAGTCAGGGAAACAAGGGACCCTACCAGCAGGGTAGGCCTGGAGGGAGATTCTAGCAGCAGTGCAGGCCCCCATGGCCTATGTGTGGGAGGATGCACTTAGGAGTCTGCTTCATAGACCTACCTATATGCTACGGGTGCGGTGTGAGTGGTCACATTCAGAGGGATTGTTGCTCGTCCCATCAGAACATGGGAAGTGCGGCGCAGCCAGCTAACTCTGCAGCTACTACATCCACTACACCTGCTCCAGCTCGAGGCACCCCAGTACCCGCAGGGAGTGGTGTAGCTAGGGGTGGTGCACAGAGTGCGAGAGGACCCTAAAAATTTTATGCTATGTGGAGGCGTCGGGATTCAGAGGCTTCTCTAGATGTTTTCACAGGTATATTGACTTTCGAATCCTATGATGTATATGCTCTTATTGATCCCGGTTCCACTTTGTCATATGCCACTCCTTATGTTTCTATGGAATTTGGGATAGAAATGAGACAGCTTCATGAGCCGTTCTCTGTATCTACTCTGGTTGGTGAGTCTATTATGGCCGCGCAGGTTTATAGGGACTGTGTTGTCACGGTGCGTAGTTCGGGACACCCTGGCCGATCTTATAGAATTGGGGATGGTAGATTTTGATGTAATAATGGGGATGGACTGGCTTTATTCATGTTTTTCTAAGATTGATTATTGAACCAAGACCGTTAGGCTTAAATTCCCAAATGAGTCAGTGATTGACCACGTCACCAGTATTGACTCTACTAGACGGTACAGATAGGTTTGTGGTATATTGTGATGCCTCAAGAATTATAATTGGGTGTATATTAATGCAACATGGCAAGGTGATAGCTTATGCTTCTAGGAAACTCAAGAATCATGAAAAGAACTATCTTAGAGCTTGCGGTGCCGGTGTTTGCGTTGAAAATTTGGCGTCATTATCTGTATGGGGTCCATGTGGATATATTCACAGACAATAAGAGCCTTCAGTACATTGTCAACTAGAAGGAATTGAATCTGAGGCAGAGAAGATGGCTTGAGTTACTCAATGATTATGACATCGATATTCTGTATCATCCGAGGAAGACTTATGTTGTAGCGAATGCTCTTAGCCGGAAATCTCTGGGTAGTTTGGCTCACTTGGAGGTATATCAAAGATCGTTGGCCAAGAAGGTTCATCGGTTAGCCAGGTTGGGAGTTCATCTTGCGGATTGTAGTGAAGGAGGAGTGATTGTGCAAAATAGGGCTGAATCATCGCTTGCGGTGGAAGTCAAGGAAAAGCAATACAACGACCCATTGTTGGTATAATTGAAGGAGGGGATTCATAAACATAAGACCATGGACTTTTCTCTTGGCATGGATGATGGTACACTAAGGTACCAAGGGCGACTATGTGTTCCAAATGTTGATGGTCTCCAGGAAAGAATAATGACCGAGGCTCACACTTCTAAGTATTCCGTGCACCCGGGTTCTACCATGATGTACCATGATCTTAAGGAAGTCTACTGGTGGAATGATATGAAGAGGAATGTAGCAGCCTTTGTGGAAGATGTTAAAATTGTCAGCAAGTGAAGGCCGAACACCAAAGGTCGGGTGGGTTAGCACAGAACATAAAAATTCTGCTATGGCAATGGGAGATGATCAATATGGACATTGTGGTAGGACTACCTCGCACTCATCGCAAGGTCGACTCGATTTTGTTAATTGTGGATCGACTCACGAAATCAGCACAATTCCTACTTGTTAAGGCTATCGACACAACGGAACAGTATGCTTAGTTGTATATCAAGGAAATAGTCAGGATGCATGGAACTCTAGTTTCTATTATCTCAGATCGAGGGGCGCAGTTCACGGCTAATTCTTTAAAGAAGTTTCAGCAAGGTTTGGAAGAAGTTTCAAAAATTTTTGGCACTCCAGTAATATATGCTTGGCTAGGTTATCTCGGTTGAGCGCCGGTCGCACTCCCCGAGGTCGGGGAGTGACAAATTTGGTATCCGAGCCAATGGTCTTATCGGTGTGTTGTCAACCACATTTATAATTAGGAGGATACTTGGACATTTAGGAATAATACCCTTCTTTGATGTTCTCGATCTTGAGATAAAGTTGATTGTAAGATTGTTCCTCCTTTAACTCGTGCATTGCTCTAACTTTTAGTATATGGCGCCTAGGAAAAAAGTAAGAACTGGCCCAAGAGCTAATGTCACCCCAGGAATGGCAGTTAATTCTATATTTGATGATGCGGGAGAGCACCCGAGGGGTGAGGATATTCCCCCAATTACTACACCGCCTAATTCTACCATCCCTGCTCAGACTGCACCAGTTCCTACACCTACTGAGGGTGCAACGGTTCCTCTAACTGATATTCCAGATCCACCTTCAGCCCCAACTTCCTGTACCGGTGTTTCTGATGGGGACCTGAGGGGAACCATACAGATGCTGGCTCAAATAAAGGCTTCTCAGGCCCAGAGATCGAATTTGCGCCTACTTCTTCCAGTCAGCCAGGGGAATCTGCTAGTCCCGGGGCAAAAACATTTCTTCAGCTATATCCTCTAGTGTTCGTGGGTACTAATCCCGAGGAGGACTCACAGGACTTTATTGATGAGATGCACAAGACACTCCGAGTTATGCGTGCTACTGAGACGGAGGGAGTGGAGTTGGCCTCCTACCGCCTGGAAGGGGGGGGGCTATTCTTGATTTGGGATGTGGGAGGAGTCTCGTGAGGAGGAGAGACCTACGGCGAGGTGGAGTGAGTTCACCGATGCTTTATGGATCATTTATTACCCGCCGAGACTAAGACGGCCCATTCCGATGAGTTTTAGAGACTAAAGCAGGGTAGCATGAATGTGTGGGAGTACCATATGGAATTTGCGCGCACGTCCAAGTATGCTATTCATATGTTGCCTACTATTGGGGCTAGAGTGTGCTAGTTTGTGCAGGGCCTTAGCCCCTTGGTTATTAATGAGGCCACTACGACTGCCTTGAATTCTGATATGAACTATTAAAAGATCGTGGCATTTTCTAAAGCTATAGAGGATCGTAAATTAAAAAATATAAGGGTGCGTGAGGGTAGCAGCAAGGATCGGGCCGCGGGCAACTTTGGTAGTTCTTCTGGTGATGGTAGGTCGGCATTTAGGGGAGGGTTATCAGGGCAATCTCAGTCATTCACTCAGTCTTCGATGAGTGCACCAACATCCGGGTGCAGTTAGGGCAACAGGGGACCCTACCAGCAGGGTCAGCCTGGAGGGAGATTCTAGCAGCAGGGGAGGCCCTCATGCCCTAAGTGTGGGAGGATGCACATTGGGGTCTGCTTCATGGACCTACCTATATGCTACGGGTGCGGTATGAGGGGTCACATTCAGAGGGCTTGTCGCTCGTCCCGCCGGATCATAGGCTGTGCGGCACAGCCAGCTAGTTGTGCAGTTACTACATCCACAACACCTCCTCCAACTCGAGGCACCCCAGTACCCACAGGGCATGGAGTAGCTAGGGGTGGCGCACATAGTGCGGGAGGACCCAGCAAAAGTTAAGCTATGTGGAGGCGTCGGGATTCAGAGGCTTCTCCAGATATTGTCACAGGTATATTGACTGTCCAATCTTATGATGTATATGCTCTTACTGATCCCGGGTCTACTTTGTCATATGTCACTCCTTATGTTGCTATGGAATTTGGGATAGAACCGGAACAACTTCATGAGATGTTCTCTGTATCTACTCCGGTTGGCGAGTCTATTATGGCCGTGCGGGTTTATACGGATTATGTTGTCACGGTGCGCGGTCGGGACACCCTGGCCAATCTCATAGAATTGGGAATGGTTAATTTTGATGTAATAATAGGGATGGAATGGCTTTATTCATGTTTTGATAAGCTTGAGTTTTGAACCAGGACCGTTAGGTTTGAATTCCCAAATGAGTCAGTGATTGCCCACGACACTAGTGTTGACTCTACAAGACAGTACAGATAGGTTTGTGGTATATTGTGATGCCTCAAGAATCGTAATTGGGTGTGTATTAATGCAACATGGCAAGGTGATAGCTTATGCTTCTAGGAAACTCAAGCATCATGAAAAGAACTATCCGACACATGACTTAGAGCTTGCGGTGGCCGTTTTTCCGTTGAAAATTTAGCGTCATTATCTGTATGGGGTCCATGTGGATATATTCATGGACCATAAGAGCCTTCAGTACATTGTCAACCAGAAGGAATTGAATATGAGGCAGAGAAGATGGCTTTAGTTACTCAAGGATTACGACATCGATATTCTGTATCATTCGGGGAAGGCTAATGTTTTAGCGGATGCTCTTAGTCGGAAATATATGGGTAGTTTGGCTCACTTGGAGGTATATCAAAGACCATTTGCCATTGAGGTTCATCGGTTGGCTAGATTGGGAGTTCGTCTTGCGGATTGTAGTGAAGGAGGAGTGATTGTGCAAAATAAGGCTAAATCATCGCTTGTTGTCGTAGTCAAAGAAAAACAATACAACGACCCATTGTTGGTACAATTGAAGGAGGGGATTCATAAACATAAGACCATGGCCTTTTCTCTTGGCATGGATGATGCTACACTAAGGTACCAAGGGAGACTATGTGTTCCAAACGTGGATGGTCTCCGGGAAAGAATAATGACCGAGGCTAACACTTCTAGGTATTCCGTGCACCCAGGTTCTACCAAGATGTACCATGATCTTAAGGAAGTCTACTGGTGGAATAATATGAAGAGGAATGTAGAGGACTTTGTGGAAAGATGTCCAAATTGCCAGCAAGTGAACGCCGAACACCAAAGGTCATGTGGGTTGGCACAAAACATAGAAATTCCGTTGTGGAAATGGGAGATGATCAATATGGACTTTGTGGTAGGACTACCTCGCACTCCTCGCAAGGTCGATTCGATTTGGGTGATTGTGGATCGACTCACTAAATCAGCACACTTCTTACCTGTTAAGGGTACCGACACAGTTGAACAATATGCTCAGTTGTATATCAAGGAAATAGTCAAGATGCATGGCACTCAAGTTTCTATTATCTCAGATCGAGGGGCGCAGTTCACGGATAATTTTTGGAAGCCGTTTCAGCAAGGTTTGGAAGAGGTTTCAGCAATATTTGGCACTCCAGTAACATATGCTCGGCCAAGTTATCTCGGTTGAGCGCCGGTCGCACACCCCGAAGTCGGGGCGTGACAAATTTGGTATTAGAGCCTATGATTTTAAAGTGTCCTAGGATGTCTCGGAGCCGTGTCTAGTAGAGTCCTTATCGGTGTGTTGCAACCACATCTATAATTAGGTGGATACAAGGACATTTAGGAATAATACCCTTCTTTGATGTTCTCGATCGTGTGATAAAACTGATTATAAGATTGATCCTCCTTTAACTAATGCATTGCTCTAACTTTCAGTATATGACGCCTAGGAAAAAGGCAAGAACTGGCCCAGGAGCAAATGTCACCCAAGGAGTGGTAGTTGATTCTACATTTGATGATGCGGGAGAGCACCTGAGGGGTGAGGATATTCCCCCAATTACTACACCGCCTGATTCTACTATCCCTCCTCAGACTGCAGTAGTTCCTACACCTACCGAGGGTGCAACGGTTCCTCCAACTGATATTCATGATCCACCTTCAGCCCCAGATTCCCGTCCCGTTGTTTCTGATGGGGACCTGAGGGGAACCATACAGATGCTTGCTCAGATAGTGGCTTCTCAGGCCTAGAGATCGAATGTTGGACCTACTTCTTCCAGTCAACCAGGGGAATCTGCTAGTCTCGGGGTGAACAAGTTTTTTCAGTTAAATCCTCTAGTGTTCACAGGTACTAATCCCGAGGAGGACCCACATAACTTCATTGATGAGACGCATAATACACTCTGAGTTATGCGTGCTACTGAGATGGAGGGAGTGGAGTTGGCCTCCTACCGCATGAAAAGGGTGGCCTATTCTTAGTTTGAGATGTGGGAGGAGTCCCGTGAGGAGGGGAGCCCTCCAGCGAGGTGGAGTGAGTTCACCGATGCCTTTATGGATCATTTATTGCCTACCGAGACTAAGGCGGCCCGTTCCGCTGAGTTTGAGAGCCTGAAGCAGGGTAGCATGAATGTGTGGGAGTACCATATGGAATTTGTGCGCATGTCCAAGTATGCTATTCACATGTTGCCCACTATGGAGGCTAGAGTGCACCAGTTTGTGCAGGGCCTTAGCCCCGTGGCTATTAATGAGGTCGCTACGGCTTCCTTGAATTCTGATATGAACTATTGGAAGATGGTGGTGTTTTCTCAAGCTACAGAGAATCGTAAACTGAAAAATAGAAGGGAGCGTGAGGGTAGTAGCAAGGCCCGGAGTGCGGGAAACTTGGGTAATTCTTCTGGTGATGGTAGGTAGGCATTTAGGGGAAGGTCATCAGGGCCATCTCAGTCATTTGCTCAGTCTTCAATGAGTGCACCAGCATCCGGGTCCAGTCAGGACAACAGGGGACCCTAACAGCAAGGTCGGCCTGGAGGGAGATTCAATCAGCAACGGAAGCCCCCATGACCTAAGTGTGGGAGGATGCACTTTGGGGTTTGCTTCATGGACCTACCTATATGCTACGGGTGCGGTGTGAGGGGTCACATTTATAGGGATTGCCGCTCGTCCCGCTGGATCATGGGCAATGCGGTGCAGCCAGCTAGCTCTGCAGCTACTACATCCACAACACCTCCTCCAGCTCGAGGTGGTGCATAGAGTGCGAGAGGAACCAACAAATTTTATGCTATGTGGAGGCGTCGGGATTCAGATGCTTCTCCAGGTGTTGTCACATGTATATTGACTGTCCAATCCTATGATGTATATGCTCTAATTGATCTCGGATCCACTTTGTCATATATCACTCCTTATGTTGCAATGGAATTTGGGATAGAACCAGAACAACTTCATGAGTTGTTCTCTATATCTACTCCGGTAGGTGAGTCTATTGTGGCCGCGCGGTTTTATAGGGATTGTGTTGTCATGGTGCGTGCTCGGGACACCCTGGCCGATCTTGATGTAATAATGGGGATGTACTGGCTTTATTCATGTTTTGCTAAGCTTGATTGTTGAACCAGGACCATTAGGTTTGAATTCCCAAATGAGTCAGTGATTGACCACGGCACTAGAGTTGACTCTACCAGACGGTACAAATGGGTTTGTGGTATATTGTGATGCCTCAAGAATCGTAATTGGGTGTGTATTAATGCAACATGGCAAGGTGATAGCTTATGCTTCTAGGCAACTCAAGAATCATGAAAAGAACTATCCGACACATGACTCAGAGCTTACGGTGGCGGTTTTTGCATTGAAAATTTGGCTTCATTATCTGTATGGGGTCTATGTGGATATATTCACGGATAATAAGAGCCTTCAGTACATTGTCAACCAGGAAGAATTGAATCTGAGGCAGAGAAGATGGCTTGAGTTACTCAAGGATTACAATATCGATATTCTGTATCATCCGGGGAAGGCTAATGTTGTAGCGGATGCTCTTAGTCAGATATCTATGGGTAGTTTGGCTCACTTGGGAGTTCGTCTTGCGGATTGTAGTGAAGGAGGAGTGATTGTGCAAAATAGGACTGAATCATCGCTTGCTGTGGAAGTCAAGGAAAAGAAATACAATGACCCATTGATGGTATAATTGAAGGAGGGGATTCATAAACATAAGACCATGGACTTTTCTCTTGGCATGGATGATAGTACACTAAGGTACCAAGGGCGACTATATGTTCCAAATGTGGATGGTCTCCAAGAAAGAATAATGACCAAGGCTCAAACTTCTAAGTATTCCGTGCACCCGGGTTCTACCAAGATGTACCATGATCTTAAGGAAGTCTACTGGTGGAATGATACGAAGAGGAATGTAGCAGCCTTTGTGGAAGATGTTAAAATTGTCAGCAAGTGAAGGCCGAACACCAAAGGTCGGGCGGGTTGGCTCAAAACATAAAAATTCTATTGTGGAAATGGGAGATGATCAATATGGACTTTGTGGTAGGACTACCTCGCACTCATCGCAAGGTCGACTCGATTTCAGTAATTGTGGATCGACTCACGAAATCAGTACAATTCCTACTTGTTAAGGCTACCGACACAACAGAACAGTATGCTTAGTTGTATATCAAGGAAATAGTCAGGATACATGGAACTCTAGTTTCTATTATCTCAGATCGAGGGGCGCAATTCACGGCTAATTTTTTAAAAAATTTTCAGCAAGGTTTGGAAGAAGTTTCAGAAATTTTTGGCACTCCAGTAATATATGCTTGGCCAGGTTATCTCGGTTGAGTGCCGGTCGCACTTTCCGAGGTCGGAGAGTGACAAATTTGGTATCCGAGCTAATGGTCTTATCGGTGTGTTGTCAACCACATTTATAATTAGGAGGATACTTGGACTTTTAGGAATAATACCCTTCTTTAGCGGACTTTATGGAAAGATGTCCAAATTATTAGCAAGTGAAGGCCGAACACCAAAGGCCGTGTGGGTTGGCACAAAACATAGAAATTTCGTTGTGGAAATGGGAGATGATCAATATGTATTTTGTGGTAGGACTACCTCGCACTCCTCGCAAGGTCGACTCGATTTGGGTGATTGTGGATCGACTCACAAAATTTGCACACTTCTTACCTATTAAGGCTACCAACACAGCGGAACTGTATACTCAGTTGTATATCAAGGAAATAGTCAGCATGCATGGAACTCTAGTTTCTATTATCCCAGATCGAGGGGCGCAATTTACGGCTAATTTTGGAAGAAGTTTCAGCAAGGTTTGGAAAATGTTTCAGCAATATTTGGCACTCCAGTAACATATGCTAGGCCAGTTTATCTCGGTTGAGCGCCGGTTGCGCTCCCCGAGGTCGGGGTGTGACAAATTTTGTATCAGAGCCAATAGTTTTATGTGTCCTAGGATGTCTCGGAGCCGTGTCTAGTAGAATCCTTCTTATTTGTGTGTTGTCAACCACATCTAAATTAGGATGATACTTGGACATTTAGGAATAATACACTTCTTTAATGTTCTCGATCGCGTGATAAAGCTGATTGTAAGATTATTCCTCCTTTAACTCGTGCATTGCTCTAACCTTCAGTATATAGCGTCTAGGAAAAAGGCAAGAACTGGGCCAGGAGCTAATGTCACCCCAAGAGTGGAAGTTGATTCTACATTTAATGATGCGGCAGAGCACCCGAGGGGTGAGGATATTCCCCCAATTACTACACCGCCTGATTCTACTATCCATGCTTAGACTGCACCAATTCCTACACCTACCGAGGGTGTAACGGTTCCTCCAACTGATATTTCAGATCCACCTTTATCCCCAGCTTCCCGTCCCGGTGTTTCTGGTGGGGACCTAAGGGGAACCATACAGATGCTGGCTCAGATAATGGCTTCTCAGGCCCAGAGATCGAATGTTGCGCCTACTTCTTCCAGTCAGCCAGGGGAATCTGCTAGTCCCGGGGCGAACAAGTTTCTTCAGTTAGATCCTCTAGTGTTCACGGGTACTAATCCTGAGGATGACCCACAGGACTTCATTGATGAGATGCACAAGACACTCCGTGTTATGCGTGCTACTGAGATGGAGGGAGTGGAGTTGGCCTCCTATCGCCTGAAAGGGGTGGCCTATTCTTGGTTTGAGATGTGGGAGGAGTCCCGTGAGGAGGGGAGCCCCCCGGCGAGGTGGAGTGAGTTCACCGATGCCTTTATGGATCATTTATTGCCTGCCGAGACTAAAGCGGCCCGTTTCGCTGAGTTTGAGAGCCCAAAGCAGGGTAGCATGAATGTGTGGGAGTACCATATGGAATTTACGCACCTGTCCAAGTAAGCTATTCACATGTTGCCCACTATGGAGGCTAGAGTGCGCTAGTTTGTGCAGGGCCTTAGCCTCTTGGTTATTAATAAGGCCACTACGGCTGCCGTGAATTCTGATATGAACTATTGGAAGATGGTGGCGTTGGGTAGCAGCAAGGCCCGAACCGCGGGCAACTTGGATAGGTCTTCTGGTGGTGGTAGGTCGGCATTTAGGGGAGGGTAATCAGGGCCATCTCAGTCATTCGCTTAATCTTCGATGAGTGCAGCATCATGCGCGTCCTGTCAGCAGCAGTGGAGTTGTTTCTGGCCAAGTTTGTTCAAGAGGGGACCCCACCAGCAGGGTCGGCCTAGAGGGAGATTCCAGTAGAAGCGAAGGCCCCATGCCCTATATGCTATGAGTGTGGTATGCGTGGTAACATTCAGAGGGATTGCCGCTCGTCCCGCCAAATCATGGGCAAGGGTGCAGCACAACCAGCTAGTTCTGCAGCTACTACATTCGCAGCGTCTCTTCCAGCTCGAGGCACTCAAGCGCCTGCAGGGCGTGGTGCAGCTAGGGGTGGTACCTAGAACTTGGGGGGGGGGCAACATATTTTATGCTATGCGGAGGCATCAGGATTCAGAGGCTTCTCCAGATGTTATCACAAGTATATTGACTATCTAATCTCATGATGTATATGCTCTTATTGATCCCGGTTCCACTTTGTCATACGTCAATCCTTATGTTGGTGTGGAATTTGGGATAGAACCGGAATAGTTTCATGAGCTGTTCTGTGTATCTACTCCATTTGGCGAGTCTATTGTGTCCGTGCGGGTTTATAGGGATTGTGTTGTCATGGTGCATGGTCGAGACACCATGGCCGATCTCGTTGAATTGGGGATGGTTGATTTTGATGTAATAATGGGGATGGACTGGCTTTATTCATGTTTCGCTAAGCTTGATTATCGAACCAGAACCGTTAGGTTTGTATTTCCAAAGGAGCCAGTTATTGAATGGAAGGGGGAGGATGTGGTGCCAAAGGGTAGATTTATTTCTTACCTTAAGGCCACGAAGATGATTAACAAGAGGTGTATCTACAATTTGGTTCGGGTTACGGACACCGATGCTGAGGCACCCACACTTGAGTCTATGCCTGTTGTGAATGAATTTCCGGAGGTCTTTCCAGATGAGCTCCCTGTGATCCCACCAGATATGGAGATTGATTTTGGGATTGATGTGGTGCCGGGCACGCAGCCTTATCTATTCAACCCTATAGAATGGCACCGGCAAAATTGAAGGAACTAAAGGAGCAGCTGAAGGACTTGTTAGAAAAAGGTTTCATCCGGCCGAGTATGTCGCCTTGGGGTGCACCGGTCCTCTTTGTAAGGAATAAAGATGGGCCATTGAGGATGTGTATTGACTATCGGTAGCTCAACAAGGTCACGATCAAGAATAAGTACCCACTGCCAAGGATAGATGACTTGTTTGATCAATTACAGGGTGCTAAGTATTTGTCCAAGTTTGATTTAAGATCCGGGTATCACCAATTGAAGATCAGGGAGCAGGATATTCCGAGAACAACTTTCAGGACCCGGTATGGGCACTTAGAATTTTTGGTAATGTCGTTTGGGCTAACAAATGCCCCGTCAGCTTTCATGGATCTTATGAATCAAGTCTTCAAGCCATTCCTCGACTCTTTTGTGATAGTGTTTATTGATGATAACCTTGTATACTCACGAAGTTGAGAAGACCATACTGATCATCTCATGGCAGTTCTATAGACTCTATATCATCACAAGTTGTATGCGAAGTTTTCAAAATGTGAATTTTGGCTTCAATCTATTACATTCTTGGGTCACGTCGTCTCCAGAGAAGGAATCAAGGTTGATCCTCAGAAGATTGCAGATGTAAAGAATTGTCCTAGACCTACAACTCCAACAGAGATTCGTAGTTTCATGGGCTTAGCTGGATATTACAGGAAATTTGTGGAGGGGTTCACTACCCTTGCCTCTCTATTGACTAAATTGATGCAGAAGGCGGTTAAGTTCCAATGGTCATATGCTTGTGAAAGGTGCTTCCAAGAGTTGAAATCATGATTGACTACGGCATCGGTGTTGACTCTACCGGAGGCTACGGATGGGTCTGTGGTATATTGTGATGCTTCAAGGATCGGACATAGGTGTGTATTAATGCAACATAGCAAGGTGATATCTTATGGTTCTAGGCAACTCAAGAATCATGAAAAGAACTACCCAACACATGACTTAAAGCTCACGGCAATGATTTTTGCATTGAAGATTTGGCGTCATTATTTTTATGGGGTCCATGTGGATATATTCATGGACCATAAGAGCCTTCAATATATTTTCAAGCAGAAGGAATTGAATCTGAGGCGGAGAAGATGGCTTAAGTTACTCAAGGATTATGATATCGATATCCTATATCATCTGGGGAAGGCTAACGTTGTAGCAGATGCTCTTAGTCGGAAATCTATGGGCAGCTTGGTTCACCTGGAGTCATATCAAAGGCCGTTGGCCAAGGAGGTTCATCGGTTGTCTAGTTTGGGAGTTCGTCTTGCAGACTCTAGTGAAGGGGGGGTGATTGTGCAAAATATGGTTGAATCATCGCTTGTGGTGGAGGTCAGGGAGAAGCAATACAACGATCCGTTGTTGATACAATTAAAGGAGGGGATTCATAAACATAAGACCATGGACTTTTCTCTTAGCATGAATGATGGTACCCTAAGGTACCAAGGGCGACTATGTGTTCCAAACGTAGATGGTCTCTGCGAAAGAATCATGATCGAGACTCACACTTCTAGGTATTCCGTGCACCCGGGCTCTACAAAGATGTATCATGATATTAAGGAAGTCTATTGGTGGAATGATATTAAGAGGAATGTAGCGGACTTTGTGGAGAGATGTCAAAATTGTCAACAAGTAAAGGTCGAACACCAACGGCCCAGTGGGTTGGCATAGAACATAGAAATTCCAATGTGGAAGTAGGAAATGATCAATATGGACTTTGTGGTGGGACTACCTCGCACGCCTCGTAAGTATGACTCTATTTGGGTGATTGTGGATCGACTCACAAAATCAGCTCACTTCTTACCTGTTAAGGCTACCGACACAGCAGAACAGTATACTCAGTGGTATATCAAGAAAATAGTCAGGTTGCATGGCACTCCAATTTCTATTATCTTAGATCGAGGGGCATAGTTCACAGGTTGCATGTGAGGATATGTTGTGCGCTTTTGTTCTTGACTTCAAGGGTAGCTGGGATGATCATTTGCCACTCATAGAATTTGCCTATAGAAACAGTTATCATGCTAGTATTTAGATGGTACCGTTTGAGGCTTTATATGGTAGGATATGTAGATCTCCCATTGGGTGGTTCGAGATTGAGGAAGCAGAATTCATCGAACCAGACCTCATGCATCAAACTACGGAGAAGGTAAAGATCATTAAGGATCAGTTGAAAACTGCTCAAATTCATCAAAAGTCCTATTCAGATGTGCGTCACAGGGATTTGGAATTCAAAGAGGATGATTGGGTATTCTTGAAGGTTTTCCCAGGTCCATTTTGCGGACCGTAGAAGTGTTATGTGGTCACATATACGACCGCTGATCTACATCGGGGCTTCATTTTTCTAATTTTATAACCCGACCCCCATTTTATTTATCTAGCCTGAGGGTTCATTTTTGGGGGATTACCTATCATTTTAGAGAGAGGGGAGAGCTATTCTAGAGAGAGAAAAGGGAGGACTAAGAATTTCAATACTCTACTCTGATCAAACCTTGGAATTTCATCAAAAGGAACTTGCTAGGGCTTCAAAAGGTAAGAATTTCTTCCCCCAATTCTTCAATTTTGGGTTTGGGTTGATTATGGGTGATGAGGCTAGATGTATCACATGCATGTGCTAATAAAGACTGTGGGGAAGTTGTTGAACCATCTTGGGTGGTTTTGTTCTTGAATTAGTTGAGGGAGGACTAGGTCGTCAGTGTAACAGCTCTTGCCATACGAATTCCTCTAATCATGCTTGTAATTCTCCCCTCTTCTATAGATTAACATCGTTAGAAGTGTTGGGACGTTATTGTTACACCAAGGAAAGCTCTTTCGAGGTATGAAGGCTAAACTCTTCTTCTAGTATCGAAATTCTCGAATCCTTGCAAAACTCCATCATGTGTAGTCAAACTTGAAACACTATTGAGGTGGGATGTTCAAGCTAGTAAATTGATTCTCAAATTGCATAACGTGCATGAACCCTCATATGTTAAAGATTTTCTATTGTGACTTAATTATGTTATACCCCTTTTTGGGAAGAAAACCTTGTATGAAATCAATGTAATCAAACAATTATTTCTCATATGATGAAACCCTATATACTTACACCTGCTAAGGCCAAAGGTGCCAAATGGTTGATTGGATAAGAACTCTTTGTACAAACTATTATCATTTTGGGAATCTAAATTGTGGTATTATGATTACACCTCCACCCGCATACATTGGGATGAGGCGGCAGGGCCGCTTTGTGTAGAATTGTTTTATTGTGATTACCCTTCCACCCGTATACATTGGGGGTGAGGCGGCAGGGCAATTTTGTGTAGAATTGTGGCATTGTGATTACACCTCCACCCGTATACACGGGTGTGACGCGGTAGGGCCACTTTGTGTGGAGTTTATGGTATTGTGATTGCACCTCCACCTGCATATATTGGGGTGAGGCGGCATGGCCGCTTTATGAAATGGTTGTTACAGAGGATCCCTGAATTAAAATTTATAAAGGTTATTTGAAGCTCTTAAAAAATTTGCTTTGACTTTAACGGCTATCTAAGCCCTTTATTCGTTACCATGATTTATCATATCCATGTTGTATTTGCTGTCCTTGAATAGGTGTTTTGGTTTTTCATACTAGTACTATTCAACATGTACTAACGTCCCTTTTTGCCGAGGGCACTGCATCTTTAATGGATGAAGGCGGTTCCACAGCGGGAGGTATTGACCAGTGATAGCGGTACACTCTCTTACCAGCTGACTTGGTGAGCCCCACTTCATTTCGGGGTCGTGCATCTTTTGTTCAGTGTGTATTATGTTTTGAAGTATAGCGGGAGCCTTGTTGTCGGCACTATCATATTAATCTTTTGTATCTATTAGAGGCTCCATAGACATGGTGTGGGTTGTGTATTGGCATTGGGAAAGTCAAGCTAGTAATGTCGTATGTGTATTACATGTTCCACTTCAAACTATGAAAGTATTTGTATTTTGAGACTTAAAAATAGAGTAACTAATGGTAATGGAGTTGGGCATGTTTATGAAATCCTCTCAGTGTTTAATTAATAGCATATATCTCCTCTTTATTCATGGGTGAGTTTGGGTAGAAGGAAATATAACATGCTTGCTCGGCCGGGTTATCTCGGTTGAGCGCCAGTCGCGCTCCCCGAGGTCGGGGCGTGATACTCTTCATACCAAACACACCCTTATTAGTGTCTTACACCTGTCAAAGTTGAAGAAAAAAAAAATGAAGTCATAGTACGTATTGAAGAAACGTTCAGGAACACACTCTATCCAAGTCACTAAATGTGTTTAATAGACATATAATTGTAAAGCCCCGTAAATTTGTACAATTGACTCAGGCTATTTATGTAAGTTTTAGAGGGTAATAGAGTCAATCTCGGAGTTTGTGCGGACCCACCCAAGGGATAGGGGTGACCAGAACATGATAATATATGAATTGTTCAAGTTGAGGTGGATGGGGGTGTCAAAATAGCAAAAGGAAGTAAAAACATAAAGTTTGAAAAGTTGGTTGAAATTGGCAAAAATAGCGCGTATAGGCACTAATGCACACTCACCGCACGAAAGGATTACTGAGTTAGCAAGTAATAAACCAGTGCATTTAGTCTATAACGCATGCTCAGTGTGCGCTAGGAAAATTTGCATAAATATAGATAGAACACGGTGCGTGCGTGCGCTGCATGCCCATCGCAAGGTCCTCTGCAATATATGCATACATGAGCGGGGAGAGAGAAATATAAAAAAATTTCAAGGCTAGGGCTTCTCTCTCCACCATCCATCCGACCAAGGCTTCCAAAAAACAGTTAAGGTGAGTTTTTAAGTGTATTTTAATGATGATTTCACTTCTCAATCACTAGTTACAATAGGGTTTTGTATGGATTTCATACGAGTTCTTCAAAAACTCAAGAACACCCAAAAAGTTGACTTTCAGGATTTGGGCTGCAAGAAGTAATCCTTCACCCTTAAACCTACATGCATGGATTGTTAGTGAATATATGTGCAAGAAATAAGTATTAGCACTTATGGAATGATTATTGGAAGCCAATCTAACCTAAATTATTGGGTGTTAGAGATTTTGTAATGAGTTAATTAGTAAAATTGGGTAGATTTGAGTTCATTTATGATTATAATGGTACTAAAGAAGGCAGTTAGTAGACCAAGGATGTTGTAGTATCTATTGTTGGTGGGAAGGAGGGATTGTTGGATGAAGAAATACCATTACTAGAGATGGTAGAATGTTATTCCCTCTAGGTGTTTGATAAAATGCCTAAATAACCTAAAACCTAAAAATTTTAACTATTATTGGTCCAATTGAATTATGTTGATGTAGATTGAAGTTGTAAGAGTAGTGGAAGGTTTTAGTATCACCGAAGAGCTTAATCAAGGAAGAATCGGATTCCACTAATTCCTTGTAAACTCCAAGCATGGTTCGTTCAAGTTTCTATTTCTATTGTTTCAAATTACTTCTAATAGTTGATTTACCAAAATTCTTATCTATTCATGTCATGTTCCAATTTCCCTTGTTATATTACTCTCCTCTGGGAAAATGTTCAAGTATGATTGATGTTTCAAAGGCTTATGATTTTAATTCAGGTTACATTCGTAACCATTATGCCCTTCTCCTTGAATTTTAATAATTTTTAAGTTTCTTGTACTCATGTGATTATAGCCATAATGTTTCAATTGTATGAATTGCCAAATGTTCATGAAACTCCAGACGTGTCTTAAAATCCAATGCCATGCTCTTTTCTTTGAAAATATTTTAGCGCTTTCTTTTGAATTTCCACATGCACATCAATATGTACTTATGGCCATCTAATGATTTGAATGCATTTCTATGATTTCCAATGACTTAAGGCATATGTTATGAAATGAAAGAAAACATTTAACATGAGGTCATTGTGCCAAGAATGAAGATGATATGCATGGTTAAAAGTGTCAATGAACTGAAAGATCTTATGAAAGGCTATGAGATGACTATATTTCTTTTATGTACAAAAATATTTTTGGGATTATAGTTAGGGCACCAAGGAAGGGTGTGCTGTAAAGGCCCACGCCCGAAACTACACGTGCCGGTGTAGGAGATGATTGATAGACAAATCCTCTTGCACTGTGATGAGATTATTCCCCTTGATTGGGATAAATTTATTGTTAGCATCAGTCCATGTTCCCATATCGACCCACAGTGCATTGTGGGGAGACGACTTAGTCGATCAAGCGGTGATCGGCCATCATGTCGCGCACATGGTGGTTCCTCCTTTCTATTTCGATGTCGATCCACATTCATCGTGTTTAGATGGCTTAATCGATCGAGCTGAGGTAGCACTTCATGCCATGAGCATGGTGGTATGTCCTTCCCATTATTTTATTTGATTCACATTACCATGTCAAACCATACACATCATGGTGATACGGCTCAGCCGATCGAGTCGAGATCGGACTCCATGCCATGTGCATAGTGGTGATCGGTGGCTAATGATCTCCCAACAAAAAATGTAAATGATTAATTTAAAATTGATTATGTTTTAACTTGGCATTTTAAATATTATTAATTCTCTTACTGCTTCCATGTTTCTCTTCTCTTATGTTGGAATTCCATTCCATGTAAGGGTACTTAGCTTTACTTACTAGTACTATTCTATATGTACTAACATCCCTTTTGCCAGGGACGCTGCATCTTTAATGGATGCAGGTGGTTCCTTAGTAGGTGTCATAGATTCTTGATAGGTCTACCCTCTTCTCAGCTAATTCGGTAAGCCCTACTCTATACCGCGGACTTATGTTTGTATTGATATTTGTATATCATTTTGAGGTATAATGGGGGCCTTGTCACCGGCATGTCCATGCTATTCTCATGTTTATTTAGAGCTCCACAGACATATTGTGGGTTGCATTTTGAATGGAGGAAAACTATAAGCGTTGTTCTTGTTAGTTGATTTCACTAAAAACTATGAACTTGCATTATTTTGCCTTATATATATGAAATTTCCTATTTAATAAAAATTGGCATTGTACATTTTATCCCCTCGATTGACTATCTCCTCTTATTTATTCATGAATTAATAATGGGAAAGGTTGTTTGGTAGGCATTAGGTAGGCTTTCTTGACCCGGTTACCTCGGTTAAGCGTCGGTTCCAATCCCTAAGGTCGGGGTGTGACAAGCTTGGTATCAGAACCTAAGGTTTTAAAGTGTCCGCGGATATCTCGGAGCCGTGTCAAGTAGAGTCATTCTTATTTGTGTGAAGGCGACCATATCTATAATTAGGAGGCTACTTGGACATTTAGGAATGTCACCCTTCTTTGATATCCTAGATCGTGCCATAGAGCTCAAGGTAGGAAGCTAATGTCCCTATCATGTCTGCTTTTCAGATGAGTAGTTCACGAGTTTGAGGTGGTGAAGTGGGAGTGACCCTGCCATTGAATCTAGGGGGATTGCGCAGGACTTCATTGGGAGAATGGGTCGAGCCTTGGAGTGATTGGAAGCGCTAGTTGCTAGGGGAAATGCCCCTTTTACCCTTCATGGTAATGTCCCCACAACAACAAATCATGCGGCACAAGAACTTGGGAAACGAAATAGGATTGTTTGTGCCAACAAGCCAGAATGTCTGATTTGTAAGAAGCGCCACTTGAGGGTATGTTACATAACTTTTGATATATGTTATGGTTGTGGAAATGCGGCTATAAGAAGAACAAATGCCCCAAGCTGGGTACACCCAACCAAGTCTGCCAGACTTGTGGAAAGGAACATTTGGTGTCGTGTCGCAAGCATGCTCAGGAGCGTTTTTAGGGCGGCAGGCTAGGGCACTTCCAAAGGTAGTGCAACCAGCAAAAACTGAGTGTGGCTCCAGCACTCACACCGCAAGCCGGTGCAGAGATTGTTAACCCTCCTGCTATGAAGGCCAAAAGGAAGGGTAGCATGGATGCACATTATGTATGCAAAAAGGATAGAGATCTCATCGGTGGGGCGAGCCAGCCTAGCAGACCTCATATTCGTTGCGATAAGTATAGGAGGTGCCATTTGGGGGTATGCCGACAGGGTACCAATGTATGTTATGGGTGTGGAGTCGAGGGGCATCAGATAAGGCACTACCCCAGTAACCAAAGGACAACAAGTAAGTCCCTCCTTAGTACATCATTATGAACATCTTATAACTTTCCTTGTCACATATGTGCGTCTATATTGAAGGAGCAACATAAACATGATCTTAACATGGTATTGAATTACAAAACATTGCATGTACATAGTTTTGAACCAGACGCATCATTCTCGGAAACTCTTTATCACAATTCTCTTACATGTAACCTCTTAGGAAATTGAGTTCTACAATAATTTCCTTGAATTGAGTTACAACCTTAAGTTAATACTTTTCACTTGCTTCTCCAAATTCTCAACAAAGGACTTTACTTGACATGTATCTTATAGGATATCCTATTTCAAATGAATAACATCTGCTGGGTTGTGCACACACCCTCCTAACATTAACCTACATGACATTAAGTCAAATGTAAAGCAACCTTATGCTGAGACCTTTCCTAGCCCTATCACTTTCCTTCATATGCAGCTCATAGGATTTAAGAAATCACTTTACTTCATTTGTAAACATTATCATGAACCCTCTTCACTATTTAACAACTTAAAATCACATCTCAACACCCTTCATATATTTTATTTGAAAAGGTCACTTGTTCGTATAGGGCTTCCTCTAAAACATGAGATCCTCAAAAATTTATTATAGAACGACTTCTTGTTTACCTTATGAGTGCAATACCTAGACCACCTGATTCCATCCTTAATAAGCTATTTACCTCATTTCTAGTGTTGTAGCTACCATTGACATGGCCTTGTTTTGCAACTTGAGAGCTATTATGGTAAAACATGTCTAGCTCGTAACAAGTGTTCATCCTCTCTTTCTACTTCTGCAACACATTCTGATTGTTTTCCTTGTTGGGATACCCATAAGAGAGCTCGTCCTTTAATGTATCGCTTTAACACTTCCTTTCTTGTAGGATTCTTAAGGGGCTCTCCATAAAGTTTGAATACACTTTCGGTTTGTTATAGCATCACATCTGCTTCTCATTCTTGTCCCATATTTCTTTAGTTTCTAGGTAATTGCTAAGTAACAAACCCGTGGTGAGCTCACTATGAACACTCGCAAACGTTCCTCATTTACTTTATGGTATTCCTTGGGTTCCATTATCTTTAACAGTAGGATAGCTATACGACCCTCCAGGAATCACACTTATCCCTTTCTCACTCCCTTGGATTCTAGGATCGTTGACCATGTCATGACCGGAGAATTTACCTTTCCTAGCATTCCACATCATTTGGTGGACTCGAGGTTTATCATTTGCATTTCTCTTTGGAGAATCACATTAACCATTAGAACTTTTCCAACCCATGCATGACTTCACCACAATATTAAGACATACTAGCAATGTGGTCTCACTCTTGTGTGGTTAAACTTAAGTAGCCTTACCGTGGCCTTTCTTTCCCTACTTGGAGTGGATGTTCAAGATTTTGGCACATGTCTTGAACTTATCAACTTGAGGGACGAGTCTATCATATCTCTAGTCCTCTAATATAGGATCCACTATCGGGAGGGTTAAGTTGCCAGGGTGATAACCTCAAAAGTGCTCAACCTCTTTTTCAACCTCATGGGCTTGGGGCCTAGATTCCTTGTGTCAATTAGCGTTAGTGCATAATACAATTTCATATATTTTTGAAACCCCTATCACATTTATGGTGTTAGGATCTTCTATCTTCGAGTCCAACAAATTTTCCAATACGCTCAAGAAGGCATCTTATGACACATACTCAACTATTTTTCATCAGGCTTGTCATTGTCAAACAAGGCACATATGGCATAAAGAACTAATCACTATCTCTTTTAGGACTCCTCGTCTCCTAAGAATAACCTATATTATTGTCTATATCCTCCCAGTCACGCCTCCAATATATCACATGCCTAAATAACTCACTTCTTTTATATTTTGGGGTCTAAAATATCATTATCGCATTATCCATATGTACTAGTTAACTTTATGTCCCCCTTAGTCAAATCAATAATGTTATCACCATGATTAACCAAGTTAGCACTATTGGCAGTAACCTTGATACTTCTTAGGATATAACTTCTAAAAATGACTCTACTCAACACATTGATGGATTCTTGAACAATTCCAGAACACTCTCGAACCTCGTCGTTCCTATCTGAATTAAACTTGCTGGGGTTGAAGGTACAAAGATGTAAAATGTATTTCCATGATCAAACATACTGGGCAAGAGACTTTATGGTCATATTCATTCAAACACATCGTAAGATAAGGTGTAGGCGGTTGAGGGTCGCCAAAGGTCCAATTCGGATGTTCGACATAGAGATTTGGGGTTTTGAGAAAAATGAATGGGTGTTTCTCAAGATTTTCTCCATGAAGACGTTATGTGATTTGTTAAGAAAGAATGGTATATTGGGCCTTATAGATATTTGCGGAAGGTTGGTCAAGTGGTTTATAATCTAGGGTTACCTCCAGAGTTGTCCGTAGTACACTTGGTATTTCATGTGTCTATGTTGAAGAAAGTGATTGGAGATCTGTCGCTCATCGTTCTAGTTGAGACTATTGAAATTAATAAAGAATAGATCTACAAAGAGGTTCCTGTTGCCATCCTTGATAAACAAATTTATAAATTGAGGAATAATGAGATTGCCTCTGTCAAAGTGCAATGGCAAACCAACAAGTTGAAGAGGCTACCTGGGAGACCGAGGAGGATGTGAAGAGAAAATGTCCCCACTTATTGTATAACCCAATGGTTGTGTTTAAAAGAATGTTAGAGGCGTACTATCTATGAGTAATGTTTTAAACTCGTACAACTTATGTTAAGATGCCCCTTTTTGGTAATGTAATGCCTATAATGTTATGGTTGGTATTGATTTCATGTTTATGATACGTCGTTGTATTGTGGATGTGTTGTTAGGATTTATTTCTGTGGCTTTTTGGCAGGTGGATAGGCCTAAAAACAGAGGAAACTCTGCAAAAATTTTGAAAATCTGGAGAGTTAGCCAAATTTCAAGAAATTGGTGATTGATGATAAGTAACAAGAGGCGTATAAAGGTGATTAAGTCAAGAACAAAGTTATGCTTGGTGTCTAGGATGGACTCTAACCCTCATTCGAGGACGAATGATCCTAAGCGAGGGAGGATGTAAAGCCTCGTAAATTTGCACAGTTGACTCGGGCTATTTAGGTAAGTTTTAGAGGGTAATAGAGTCAATCTCGGAGTTCATGCGGACCCACAAAAGGTGATCAGAATATGAAAATGTATGTATAATTCAAGTTGAGGTGGTTGGGAGTGTCAAAATAGCAAAAGAAAGTAAAAACATAAAGTTAGAAAAGTTGGTTGAAATTGGAAAAACAACGCGTTTAGGCACTAATGCGCGCTCAGCGCGCGAAAGGATAACTGAGTTGGCAAGGAATAAACCACCACATTTAGTCTGTAACGCACGCTTAGCGAGCGCTAGGAAATTTTTCCTGAACAGGATAACACACGTTGCACGCGCGTCGTGCGCCTGCTGCGAGGTCCTCTGCAATTTATAAATATATGAGCAGGGAGAGAGAGAAAAATAAAAAGATTTCAAGGCTAGGACTCTCTCTCCACCACCCATCCGACAAGGTTTCCAATACACACTTAAGTTGAGTTTTTACGTATGTTTTTATGATGTTTTCACTTCTCAATCACTAGTTACAATAGGGATTTGTATTGGATTCCAAAGGATTTCTTCAAATCTCAAGAAAACCCCAAATGTTGGCTTTCAAGATTTTGGCTACAAGAGGTAATCCTTCTCCCTTAAACCTATATGCATGGATTGTTAGTAAATATATGAGCAATAAGTAAGTATTAGCACTTATGGGATGGTGATTGGAAGCCATAAGTTCCTAACATAAATTATTGGGTATTGTAGAGATTTTGTATTAAGTTAATTAGTAAAATTTGGTGGATGTGAGTTCATTGATGATTATAATTGTACTAAATAAGGCAGTTAGTAGACCAAGGATGTTGTCGTATCTCTTGTTGGTGGCAAGGGGGGATTGTTGGATGATAAAATACCATTGCTAGAGGTGTCGGAATGCTATGCCCTCTAGATGTTTGATAAAATGCCTAAATAACCTAAAACCTGGTAACTTTTACTAATATTGGTCCAACTAAATTATGTTGATGTAGATTGGACTAAATTATGTTGATATAGATTGAAGTTGTAAGAGTTGTGGGAGGTTTTAGTTTTACTAAAGAGCTTAATCAAGGTATGATGGCTAAATTCCTTTTGTAGAATCAATTTCCACGAATTCCTTGTAAACTCCAAGCATGGTTCGTTCAAGTTCCTATTTCTATTGTTCCGAATTGCTTCTAACTAAAATGCTTATCTATTCATGTCATGTTCCAAATGCCCCTATTATATTACACTCCTTTGGAAAAATGTTCAAGAATGTTTGATGTTTCAAAGGCTTATAATTTTGATTCATGTTACATTTTCCACTGTTATGCCCTTTTCCTTGAATTTTAATCTCAAATGTTTAAGTTTCTTATACTCATATGATTATAGCCATAACTTTTCAAGTGTATGAATTACAAAATGTTCATGAAACTCTAGACGTGTCTTAAAATCCAATGCCATGCTCTTTTCCTTGAAAATCGTTTAGTGCTTTCATTTGAATTGTCACATGCACATCAATATGAAGTTATGGACTTCTAATTATTTGAGTGCATTTCTATGATATCCAATGACTTAAGGCATATGTTATGAAATGAAAGAAAACATTTAACATGAGGCCATTATGCCAAGAATGAAGATGATATGCATTTTAACATGAGGCCATTGTGCCAAGAATGAAGATGATATGCATGGTTAATAGTGCCAATAAAGTGAAAGATATTATGAAAGGATATGAGATGATATTTTTCTTTTATGTACAAAAATATTTTTGGGAGTATTGTTACGGCATCGAGGAAGGGTATGGTGTAAAGACCCACACCCGAAACTACACGTGTCGGCGTAGGAGATGATTGAGAGACAAAATCTATTGCTCTGTGATGAGATTATCCCCCTAGATTGGGATAAATTTATTATTAGAATCAGTCTATGTTCCCATATCAACCCACACGACATTATAGCAAGACGACTTAGCCGATTGAGCGGTGATGAGACACCATGCCGAGCGTATGGTGGTTCATCTTTCCTGTTTCGTTGTTTATCCACGTTTATCGTGGTTAGACGGCTTAGCCGATTAAGCCGAGATTAGACTCCATTCCATGAGCATGGTTGTATGTCCTTCCTATTATTGTATTTGATTCACATTACCATGTCTAACCACACACATCGTGGTGAGACGACTCAACCGATCGAGCCGAGATCGGACTCCATGCCATGTGCATAGTGGTGATCGGTGGCTAATGATATTTCAACAAAAAATGTAAATGCTTATTTGAAAATTGATTGTGTTTTAACTTGGGAAATTTAAATATTATTGATTTTCTTACTGCTTTCATATTTCTGTCTTTTTATGTTGAAATCCCATTCCTTGTGAGGGTACATAGCTTTATATACTAATACTATTTCATATGTTCTAACGTCCCTTTCGCCGGGGACGCTGCATCTTTAATGGATGCAGGTAGTTCCTCAGCAGGTGGCACATATTCTTGATATGTGTACCATCTTCTCAGCTAATTCGGTGAGCCCTACTCTATATCGGGGCCTTATATTTGTATTGACATTTGTATATCACTTTGAGGTATTGCTGGGGCCTTGTCACCATCATTTCCTTACTATTCTCATGTTTAATTAGGGGTTCCGTAGACATATTGTGGGTCGCGCTTTGAATGAGGGAAAATTATAATCGTTGTTCTTGTTAGTTGATTTCATTCACAAACTATGAACTTGTATTACTTTGCCTCCTAAATCAAATTTCCTAATTAATAAAAATTGGCATTGTCCATTTTATCCCCTCGATTGACTATCTCCTCTTAGTAAACCTAAATTTATCATTGGAAATATTGGTTGGTAGGCATCAGGTAGGCTTGCTTGACCGATTACCTCGATTAAGCGTCGGTCCCGGTCCCCGTGGTCGGTGCGTAACAATAATATATTGAGTTCATGGGGCTACTAGGTACGAGTACTAGTTAAAGTGTTTAGGTGGAAAATTTTGTCAAGTTAAATGGGCTGCCTATGTATTTATTTTTAAAACTTGTCGTCTCTAAAGCAAATTTTATGGGACCATAATATTTTTGTGACTATAAAAAATTTTCATTAAGAGTAAAAGTAATTTAAAAAATTTAAAATTAAATTATTTTTAAATAGAAAAATATATCATCTTTTTGGAATGAAATAATAAAGAAAGTGTTGTAGACAATGAAATTCGCAACAAGAAAATAATTGAGACTAGAAAAAGATTGCAATAATTGCAGTATTTTATTTCGGATAATTTGAATGTTACAATCTCTATGAATCCCCTTGAGTCTTATTTTCTAAGATAATGTCAAGGATATTTTGAGCTTGATCTTGGACTTATGCTTGTTGCCACGAACGATGATCTTGAATTCAACTAGCATGAACAAATAATTTGAACTCGTACTCCTTGAACCCCGATTGTTGTTTGTTTTTGAGCTTCAACTTGATTTCTTGAACTTGATTGCTTGAAACCTGAAGCTTGTAGAGAAAAATCCGGCATTTAATCCATGAGCTCTTTCTTGCTTCTTGTTATGATTTTGGTCCCCCTTTTGAGTTATGAAGATACATATTTATAGTTGCGGGAGAAGAATTGTAATGAGGACAAACTCTTCTCCTTTGGTTTGATTGGTTGACTTGAATCTCTGACCAATCAAGTTGAAGCAGTGATAAGGCCGCATTTCATTGACCTGAACATGTCACTTGTATATGTGGTGTACTTTCATTGGCCTTTTAATATGACTTGGCATGCCTTGTAATTTTAATACATGGAATGATCTTATTGGCTCTTTCGGGGAAGAAATTGGCAAGGCACGTTATTTGACACGTGCCTCCAAACTAGGCCTCCAGGAATATGGCATCTTGGGCTTAACGAAGTGGGCTCATCACTTGTAGCCCAATTAAATGGGTTAGCTTAATGGATTTGGACTTATTTATTCAACTCATACTTATGGACTTATATAATTAACCCAATTATATTAGTCCATAATATTTATTTACAATTATATATCTTAAATTTAAAATATAGTTTAAATAATTTTTTTAATTTAATCCTTGTAAAATTTAAATGCTGACAAATACCCTGGACTTCAAGACTTGTGTTTGTGGGAAGTTGTGAAATATCGAACAGTAGACTTGAAGTACGTCGAAACAATATATAATTTGTGTACGTACTTGTCACTATAAGCCACGAATAAATCACTGAATCAAAAAAGATAGACTATCATTTCGTTTCTCAATATGGTATCGATGTGTTTTTATTACTTAACCAGTTGAACAAATTAGAATTAAAGCTCTCTTGAATTGGAAAATGATTGCACGTGATTGATGGCTTGTAATGAGAAAAACATCAAATCCATGTAAACTTATGAACTTCCTTTCCTGCCAATTGTGTTTTTCTTTTAAATTGGAATCCTTATGTCTATTGGCGTATCAATTTCACAATTGTGACACTTCTGTCACGCCGCAAACTTGGGGAGGCGTGGCCGGCATCTGGTGCTATACTCGGCTCGAGCGTATTACTGTGTACTATAGAGGGGTAACACTGAACTTAGGCCGATGAAGCCTTCCTGCAAGCTGACAATACCAATCAAGACCGATGAGGCCATATTCTGAATCATCTAAAAATAACGTCTCTCTCATCTGAGGGGTAGACATATACAAAAGCTCGTATACATAACTATGCTGGCTAACGAGGCTGCCATGAACGTCTACAACCAGCAGTCCGAAACTGAACATGCGCACAGGGCTAGAAAGGCCACAATACTAACATAAAAAATATACAGGACTCATCTACAAGCCTCTAAAGATAACTGAACTGTATCATGGTCGGGATAGGGCCTCGACCTACCCAACAAACCTGTATATATAAAATGGACTCAAAGGTTTAGACATGGTAACTCCAGAAAAGTAGAGCTTACCAACCAAGATGATGTTTGGCTCTGTCTACTGGGAAGGTCTATCCATCTGTCTAGGACCTGCAGGCATGAAATGCAGCGTCCCCGGAAAAAGGGATGTCAGTACGCAATAATGTAATGAGTATGTAAGGCAATAGAATAACTGAAAGCTGAAACTGAGCTGATAATATAATAACTGAAAGCTGAAACTGAGCTGATAATATAATAACTGAAAGTAACTGGGAGTCAAAGATGATCTAAAGACATGCTTACATGTTGATACTAACTCAACTCTCTCAATATATTAAGTAAGATAGCTTTCCGACCCTATAAGGCTCTGTACGTATAACTACTCTGTCGTAGTAGGCTCGCTCATAGGCGCTCGGCAATACTAGGCTTGGTATCTCGGCCATTCTGGGCTCGCTCATAGGCGCTCGGCCATAGTAGGCTCGGTATATAACTTACCATATGCTCTCTTGATTGAAAGAAGACAATACTTAACTGAATATAAGTCCCGATAAGGGAGAATACGATAACTTATGAGACTAGGATAATGTACATAAATTCAAGAATACGAACTTCTCATTATATCTCGTTATCAAACACATGAAGTTATGGGATCATACCAAAATAAAGGAAAGGTTTAGCATTATCATACCTTAACCTCGTTGAGTCCTCAATAGCTTCCAAGCAACTCTTCAAATAACTCAACTCAATCTACCATAGCATAAAGAGATTGAAAATCAATGCTAAGTAAAGGCTAAGTCCGTACCTTAAGCTAGTAACTTGTTTACGTAAATTTGGCAGTATCTCCCCTGTAACAAGGGACTTCTCCAATACCATATACCAACAAAAAAAATAAGAGCAATCCGGCAACATATAAGTAGCAATAACAAGATACGATATAACAACAACAAGTCACAACTACTTCACGACGAGCGGCAAGATCCGATTGGAATCCGTATACCCCATATCACCCGTTATAGACTTCTTACTTTAACTTAGGAATATCATTAACATTATAATTAAGTCATTCATCAATTATTCCAGTCTTATACCATATATTTATAACACAGAAAATAATCCACAACTTCAACTATCCTCAATTAGAAACTTTATTCACTAGTTCATGTCTAGTCCATCCATTTAACTTAATCAACATCAAGATAACCTTATGAACATGTAAGAACACAATATAATTACCTCCTACAGTATCTTCAAGTAGAAATCCAAGTTATATTTATCTATATAAACCGCATGCTCTTCATTCTATTAGCAACAATTTCAACATTTGCAAGCTGCTTCGAAGTCGTATTTGACGGGTAAAACTTTTCTTTCTCCTTCATTGTAATTTCCTTTGTCGCCTTTTATTGTGACTTTTCTTTAGGCAAAAAGGGAAGGCCAAGTACTTGTAGGGATGATTCAATCATGTAAAAGGTGATTTTAATGGCGCAAAGGATGGAAACTCATGTCAGCCCTAAAATAAGTGGGATAATCTTAGGGCACAAAGGGATGATCTACCCTAAAATTGGTTGGTTAATATCAAGGAGCAAAGGGATGGAAACTCATCCTTGCCCTAAAATTGGTGGAATAATCTTAGGGTGCAAAGTTATGGTAACTCATTGCCGCGCTAAAATCAGTAGGATAATTTTAGGGCGCAAAGGGATAGCAACTCATACCCACCCTAAAATCAGTAATATAATTTAAGGGCACAAAGGGATGAAAACTCATTCCCGCCCTAAAATCAGTAACAAGTTCATCCATTAAGATCTTCGTACTCATTCCTTTGTTCTTAATTTGGATGCTGATGACTTCTTTTATCCTTTGTAGCTCGAAGAAATGGTAAATTTCAGAGATTACACCTCCTATTCCTCCAAATTTAATCTCATAGTTGAGACTTATGATGACAGAACAGACCAAATATTAGATTCATACTTCATAAGCCAAATGGTATGCGAGCGTGGCCTTCCTTGAGAAATACACATCATGTAGAAAATTGGACTTTGGAGCACAAACCCAGTTCCAGTCGATCATCTAAGTCATGGTCCCTCCAAGTGCCGGTCCATCATGTAAACATTTCTAGCATCCTTTGAGCTTAGGGCATCACGTAATTCAAGGAGAAATACATTGGAGAAACACTACAACAATCGAGGGCGAGTGTCACCACATTTCAAGGTACACTTGCTAGGCAAGACAACACATAAAAAATAATACAAAAGAATAGCAATTTATGATTAACAGCAAGATAATAATATAAAGTAAAAACAACTCAAAAGGTATACATAATAAGTCAAGAATCAACACTAACGCTCAATCTATCCCAAGACGTGGAGTCACAAGAACATAAGCTTCTAGAGTTTACTAGATACACTATTTTGAAAGAAGTACAATACTTTCCAAAAGTAGAAGCAGCACAATATAAATAAGAAGGTGAGTCTAGTCATGCCAACGAAGTGGAGCTCTTCCTTGATTCACCCGACTGGTATCCACTAAGCACCTCTCGGGATTCCGCTGTGTAAGGCCCTATAAAATTTCCTAATGATTTAAGATATTAAAGTGCACCGATGGTGATGGAGATGACGTTTTTGGATTCCCAAGGATACTTACGGATTGGAACTATATAATTTGGTCATGGAGATTTATGAGGGAAGTTCTTTGGAGCATGTTAATGATGTTTAAAAGTGAAAAAAGTTTTGGTTGGATGTGCTAAGTCGTGCACCTCAGGAATTTGGAAAAGTATAACTCTCTCAATAAAAAAGTCTTTTCCAATGGATTTTTATTCTATGTGGTTTTAAGACCCTCAATATTTCCTAGAAGTTTAAGGCATTATAGCGCATCTCGAGATCTCCACTATTCGTTTTGCGTGCCACGATGGCCACAGATGAGGATGTTATTATATAAACATTGTTTCATACTTATATGAAGGTTTGGAAGTCATTTTGGTTCTATATCATAGCAAGGTATCAAATTAGCGTGAGTAGGGAAATAATAAATGTAAAATAAGAAAACAACTGGTTGCGTGCCTAGGGTCCGTGCAACGCGTGGATTGTGGCACGCTAGCCCTCTCAGCAACTTTGAAAACCAGTGAAGTACAGGCAATTGGCGCTAGACCTGGAACGCTTACTCCCCCCCCCCCCGGAAGCCTTTTTAAGTACTCACTTTGGGGGTTCATTTTCCCCACTTTACTTGGACTGTTTTCATGAGCTCTTCTCCATTCTCTCAAGACCACCAACTCCTCTCTTCTTCAAGGTAAGAAATTTCCATTATCTTGGTGTGAAATTCCATCATTTCTACACTTGTATTGATGAAATCTAGATTTTTAAGAAATTTCTTCAAGAACTCAAAGGAGGGTTTTGCAAGATTTCTTCCAAGAGGTAATTCTTCACCCCTAAACTTACATGCATTGATTTATTATGAGTATGTGAGTATGAATTAAGTATTGGAACTTATGGGATAGTGATTGGAAGCCATATATTTCCAATTTAAGTCATAGCCATTGTAGAGATTGAAGGGTGGTTATTTTGTGGAATTTGTTGGTTGGGTGTGGATGGTCGGATATGAATGCGATATTGGAAATTGCTACTAATATTGGTCCCATTGGATGTTGTTATTGTAGATTGAAGGTGCTTAGTGTAGTGGATCATTGTAATATCACTAAGGGGCGAATTTAAGGTATGTTGGCTAAACTCTTTCCGTAGAATCGGATTCCTCCAAATTCTCGTAAACTTCGACTATGGTTTGATCAAGTTCCTATTTCCATCATTATTGTTTGTTTTTATGGTTAGCTGGTCCAAATGCCTATAAGTGGATTCATATTCTGATTGTATAATGTTATGCTCCTCTTTTATGCTTATTCTCAATGTGTTTTGAATTCTTACAGGTCTATGAGCTGAAGACACAATTTATTTTCTCAACATTTCAAATATCCTTAAATGTTTTAAGATTATCCTTGAAAGGAAATGAACGAACGAAAGTATGAATTACGAAATGCGGCCGTCGTGTCGAGAATGATGAATTACATATGAGGCCAAGAGTGCCATTGAAAAATGAAAGAAAGTATGAAAGGCTTTGAAAAGTAAATGGTCCTTTCTTTGTGGTAAATGCTTTTGGGAGTATCGTTAGGTCACCGAGGAAGGCTGGGTCATAAACACCCAAGCCTGAAACTACACGTGCCGGTGTAGGGGTTGATTGAGGGATAAATTACATTTATGTTATATTGAGATTATTCCCCTTAATTGGGATGAGTTGAGTCGAGAGCTAGCAAAGACGATGTCGACCCACACGACATTATGGTGAGCCGGCTTAACCGATCAGTCACGCCCCAACCTCGATAGGCGCGACCGGCGCTCAACAGAGTGAACCCGGCCGAGCAAGCCTGTTAGATACTTTCTACCCAATTCACCCATGATAAGAGAAGGCATGTTTTTATTAGCTAACTAGTAGAAGGACCATATGCATAGACATTACCAAACAATTTCATTTTTTTGCTACTTCCTGTTATGTTTTAAAAAGGCATACATTTTGTGATTTAGTGGAACAAAAATCCAAAATAAAACATAATCCGTTTGACCTTTTTACTACCCATGTACAACCCACATAGCATCTACGGAGCCTCTAAAGATACAAAAGAGAGTCAAGATGGTGCCGGCGACAAGGCCCCGGCTATACCTCAAAAGTGACCACAATATAAACAAAAGGTACAATACATGACCCCGGAATCAAATGGGACTCACCGAGTCCATTGAGAAGAGGATGCAACACTATCTGTGATCAACATTGTCTGCTATGTAACCACCTGCATCCATTTAAAGATGTAGCTCCCCCGGCAAAAAGGGATGTTAGTACCGTCGAATAGCACTAGTATGTAAAGCTAAACGCCAACTCAATAGAATGAATAATAATACAAGAGGAACAGTCAAGAATTCAATAAGGGCTTCAAATAATATTAAAACAACAAGTTAAGGATCATATACATTTTCAAGTCAGTTTCTATATTATTAGGTTGCGTGATCTTTAGTACCGATATTCCATATTTCACAATACCTCCGTATTCTTACACGGAGTCCGATCTCGACCCGATTGACTAGGTCGTATCATTTGAGACATTACCACAATTTTAGTATAATTTCCAGCACAGTACCAGCATGTGTGCGACATAGCGTCCGATCACGGCCCGATCGGCTAGGCCATCTCATTTGAGACATTACCACAATTTCATCCACAATACCACCGTATTCTTACACGGAGACCGATCTCGGCCCGATCGGCTAGGGCATCTCATTTGAGATATTATCTTCTTCAGTCAATCAGCTCACATCGTACTTCTTAACAATTACAAAGTCATTCTTGGCACTTGGACGTATTTCATAGTTCCAGTTCCCTTTTCCACGTTCAAATTTCATTATAATTATCAACATCAATAGGGCTTCCCATTCAAGACATTAATTCACATATGAGCAATTTAGGAAATCTTAGGCACATAGAGGCCTTTCAAACAATTTGGCATAACAACCTTTATTTTGGTCTTGACATGAAATTTTAACATTCCTAACACATATTCCACATTTTTGAACATATTCTCAAATGGCAAGATGACATAACAAAGCATTTAGAATACACGTAAAACAAACATCCTTCAACACAACCATAGTAGGAAAAGCCAATTCAATAATGATCAAGGACTTACGCCAATTACATGAACAACGTGGGATTTGATTCTAAGAAGAAGGAGGTTTAGCCAACATACCTCAATTGAGCTTCTCAACTCTAAAATGGTACGAAATTCTTAGTAACTTCAATCTATTTTAGAAATATATAACAAGTTGAACCAAAAATTAGGAAGATGATCATGGTTTTAGCTCATTTGAGCATTTTATCAAACACTAGGTGTGCATTAAGGTTCCAAGGCTCTTTTGTAGAAGATTCCATCATTTCCCAACCCACTCTCTACTATTTTTAGCTCACAATCTTCCCACATATTTCAAGGATACATGCATGCAAGACAACAACCCCCCTCCCCCAATAATTGCCTCTCTAATTACCCCATTTTTACAAGATTTCAAAATTGAGAGCTAGGACATAGATTCTTACCTTTAGGGTGAAGACTTCCTTTGTTAATCCTCAATGATTGAGCAAATATTGATGGGAAATGGTTAAAGATTGCTCCCCCACTCTAAGAACTCTCCCTCTCACTCTAAAAATTTGGAAATGTGCTCAAAATGGTCTATGGTGTGTGTTTTAACGGAATTGGGTCGGGTTTAAAAACTCCAAAAATGAAGCTCCGGAACGGGTTTTACGATTGCATATGCGACCGCATAATGGTTGTGCGGTCCGCGAAATGACTGCGAAACTAGGTGCCAAAATTGGAAAAATAACTGACCTGGTTTGCGATCACTATGCGGCCCGCAGACCTGTTCTACGGTCGCATAATGCACCACAGAACGGTTCTGCGGTCGCATAGTGCACCGCAGAACCTCCCTCTGAAAAATCCCAAGGCGGGATATGCGACAAGAATGTGGCCCATGAACTGCTTATGCGGTCTCATAATGTCCGCGAAATTGGGCATCAAAAATGCCCCAGAAATCTGCCCCACTCTGCGACCAGTCTGCAGTCTGCAGAGTGGTTCTGCGGCAGCAAAATAGGCCACAGAAATGCATACTTCTGCCCAATATTTTCCTTCAACTCCCCAATGCACTATTTAATCCAAAAAGTCCGAAGACTATCTAATAATATAACCTCTACGCCTTTGGCATCACGGAAATCGGGGTTTTTAGGAATGATTTTATGGGGCCTTACACAATCGGGCAGAGATCGGACGCCATGCTGCGCACATAGTGGTGTTATGTTTTGATGTCAAGCCTCATACTTTGGGGTAAGACCGCTTAGTCGATCTTGCAGAGATCGAACTCCGTGCTATAAGAACGGCGGTGTATCGGTACCAAAGATCTCCCAACCTAAAATATTGATTATTTCTTGAAGATTTACTTCACTCTTGACTTTGTGTTTTTTTTATATTATTCGGTTTTCTCATTGATTGCATGTTCCTCTCCTTTTGTACTGTTACTCCATTCTTTGAGAGGGTGTTTAGCTTTACATACTAGTACTATTCCATATGTACTAACATCCCTTTTGTCGGGGACGCTGCATCTTTAGTGGATGCAGGTGGTTCCACAGTAGGTGACATCGATCAGTGATAGAGGTACACCCTCTTCTCAGCTAACTTGGTGAGCCCCACTTCATATCGGGGTCTTGTGTCTTTTGTTTCTTGTGTATATTTTTTTGAAGTGTAGCCGGGGCCTTATCACCGGCACAATCATATTGCTCTTTTGTTCCAGTTAGAGGATCTGTAGACATAGTGTGGGCTGTATTTTTATTTTGGAAAGTCAAATTAGAAATGTGTAATGTATTTTGGGAATTATAAATAGGGTTTCTAAAAGAAATGAAATTGGTGATGTACATGTTACTCTTTTGTTATCTAACTCGTGATCTTCATCTTCACATTATTCATGGTAAGGTCGGGTAGAAAACATCAAGTAGGCTTGCTTAACTGGGATACCTCGATTGAGTGCCGGTTCCGCTCCCCAAGGTCGGGCGTGACAAGCTTGGTATCAGAGCCTAAGGTTTTAAAGTGTCCAAGGATATCTCAAAGCCATGTCTAGTAAAGTCCTTCTTATCGGTGTGTTGTCGACCACGTCTATAATTAGAAAGCTACTTGGGCCTTTAGCAATGTCAGCCTTCTTTGCTATTCTAGATCGTGCGATAGAGCTTGACTATAAGAATGTTCCTTTCTTTTTAACTCGTGCATTGTTCTAATTTTCAGTATATGACGCCTAAGAAGAAGGCAAGAAGTGTCCAAAGAGCCAATGCCACCCCAGGAGTGGCAGTTGATACTATGCCTAATCATGCGGGTGAGCACCCGAGGGTTGAGGATACTCCCCCAACCACAATACCGCTTGATTCCACTACTCCTGCTCAGACCACACCAATTCCTACTCCTACCGAGGGCACAATGATTCCTCCTCTGACTGATATTCCAGTTCCACCTCTAGCCTCTACTTCTAGTCCTAGTGTTTCTGATCGAGACCTTAGGGGAGTCATATAGATCCTAGCTCAGATAGTGGCTTCCCAAGCCTTGAGATTGAATGTTGCACCTACTTCTTCCAACTAGCCAGGAGATTACGCTAGCTCCCGGGCGAACATGTTTCTACAGTTGGATCTTCTAATATTCACGGGTACTAATCCCGAGGAGGATCCCCAGGACTTTATTGATGAGATGCACAAGACTCTCCGAGTCATGCGTGCCACTGAGACGGAAGCAGTAGAGTTGGCCTCCTATTGCATGAATGAGGTGGCATATTCTTGGTTTGAACTGTGGGAGGAGTCCCGTGAGGAGGGGAGCCCCCTGACAAAGTGGAGTGAGTTTGTCAATACCTTCTTTGAACATTTCTTGCCTGCTGGGAAAGGGAAACCCATGTCGCCGAGTTTGAGAACCTGAAGCAAGGTAGCATGAGTGTGTGGGACTACTCTATGAGATTCGCGCGCCTGTCCAAGTATGCCATTTATATGTTTCCCACTATGGAGACTAGGGTGCGCCGATTTGTGCAAGGCCTCAGCCCCTTGGTTATTAATGAGGCTGCTACAACTGCCTTAAATTTTGATATGTACTAAGGGAAGATGGTGGAATTTACTCAAGCCACAAAGACCCTAAAATTGAAGGCCATAATTGAACAAGAGGGTAATAATAAGGCCCGATTTGCAAGCAACTTTGGTGGTTCTTCCAGCGGTGGTAGTGGTGGAAGATCAGTATTTAGGGGAGGGTCATCGGGCCTTCCCAGTCCGATGCTCAGTCTTAAGTAAGTGCACCACCATCAAGGCCCGGCCAGCAGTGGTGGAGTCGTTTCAGGCCCAGTTAGGGAAACAAGGGATCTTACCAGCAGGGTCAGCCTGGTGGGAGATTCCAACAGCAGCGGAGGCCCCCATGCCCTAGGTGTGGGAAGATGCATTTAGGGTCCTGCTACATGGACCTACCCATATGCTGCGGGTGCGGTATTAGAGGTCATATTCAGAGGGATTGTCATTCGTCCTGCTAGAATATGGGTAGGGGTACGACACAGCTAACCAGTTCTGTAGCTATTACATCCGAAGCACCTCCTCCTGCTCGAGGCACTCCAACACCTGCAGGGTGTGGTGCAACCAGGGGTGGTGTATAGATTTCGGGGGCACCCAGCAAGTTCTATGCTATAAGGGGTTGCTAGAGTTCAAAGGCCTCTCCAGATGTTGTCACATGTATATTGACTGTCCAATCTCATGATGTGTATACTATTATAAATCATGGTTCCACCTTATCATATATCACTCCTTATGTTGCTATGGAATTCAGGATAGAACTGGAATAGCTTCATGAGTCGTTCTCTGTATCTACTCCAGTTGGTGAGTCTATTGTGGCTACGCGGGTATATAGGGATTACATCGACACAGTTAATGGCGAAGACACCAGAACTGACCTAGTTGAGTTGGTGATGATGGATTTTGATATGATAATGGGGATGTACTGGCTTCACTCATGTTATGCCAAGCTTGATTGCCAAACTAGAACTATTATATTTAAGTTCCCAAATGAGCCAGTTATTGAGTAGAAGGGGGACGATATTTTGCCAAAGAGTATGTTTATTTCTTACCTTAAGGCCATGAGGATGATCAACAAGGGGTGTATTTACCACTTGGTCTGGGTCACGGACACCGATGCTGAGGCCCCTACACTTGAGTCTGTGCCAGTTGTGAATGAATTTCCAGAGGTCTTTCCTGATGAGCTCCGTAGGATCCCACCAGATAGGGAAATTGATTCTGGGATCGATGTGATGCCAGGCATGCATCCTATATTTGTTCCACCCTAAAGATGGCACCGGCAGAATTGAAGGAACTAAAGGAGCAGTTGAAGGATTTGCTAGAGAAGGGTTTCATCCAACCGAGTGTGTCGCCTTGGGGCACACGAGATCTCTTTGTAAGGAAGAAAGTTCTATCACTGAGAATGTGTATTGACTATCGGCAGCTCAACAAGGTCACAATCAAGAATAAATACTCACTGCCAAGGATAGATGACTTGTTCGATCAGTTGCAAGGTGCTAGGTATTTCTCCAAGATTGACTTAAGATCGAGGTATCTCTAATTGAAGATCAGGGAGCAGGATATTTCAAAAATAGCTTTATGGACTCTATATGGGCACTTTGAATTCCTGTAATATATTTTGGGCTAACGAAGGCCCCGACAACTTTCATGGATCTTATGAACCGAGTCTTCAAGCCTTTCCTCGACTTTGTCGTGATAGTGTTCATTAACAATATTCTTGTACATTCACGAAGTCGAGTGGACCATGCCGATCATCTCAGGACAGTTTTGCAGCCTCTATATCAGCACAAGCTATATGCGAAGTTTTCAAAGTGTGAATTTTGGCTTGAATCTATCACATTCTTGGATCATGTCGTCTCTAGTGAAGGAATCAAGGTTGATCCTCAGAAGGTCGCAGTTGTGAAGAATTGGCCTAGACTTACAACTCCAACGGAGATTCGCAGTTTCTTGGGCTTAGCTGGGTATTACAGGAGGTTTGTGAAGGTGTTCTCTACTCTTCCCTCTCCATTCACTAAATTGACGCACAAAGCAGTTAAGTTCCAATGGTCAGATGCTTGTGAAAAGAGCTTCTATGAGTTGAAGTCAAGAATGACTACGGCATTGGTGTTATCTTTACTAGAGGGTACGAACGGGTTAGTGGTATAATGTGATGCTTCAAGGATCGGACTTGGGTGTGTATTGATGCAACATGACAAGGTGATCTCATATGCTTCTAGGCAACTCAAGAATCAAGAAAAGACCAATTATCCAATACATGACTTAGAGCTTGCGACGATAGTGTTTGCATTGAAGATTTGGCGTCATTATTTGTATGGGGTCCATGTGGACATATTCACGGACCATAAGAGTCTTTAACATATTTTCAAGCATAAGGAATTGAATTAGAGGCAACGGAGATGGCTGGAGTTACTCAAAGACTACGGCATCGATGTTAACGGCCAATTTTGATCCTCCCTTTTAAAATTAATTTATTTATACTTAAATATTTACAATGAATATTTTGAAAGTATTTTCCATCAATAAATACCTATTATTTACAAATTAATTAACTATTAGTTTTCGAATTAATAACCTAGCATTAGTATTTTGTAATTATAAATATACTACTATTAAAGTATTTTTAAATACACAATAGAGGCTTTATAATCAATTTACGAATTACTTCTCAAATGTTGATTAATTATATTACTATGTTCATAATTCAAAATTAGTGTTGTAATTTAGAAAACAAAGCATTTTATAAATAAATAATTATGATAATAAGTAATATATTTGATAATTTTAATTTTTACTACATTTATTGAAAATAATTAAGTTTATTTAAATTAATTTCAAAAGGGTTAAAAACCAAAAGGCTACAATTGCAATTCCTCAATTAAATACCAAGTGGCTAATCCCTAAATAAATTCCAGCCCAATACACAGGACCAGTCCGAAAATGAGCCAGTCCAAATATCCCCCCCCCACTTTGGCAATCCATGCCATTCTTATTGAACCAATGAGATCGTGCCACGTCACCCGTCCTTATCACTCAAAAAACAAATACACATGCATCTGAACCATTAGTCCATCCGATCGACGACTCACATTTAATCTCCGATTTCTTTTGATTTTTAAACACCCGCCCAAAGATCTCATCTCCACCGTCAAAATCTTATAATATGTCAGCTACCAAAATTCCTCCCCAAAAATCTTAAATGACCAAATTATCAGGGCCGTTGATCATCAGATCCAACGGCCCAGATTCTACCTCCAATCTTTTGTCATGACCCAAACCGCAGGGGCGCAATGGGAACTCGGTGCCTTACTAAACCGAGTACCAACGTACCATATCTTTCTTATCATACCATCATGGGTAAGTGGACCAGAAGGGCTGTCATGAGATAACCAGAATAAAACACAAGGGAATACTCGACATAGGATGACCCAACATGGTATACAAACTCATACATGTGACATACGTGCTTATACGGCCGAAATGATCATTTGTACACTCAAAACATAGGTCGACAAGGCCATAAAATCATCCATATACATGACATATGTCTACAAGCCTCGAAAAGTACATAAATGCCATAAAGGCCGGGATAGGGCCCCGCTATACCAATCTATACATGTCCAAAGCATACTGACCAAATAGGCAACTACGGAGCAAGTGGAGTGCACCAACACCCTCTGCTAAGCTAATAGCCTACTAGGAGGATTGTCAACCTATCTGTCGGGACCTGCAGGTAGGAAACGCAGCGTCCCTAGGCAAAAAGGATGTTAGTACAAATAAAATACCGAGTATGTAAGGCATGAAAAGCAGTATATAAAAGACATGAAAGAAACATGGAGTAAAGAAATCAACCTGTAAGTCTGAATAGCTCTGTGAATCATGAAACATTTATAATTTCATGCATATGCGTATAAATATCATATCATGCATAGGTATATGCGTACCTAACATCATCAAGCTTCTAAAGGCATCCCATCATATCATCTCGGCCTCTATGGACGAAATCATCAATGTATACCAGTTGATTAGGTGGTGGTGCGTATATAACACTGTAACCTTTTTTCATACCCCATGTACGTATAATAAATGCGTATATAACGCCATCTGGTCATGGGTCAATACACATATATAAATGAATTCAATGCATCAGTAAGATCTCTCAGAATGTCATAAGATCATTACGCCTTCGGGTAAACTTTATCAACTTATATATTTTCTAAGACCCATGAATAGACGATATAATAATAGGACACATGGGGAATCAAGAACATAGGCAACCCTAGTACTTCTAAGAATGGAGTCACTTGTGAAAGTTGCGTGTTTGATCATTTCATTGTATCATATAGATCATGCCAAAAGGAAAGAAATGATAGCCTTAACATACCTTAACTCCGTTGATTCCTTAATACCTTCCAAGAAATTTTTCAAACAACTCAACTCAATCTACCATAGCATAAGGAGATTCAAAATCAGTGTTGAGTAAAGGCTATGTCTGTAGCTTAAACTAGTAGCTCATTTATGTAAATTTGGGCAGCATCTCCCCAGTAACCTTACATTACCAAGTCCATCAACCAACACAAATCCATACAACCTTCACCTATATACATTCAGCATCACAACACAAATCAAGCTACACAACAACAAGTGCATAAACATCACCAACGACACTACTATTTTTCACGACAAATGACAAGCTCGGATTGAATCCCTTTTTAACCCTTTAACCCTAAAGTCATTGATTAATTAACTTAACAAATTAGCCAGCATGATATTAATACAATGGGAGGACTTCTAGCCTCCTATTCATCTCCTAGTTCACCCTCAATCAGCCCAACAATCTAACAACAACAACAAGTACAACTTTCCATTGTTATGTTGTTCTTTCTCTTCATACTCATAGTACCAACAATAATTTAGATATGTAGACAATATTTTATAATAACAACATCATAACAGAGTCATTTTCAATGGTTTCCAACCATTTATAGTTCATGGAAACAACCTTTCCAAAATAGTCCATTAAAGAGAATAACATCTCAATCTATTTCAAGTCTGCTCTTGTAGTATTTTGCTCAAATAATGCAACCAACAAAAAACAACTTCAAGAACATGTAGTAGGATGTTATCTCACCTTAACCAGTAGAAACAATACGAAATTTAAGCCAAGCACAACCTAAAACTATCCTCAATGACACCACAACACTATAGATGTTGTATTCTCTTCTTGAATCAACTTTTGGTGTTCAAGTTGGTGTGCAAACACTTGTAGTTCGCCTAGAAAATCTAATATATACTAAGGAGGGACTTATTATTACATTAATCAACAAGAACAAAACAAAACCTTAGGTTACTTTACTTGAAGAATCTTCCAAAACAGTCACAAGATGAAGGGCTACTATCTAGCAAGCACCACAGGATCTCTAGCATTAGATTCATGTTTTTCTCTTTGATTTTCACTCTAGAATCATGGAGACTACTTTGAGAGTGTTTTGGGAGGCTATATGATCTGGCTAGGTCCAAAAATGACCCTAAATGAGCCTTGACCCGATCTTTAAAGGTTGGAGAATCACCCAATACACGAATATCTCTCTACTCCGACATCGTATCAACTAACGGTTTAATGAGTTGTAAACTAGCCTCATAGAGCCGAAATTGGATATGTGAATCATCCCTTAATTCCCAATAAATTGGGAGAAAAGCTCAGCTACATTTGACCTAATGTTCAGGATATTATGAATGTAACTTGTGATGACCTTTGCCAACTTTTGTTCCACGACTTGCTTGAATCCGAAAAGTGATATTTGAGATCATATGAGTTACAGGAAATTCTAGTATTCGTGGGCAATACGATAAGCCATGTATTCATGAAACAAATGGCAGAACAATCAGGAAAAGTAATTGCTTACATTTAAAGACAACTGAGAAGGCACGAAAGGAAATCTATGGTGCTAGCAAGTTAAAGGAAGGTTGCGAGTAGTATGAATAGATATGTGTAGGTCGCAAGCTAAAGTATCATAGAGCGACAAGGTTTTAGGTAGACAGGAGTAAGGATAAGAAAAGGTGTGTGATAAGGTGACGAGAATAGGTAAGTCCTTGGGAATAAACACATCAAAAAAAGAGAGATGATGGTTTTCGTAAGTTATAGAAAGCTCGGTACAACTTGAATGAACTCAGAGGAGTCTAAGACTAGGAGAAATTAGAAGAGATGAAATGCTGCCCTAGTAGTAGAATACAGGTGTAATGGTGATAGATAAGAGGATGAAGGGATTTTATTAATTGCACGGGATTAGGATATCCCCATAAGATGAATCACGTCGGGGTGCTATGAAATACGATTATTGAAGAATAGTATCGTCCCTAGGTGGATCAGGAAAATCACTTCAAATGTTCCCCGATGCAACGTGAGCCCTAGTGAAATTGTATTACATAATAGGTTTAAGTTATCAATGGTAGATTATAGATCAACATTAAGGTGAATCAAAAATGGATGGATAAAAGTTACAAAGTATGAGATGAGATTAGACCGTCATTATTAATATGAACATCAATGAGGAAGTATTAAAGGGCTTAGATTTATACATATAGATAATAAGCGAGAGAGTAACCTAGGGTTGGGTAGCAGACCTCGATAATAATAAACCGAAGTAAGTGTTATGATATAGTATGACCTACCTAGATACAATAAAGCCATAAGGATAGATAACTGAGGCTATGAAACAAAATATAGCAATAGCCGTAATTTTGATAAAGTAACGAGCGAAGAACTTCAATATACCTATAGATGCCTAGAGGGACAACTTGTCATACTTCTGTATATGTTCATAAAGTGATGCCTAGAGATTGGCTAAACGATGGAGGAAAAAGGATAGAAGACTCACATAGGCGCACATACAAGGTCAGAGTCGTGCAAGCCGCATGACAGAAGGTAGAAACAGTTACGAGATTGGAAGAATTTCGACCACAAGTCGTGGTGTGAGAAAGTGGCCTAAAGGGCGAAATGCCCTGGCCTTTGGATTTACTCACAGAATAGTTGCCTAGATGGCAATGACATTATTAAAGTATTTGTAAGAGGTATATGTTATAAGACTGCTAAGTGCATCAGTCAACATTCAAGGACGAATGTTCCAAAGGGGGGAATGATGTTACACCCCTGATGGTAGGCTATAATCTCGCGTTTTAGTTGTTTATTGCATTCTAATTTACTATACTTTTATTGTGTTTGAGCATTAATTGCTAGTGTTTTGTACTTATCGTGTGTTTTATGCCTTATAGGAGTGATTTCGAGCTATGTTGATGTACAGAATGAATTTGAGCTATTTGGAGCTTTGAAATTTGAGTAAACGCCCAAGGGATTAAGCCGAGATCGCGTTCGGGGGTCGAGAAACACATCTGGATATCAAAAAGCAAGGAAAGTTCTGTACTCTAAGAAATCCCCACAGTCGCGGCATGTGGGGCGCCACGCATGTGTAATTTTCTACTGCCTGATAGATTTCAACTCTCTAGGTTTCCCCAATAATGCCCCACATGGCACGTCACCCCATGCGTCGCGCCTGTGCAAATTTTACAGAGTAATTATCCTATTTTGCGTAGGAAATGGAGATTTCGTTTGGGCCCGACCCTACTTGGTATAAATACATGAAAAAACGTAATTTTCTAAACTTTTGACACATATTTGACATAAGGAGGCTAAGGAGGAGTTGGAGAAGCAAAAGCACAAGAGTTCATCATTCAATCCTCATGTTTTCCTTTATGTTTTCCTTTACTTTAAACATATTTGTGATGAATTGCTCCATGTCTATGGAGTAGTTCTCTTTAGGGGTTTGATGGATTTGGTGTATTGATATTTGTTTGTAGATTATAACTTTAGTTTTATGTATTGAATAGTTTTGGATGATTTAATTATTGTATCTATATTCACATGTTCATATAATCGAGAGAGGCATAACTTGTGATATCTTTGCATTATCTTGTTGGTTGAGTTCATTAATTCGTCTTAGTAATAGAAAGAGGCTAGTTGAATCATTGATTAAACCTAGTTAGGAGGATAATTGAGAGAGGTTATCCTAAAGACCAATCCATTACGCATTCTTTCATATCTTCACGTTTTTAAATTGGTTCATCTTGTGAGGTTAAAGTTTAATTGAGAGAGGAGTTTTTGCTGAACGTTTGAACTAATAATTGAGTGAATTCGAGAGACTCACTTGAAATTTAGAAGTGAATTATCTAGAGTTAGATCCCAATCAATTATCTTGCACCTATCTTATCAAAACCCTATCTTATCCCATTGATATCTTTCTTTGCTTATTCCTTGCTTCGATTGTCATTAGTCAATAGCTCTAGATTGTTATTTAATTGTAGTTCACTCACATAAATCTCAATTGTTGATCATCTTGGATAGCAATCCAGCTACAAACTACGATAATATTGTTTAACTCCAATTATTGTGGATACGATATTATATTATACTATATTCGACTAGCGAGCATATTGGCGTCGTTGCCGGGGATTGGCAATGCATAGTGTTTGAAATTGTTTGTAGTGCTAATTCAGGAATTTTTATTTTTATTTTATTTTTATTTTTTTACGTTTGTTGTTCTTTGACTGTGCGCATGTTGCTGGTTCAGAGTGGTGCATGACTACAACTTCTGCGAATGAAGTGCTACCATACGAGCCAGAAATTAAAAAACAACTGCGACAGCAGAAGAAGGAAAGAAATCTCACTGAGACAACAAAAAAGGTTGGGCAATCCTCAACCATAAAAACTATGGCTCGAATCGGTGATGATAATGTAGATTTGGCTGTGGGAGAAGCAGCCCATCGACGAGAACAAGTTGCACGGTATGCTGAGGAAGCAGCTATTAGAAATACTCAGAACATCTATGAAGAAGGGAGGGGTCTCACACTTAATCAATATCAACCCTTGCCTGGGAGACCACTTGGCGATTATGCTAGACCAGTCTACAATCAAGAATTATCTAGTGTTTGACCACCTCCAACTGCAGCTAATAATTTCGAATTGAAGCAAGGGTTGCTCCAAACCCTTCAAAATTATTGTGTCTTCAGAGGGAAGATGAACGAAGATCCAAACAACCATCTAATGGACTTCGAGGAGATTATGAACACCTTACAATACAATAGTGTGTCACAAGATGCAGTTTACTTAAGGGCATTCCTCTTCATACTCAAAGATGATGCAAAGCAGTGGCTTCGAAGCTAACCTAATGGATCGATTCGAACATGGGATGAGATGACCCTAAAATTTCTTGATAAATATTTCTCATCAGCTAAGACGGGCAAGTTTAGAATAGAAATCTATAACTTTTGCCAGAAAGATGCTGAGACTGTGTTTGAAGCTTGTGAGAGGTTTAAGGAAATTGTTAGAAAGTGTTGACATAGAGGAATTGAACTTTAGATGAAACTCCAAGACTTTTAGGATGGATTAACACTGGCCTCACGTAGAACATTGAGCAATGCAGTTGGAGGCCCTTTGATAAAGAAGACTCCAGAGGAGATAGTCACAATTCTTGATGTGTTGTCTGAAGATGAAAATCAATAGCCTTCTGAGAGTGCCGAAATAAGAAGATCGACAGGTGTTCACCGGGTTGATGATAACACATCCGTGCCGGTACAACTTGATGCTATGGCTAAAGAAATACGGAAGCTGACCTTAGATACAATACAAAGTGAGCCTCATGTAGCTTGTGATATATGTGGAAGAGGACACCCTACTCATGAGTGTCAAGCCTCAACCGAGGAAGTGAATGATGTGGGAAATTATAATGCAATGGGTCAGAGGTACCCCAGTTTTTCATGGAGTTCACCTGGAGTTACTGCAAATACGTGGCAACAAAATAACTCTAGACCTCAGGGACAAGGAGCTCCATTCTTCCAAAATCAGCAGAGGCAGCAATTTCAGCCTAAATAGTCCAATGAGCCTGGTCTAGATGATCTAATGAAGGCCTTCATTATCAAGACAAATGAGAGGTTGGACGCTCACGGGGCAACTATCAAAGAATTGGGCACTAGTTTACGAAATTTGGAGAGACAAGTGGGACAGATTGCAATAATATTATCTGAGAGAGTCCCAGGTACTTTGCCAACTGATATTGAGAGAAATTCCAAAGAAACAATGAATATTGTGACCTTGAGAAGCGTGCATGTGTTGAAAGATACCACTCCAATCTAAAAAGAGGTAGTACTTGAAAAGGAAAATAGGGAACAACTGAAGAATGATAGTGATATGAAGAAGAAGAAGAAGAAGAAGAAGAAGAAGAAGAAGAAAAGAAGAAAAATCGAGAAGGGAGGAACATGAGGAGAGCAAACATATGCCTACTCTACCTTTTCCTCAAAACCTATATAGAGAAAAGCTGGAACAGCAATTTGAGAGATTTCTGGATATGCTGAAACAGGTTAATGTAAATTTTTCATTCACATAAGTGTTTTCCCAAATGCCAGGTTATGCCAAATTCTTGAAGCAGATCCTGACAAAGAAGAGGAATATAAAAGAGACCTCAAGCTCACAGAACATTACAGTGTGATATTGCAAAACAAACTCCCACAAAAGTGTGGAGATCCAGGGAGTTTTACTATACCTTGCTCTTTAGGCTTTGTTAATTTTGATAAATCTTTGTGATTCTGATGCCTCAATTAACTTAATGCCTCAATCTATTTACAGGAAACTGGAGAAAGAGATTGGAGAGATAAGGTCAGTGCCAATTTTTTTGTAGTTGGCAGACCAAACGACTCTGATACCCGAGGGGATAGTGTAAGATGTCTTAGTTCGGGTAGATACGTTTGTATTCCCTGTAGATTTTATAGTAGTGAATATGGAGGAGAACAAAGAGGTCCCCCTCATCTTTGGAAGACCATTCTTAGCAACGGGTAGAGCAATATTAGATATACACGAGAGAAAGCTCATGCTTAGAGTGGGTGAGGACACTGTAACTTTTGAGATGAATGTAGAAACGGTGGTGAAAAAGAAAAGCCAGCTGCAAGTGTTGAGTGGAAAGTGAAGGGCTCAAAAGAGAAGGCTACAGCGAGTGAGAAAGATAAGTGTGGGGTACATCGCAAGAAGACGGAGAAAAAGCTGCCTGCATGGATGTGCGCATTAGTTCGAAGGCGAGGAATGGATCCCGACATCGACTCGGACCCCAGCTAGAGATTCAGGAAAGTTTCCTTTACCTTATGCTTTTTCATTGTGTGTCATGGGGACATGCCACAACTTAAAGTATGGGGTGGGGGATATGTTGTATGTATATGTGTTAGTTTTGTTAGTTTTAGTAGTTAGAAATTTAAAAGAATTTGAAAAACCATAAAACATTTCGATTTTCCCGACGATGGATATCATTCGACAGGTTTCTTGAGGAATTAAAGTCGAAGGAAAAAAGACAAAAAGATTTTCTTTTGTTAGGTAGTGTAACAATTCCCCCTTGGTTTTTCTTTGTGTCCCGGTTCTTTTTCAAGGATTTTCTTTGAATCGGGTGTAGTTAGTTTTTATTTTGTAGAGTAGTAGAAAACCTTGTGCTATGGTTTGAATTGAAGACAATATCTCTTGACTTTATAATGCCTTGAGAATAGTAAGTGCTTTAGTTTTGACGCTTAGGCTCAGTTTTTAACTCTTGTATAAGTACCTTAAATTGTTTGATCTTAACTTTGCTTAACTGCTTTGACTAGAGTGTCTTGATAATCCAATCTTGAGTGGGTTATGTGCCATGTGGGTGTGAGGTTTTGTGTTAGGTATTCTGTGCATTGCATTTGATGTCTGTTTGCAAAGCGATATAGTAGTCTTGGTCAGTCTTGGAAGTGATATAGGCATTTCTTTGTTGAGCCAGTTATAAGCTTTTACCCACCTAATTGTAATGTATCGTAGTTAACCCCTTTGGACCTGTAATCCTATTTTTTTGGCAACCACATTACAAGCCTTACCCATTTACTTGAATTGACCATCTATTTGAACCTTGTACCTCTCGTGAGCACTTAAAATTTGTTATAAACTTTGTAAAAGTTGAAGTTTGGGGTGGTTGGTTTGGCTTTTGAGTGGAACTAATGAAATAAGGAGAAAGGTGCACTATGTTGAAAAAGTAAGAGCCACTTGAATTGAAAAAGAAAAGAAAAATAGTTGTATTGTTGTGAAAAAATATTCCTTGATAGTGGTAACTCTTTATGTATTTGTGCTTAAAGAAGTTGGGAGTTGACGAATATTGATGTGAAGGTGGAGTTATGATTTGACATAAGTATGGGGTTTTGAATTGTTAAATGTATATGTATTAAAGTGCTTAGGGAGATTTAGTCACTCTATGATCTAAATGTATCTTACCCGTCCCGCAGCCTACATTACAACCAATTAAAGTCCTACTTGATCCTTGACTGAATGAGCTCGATTAGTTGAGTAGTACACTACGGGCATGCCTATGGTACGTCTTTTGTGGCATATGAATGTTGTTTCCGAGAGTGAGCGAATTCTTTCTATCTTGAGTTCCTGATTGTTCTTAAATTTCATTATGTGTGGAACTACTCTCTATTATTGTGTGAGGGCACTTGATTCACAAAGGAAAGGTAATGTCGTTAAACTCTGTTTTAAAGTAAGTGAGGGGGTTATAAATAATGCGTGGTGCTTTTTGAGTCAAATTTCGAGGCTAGGATGGTACGGTATTGTACTTAATCTGTTTAAATATTCTTGGTATGATGAGTTATGAGAATTGTTTTAAAAGTCCGTGTCTATGTGAAGTGTAATTTGATTGCTCAAGGACGAGAAATGGTTTAAGTGTGGGGTGTTGATGGTAGGTTGTAATCTCGTGTTTTAGTCACTTATTGAACTCTAATTTACTGCACTTTTATTGTGTTTGAGAGTTAATCGCTAGTATTTTGTACTTATCATGTGTTTTATGCCTTGTAGGAGTGATTCCAAGATATGTAGATGTATGGAATGAATTCGAGCTATTTGGAGCTTTGAGGTCTGAGTAAAAGCCCAAGGGATTAAGCGAGATCGCGTTCAGGGGTCAAGAACCACGTCTGGATATCAAAAAGCAAGGAAAATTCTGTACTTTGAGAAATCCCCATAGTCGCGGCGCTTGGGGCGGCGTGTGGGGCACCCCGCGTGTGTATTTGTTTGCTGCCTGACAGATTTCAAATCTTTGGATTTTCCCACTAACGCCCCGCATGGCGCGTCGCCCCATGCGGCACGCCTGTGCAAAATTTACAGAGTAATTGTCCTATTTCGCGCAGGAAAAGGTGATTTTGTTTGGGCCCGACCCTACTTGGTATAAATACATGGAAAAACGTTATTTTCTGAACTTTTGACACATATTCGACATAAGGAGGCTAAGGAGGAGTTGGAGAAGCAAAAGCACAAGAGTTCATCATTCAATCCTCACTCAAGACCTGAGTTTGGATTGCTTTATATTTTCCTTTACTTTTAACATATTTGTGATTAATTGCTCCATGTCTATGGAGTAGTTCTCTTTAGAGGTTTGATGGATTTGGTATATTGATATTTGTTTGTGGATTATAACTCTAGTTTAATGTATTGAATCGTTTTGGATGATTTAATTATTGCATCTATATTTACATTTTCATGTAATTGAGAGAGGCATAACTTGTGATATCTTTGCATTATCTTGTTGGTTAAGTTCATTAATTCTTCTTAGTAATCGAAAGAGGCTAGTTTAATCATTGATTAAACCTAGTTAAAAGGATAATTGAGAGAAGTTCTCCTAAAGACCAATCCACTACTCATTCTTTCATATCTTCACGTACTTAAAGTGGTTCATCTTGTGAGGTTACAACTTAATCGAGAGATGAGTTTTTGCTGAACGTTTGAACTAATAATTGAGTGAATTCGAGAGACTCACTTGAACTTTAGAATTGAATTATCTAGAGTTAGATTCCAAACAATTATCTTGCACCTATCCTATCAAAACCCTATCTTCTCCCCTTGATATATTACTTTGCTTATTCCTTGTTTCGATTGTCATTAGTCAATAACTCTAGATTCTTAGTTAATTGTAGTTTTAATCACATAAATCTCAATTGTTGATCATATTGGATAGCAATCTAGCTACAAACAATGATAATACTGTTTAACTCCAATCCATGTGGATACGATATTATATTATACTATATTCAACTAGCGAGCATATTTAAGTGTGTGTTTTGCGCTCGTCAACCCCGTGCTTTCGTACGTAAAAGTACGTCGTAAGTCAATTGATGTAAGCTCAGAAATAGGATCATCTTTGAAAATACATAAATTAAGTTAATCATATTACCTTAGAGATTACAAATATTTAAGATCAAGAACAACAAGTACCAAGAGGGTTGGATGGTTTAGAAGCTAGGCAAATTGAAGAAAATAAGTTTTGTCGAAAGTCGACAAGTTGGGAATGTTATAACATATACTTTTGGGGCCTTTGGATTTACCCCTCAATCAGTCCTACACCGACACGTACAGTTTCGGGGTTAGGTTTTTTCGACCTACCCTTCCTCGGTGGCTAAACGATACTCCCAATGCATTTGTTATAAAAATGATTTACCACTCATTTCATATTCTTTTACATGTCATTTATTTTATTGGCACAATTGGACGTAACGCAATATCATTCTTGGCACGTTGTCCATACTTCATAATCCATTCTCACTATTTCATTTTCAAACATTATCACGGATTGTCAACAACAAACATTTCTATTCAAGACTTTAAGCACACATTTGAGCAATTTAGGGTCTTAGGCGCATGTGATTTCTTACACAATTTGATATGATCACTTTCATTTGGGCTTGACTTGAAGTCACAACATTTTAATACATACTCATACTTTGAACACGCTCCCGAAGAATAACATAATATGATAAGAATATTTCGGAACACATTTTGAACATATTCCTATATATATCTTTCGACACCAAACTTATTCAGAAAAGTCAATTCATAATGGACAACTCGGGACTAACAAGAACATCGTGGGAATTCAATTCCAAGAGAGAAGTTTAGCCAACATACCTCTCCTTAATTCACTACACCATTTCGGAAATCCTAGCAATTTTGATCTATTTAGAGATATGGCCAAATTGAACACAAATTAGAGAGGGGTTCATATTTTCAGCTTATTTGAGCATTTTATCAAACACTAGGTGGGCATTATTATTGCTAGCTTCTCCTATGGAGGATTTCCTTCACCCCACAACCCAAAGTCTACCCAAATGAGCTCAACAATATTTCCACTACCCTTGATGGTACATGCATATAAAATAAAAACTCCCACACCCAAGAATTTCTTGGCTTATTACCTATTTTTAGTGAAATCACAAAATTGAGGGCTAGGGAGTAGAACCTTATCTCTAGGATGAAGACCTAGTGAATTTTCTTGTGAATTCTTCAACTTGGAGCAAGAGTTAATTAACAATAAGCTTAGGAACTTCCCATCTCGCTCTATGGTATACCGTCTCTCTAGAAATATCAGATTTTTATTTCAAAAGTGACCCTTTGCCTCAATATATTGAAACAGGGTCGGGTCAAAAATTTGAAAAAATGAAGCCCTAAAGCATATATGCGGTCACATATGCAACCGCATAAGGCTTCTACCGTTAGCATAATGGCCCTCCGGAACTGGGCAACCCTGCGAACGGTCTGTGGTCCGCAGACCTATTCTGCAGTCACATAATGTGTTGCAGAACTTTCCTCCAGAATTTGTTTTTTGCCGGATCTATGAGCGGTTATGTGACCCGCAAAAAGATTATGCAGCCGCATAATGGACCGCATAATGGTCCAAAAAATTTTCCCAAAGTTTTGCTTCGATCTGCGGCAGATATGCGGTCCGTAGATCAGTTCTGCGACCGCAGAATGGAACGCAGAAATGTCCTGTATTTCCAAAACATTTCTTCAAATCCGCAACGCACTATTCAACCCAAAAAGTCCTCGCTGTGAAGAATCCCTACAATCGTCAACACATAAGCCTACTTAGGCACCATGAAACCTCGGGTTTTAGGCAAACGTCTGCGGGGCCTTACATCTACCCCATCATGCCCATCATTTTCTCAAGGAAAAATATATAAGTAGCCACCTGAATTATACATAAAATCCCCGTTATACACTTTTTGGGAACAAAAGTCACCTTACACACTCAACCTTTCCAAAGTGTGGCTAAGACGCACCACCTTTGCTACATGGCACGCGCGTGCTTAACAAAAAGTATAAGCACGTTCAACTGATAATATTTTTATCCCAATCCTTATTTAGATGACACGTGGCAAAAATATTCTCTTATTTTTAATATTATTTTGTTCCATAACTTTGAAACCCTCCCCGTCGTCCCCCGCAAATCTTCTTCCTTAAGCAAAACAAACAAAACCCAGCTACATTTTGGATCTAAAGTTGCAGATATTTGTGCGAATGGCACTGAGGTCAAACATTCTAGTGGGTCTGGGAATTATTATTTTTATTATTGAGATTGGATTTTGTAGAGTTCTTAAAATGATAGGGGTGATGAATAAGAAGTGGAAGTACGACGGCGGAATTCATCGAGCTTTTTCTTAATTTCGTTGAAGGATGAGGTTTTAGAAGAAGCGTTTTGGTTGTCGATGGAGGAAAAAGAGAAGGGTTTAGTGGGCGGGGATTGTGTTTGTTGTTGGTGGTGGGGTGGGTCTGAGGATTTGATGAAGAAGAGAAGAAATAGAGGAAATGGGTTTGGATTTGGGGCAGATGTGGAGGAGTTTTATTGCGGCTGCCATTGTTGTGATAGCTGCCATTGTTGAGGAGTTTTTACATGCCTTGCAAAAGAGAAAGAGACGAAGTGAGATGCTAAGGGTATACTTGTAAATTTAAGTATTTTTTTAAAATTATTAACATTTGTCATGATTTTATTGGCTCGTGATATCACACATATTCTAAAAAGCTGGTCAAGAAAAAAGTGGTGTGTCTTAGCTACACTTTCGAAAGATTGAGTATGTAAGGTGACTTTTGTTCTCAAAAAGTATGTAATAGGGATTTGGTGTATAGTTCAGGTGGTTACTTATGTATTTTGCCTTTTCTCAAAGTGGATCCCTTCTTGAGCCCTAATGAAATACTTAGTCAGCTCACAGTTGTCTAACAGAGGGCGGCCTCTGATCTCTGTCGACACGCATATTCTTGGAAAGTTTACTAGTGCGGACATATCAGGGGTAATTTTTGTGTTGAATCGAAAGCGAATCATGAAATCTTCCGCCATATCTTAACATGCTCTCTAGTTTCGCGGATCTTGGCGAGTGTACCAAGTAAGTGTGTCCCCTGTCAAGCTCCTTATGAACCATTTCATTCTCAACTTCTCGTTTCTTCCTATTCCAACTAGCTTATCACAAAATGCTCTCAAGTGTGCATGATGATCACCTGTCCCATCAAAGATATCAAACTTCAGAGGCTTGTACCCTATCGATATATCCACATCAGGATGGATACACAAATCATTATAGTCTAGACTTTCGCTCCGTCGAGCGACCTGAAGTTTCTTTATTTGTTTTCTCAATGCTCGTAATTGCTCATACATTGATTCCTCCTACTTATACTTAGCTTCCCTCTACATTTCGACATACTGATCGACTTCATAAGGCATCCTGACCGTGACAGGCACTATGAAGGTGGGTTCTGAGTCTGCATATACGAGAGAAAGATATCGTTCATATGCAGCCGTATGTGCTGCGGGTATGTGCTGGTTTTGGTTAGTGGTGAAGGCGACTCTATCACGAGGAGGGGTGTGAACTGTGTTGGTGATGACTGGTTGTATTTGTGGGTGTATGGGAGTATTTGTGGGTTTGCAGGGGTTACTGGAGGTATAATTTGAGTGGTAGGGACTGAAGTTGGGGTATTGTTGGCTTGGCGAGTAGTTGAAGGAAAGTGGTCGGGGATTGAATCTAGAGAAGGAAATCAGGGTGTTTGTGGGAGCGTCGTCATGGCCAGATGTGCTAATTCCCGTATGTGTTGTACTTCCTTCCTCAAAGATTCCATCTCCTGGGCCATCCTGACCACATGTTAATCATTCCTTGTATCATCTTTCTCTCCTGATCGTCCTAGGCTATCAGCTATTGCCAGAGCGTATTCGGTTGGGAGATCTGTCGCATGCATCTTCCCTTTCGATCTTAGGTTGTACGGTGGTTTTGCCAGTTTTGGGTCAACACAAACCAACTTTTCTTTTGGAAATAATAGTAAAGTAAGAAAAGAAAAGAAAGAAAAAGAAAAAGAATAGAAGTTAGTTTCAGTATTTGCAAAAGTAATAGGCACACAGAGTAGTTAGTTCATGTATTCAAGCAAGCGCATTCTCCTAAAATTCATGAGACCTCACTTTGCCGGAGGTAGGCCTAAGTCGCGAATATTTGACACATTCAGATCTGAAGCAAATTTTGGCTTTCATAGATAGTATTTGGATTGTAATGGTCAGGAGCAGAGGTTACATCATTGTTTCCAACATTCACATAATTACATAGGCTCAAACAAACCTGCCCTTAGGGAAATGAGGAAGTTTAGGATAAAAGTTCAAAGTGGGAAAGGGGGGAAATCAACCAACTTCTAGTAACCATCACCGGAATCATTCCCCATCTCTTCTTCCTCTTCTGGTTCTTCCTCTAGGTCTTCTTCAAATTCTTCTCCATCATCATTGAACTCAAATTCTTCCTCTAGATCTTCCTTTAGTTCTGTCTCGGACTCAATCTGCACACACTCCACTACTCGGTCATCATCCTTGGTGGGTGGCAGCATGTGATCAATTGATCCCGAGACCACTTGGCGGTGCATGGTGGTAGTCACAAGACAGTGTGGCAATATCTCATGGTAGATTTGCAAAGCCGCCAATGCATCCTCCAGCCAAGCTATTCCTTCTCTGGTTGGTCAAGCTAACTCGTCTTCTTCATTGATCCAGACATAATATTCTGGAGTGCACTACGAATTTTGACCCATTAGCATTGTGACTAGATCATTCCATTCCTCACGAAGCCTCTTTATCCTTGGTATTGGAATCTACCTGTTGTATTCGTCCTCATAAAGTGTTGTCCTTATCCAAAGAGGTACATCCTGAATCAACCTGAACTACCTGAGAACTCGTAGGGGTAAGTATGGCTAGATGCCCTCAAGTCCTATCAGTTCGATGAAATATTTCTGAGGAGTCCTTAGGATTGCCCCTCTTCCTAGCGATGACATCTTCCAATTGACCCATTCTCCACTTAAGTTGGTCAGCATCTCTCTCCACTCTTCCTGTCCGTGCGGGGAGACCCAATGTATCATCCTCTTGATATGACTTCGAATCATGTTACTGACGCCCACAAAGTAGTCAATTGTGGCCTCTCACTAAAAAAAATGATCTATGGCCCAGATTTGAAGCAGCGGGTTACAACCCTTGAAGAAATCATACCCCCGGGAGCATGCGGACAAGGCTCTAAGAATCTCTGCTAGCACCATAGGTACCAGAAAGGCTTGGAAGTTGCCTCAGAATGTTGCTAGAACCATGGGCAGTAGATTGATATTGATATGTCCTCTTCTTTGTGGGAAAACCAACAGTCCCAGCAGTGTCAAAGAGAAGGTTATGGGTCGAAGACTCTCCCACGTTGCCTGATCACACTGAAATTCTCCCAAGTCCCATTCATCACATTCATGATGTCCGAACATGTCTAATAATTGGTCCAGGCTTACCCATCCATCCTCGATGTTTCTCAAACCCTGACTATTTGCCAGACCCAAACCATCAAGAAATCTGTAGCCGGGCATGGTGATTGGTAGTATCGGTTTCCTCCCTGTAAATGGTAGCTCCATGAAACTGGTAACTTCTTCCAATGTTGGAATTAACTCATAATCAGCAAACTTGAACACCACCTTGGACGGATCCTAGAACTCTATCAGTAGGCGAGTAAGCACCTTGTCAGCTCGGATGTTTAGCAAGGCGGTCAGTTCTCCTAGATGTATCTTGATTTTGTCTCCATGTTCTCGACGGATATCCTTCCACCATTGCTTCAGCTTGTGTGGTGCTCCCATCACCATATTGATCTCGAAGATGTTTTGGTTGATTTCCATTTCTGAAGTGGGTAGAGAAAAAGGGTTTGATAAGTGTTTGCTTCGGATCTTAAGTGTCTCGTCATGATTGGTTCGTCTTTCCACAGAAGTTATGATGTTGGGTTCATTAACCGTTGACATTATCATGGCTTTCCTAATGGTGTGTCGATGCCAAGGACTGACTAACCTAAGGTTTATGCAATATCACCTATGTTTGATAGAGTAGAGTGTTTCCTCCTTTTGAATTGGACTAAAAACTACGATAAGTTATGTCGGTTGACCTAACAAAGCCATTTTCTGAAACTAAAGAATTTTGAAAAAAGGTACAGAGGGGTGTAAAAGACAACCCTCGCATGCCATTGTGTGTGATAGTGTACATCCAAGACTCGATAGGAAGAAGTGTCATGACAGTATATATAAAGCAGTAACAGATGGTGATGTAGCAATAATAGTTTAAGATAAGCAGACATGCATAATAATGAGCAAGTAAGGCAGGTAAGCATATAATTGTAAATTAAACACTATTAAATCAGTGTACAAGCAATCATAAGTTCAAGGTCTAGTCTAAGTCTGCTAAGGTCAGAACCTAAGTGTGAAATCCCCAACAGAGTCGCCATATTGTTGCACCCTATTTTGCACGATTCAAAATAAGATTTAACTTATGGTTTCCCTGTAGATGATAAAAGAGAGTCGCCACCTAATAATTAAAGGTGTACTAGGGTACCTATTTAATTACTAAGGTCGTTTCTTTTATTGGGTAATTACTAATGTTGTTGCACCCTGGGTAAGGGTTCTTGTTCTTCTAAGGTGAAGTATTAGGCACCCCTTAAAATCTATCTGAGGTAGCTCCATAGGACTTAGATTAGATATAAAGGATTAGTTATTTATATTTCGCTTAACTAGTGTTAGGGGGTAAGGCATACTATATATATCTAATTTAGAACTTGATATTTGAAAGAAGGATGTGTATTTTTTTAAAAGTTGAAAGAATTTAAAGTATGGTATATAGTGTTTGTGTCTAAAAACTTGTAAGATGGGGCTAAGCTATTAAACATTTTGCAATTAATGAACGGGGATACTTATGTAACTCTAGTGAAATAAGGGTGTTGTAAGGAAGTGAGTCTAAGAGGTACCTTGGATTTCAAATCTCGTTTTTTACTTTAAAGAAAATCGTTGGAAGCCCCCTTTTAACTAGGTTGCGGCAGTTTGCTTGAGTTTTGCAGAAAAGTGCAGTTTAGAAGACCAATTTCAAATTACGTTTCCGGTTTTTGAAAAGAGAAGATTATCGTCCTTTGCTAAAACTGTTTTGATCCCAGAAAACTTCAAAAGTGTTAGTAGAAGCATAAGAGGTTAATAGCATTGATGACAACGAATTAACGTTATTTACTACTAAGTCTAATATTTTTTTTAATCCTATGTTCTTTAAGGCTTGCCTAGGTTGCTTGCAAGATTCAAGAGATAACATAAAGAATTTAGTCAACTATGATGAGTGTCATATACATGTGAGGAACAAGTATAGCGAAATATAATAAAGTAGTAAAGGGAAAGGAAGGACTCTAGTTTGTGCCAGAAAAGAGGTAGGCCCGGCAAACAGCAGGAACATACAGCAGCAAACTTCAGACTTCCAATTGCATGGGTACAAGACTTGGGCCTGAGTTCTTTTGAGAACTTGGTAGGCCCAATGATAACACATGTTCAAAAAGAAAGAAAGAAAGAAAGAAAGAAGGTCACTAGATGTGCTACTCTATGCATTAATCATACATGAAAAAGATTGGTAAAGGGCCTAAACAAATTATAACAATCAATAGTAATCTGAATTATGAGAATTATACTAATGTGGGGTCACATATGGCAAAGTGATTCACGTTGAAAACCTTTTATTCTCATTAAACACTAAACCTAAAGGTAGTAATGAATGTCAATAGATTAGAGGCTAAGGGTAGATTTCCATTCAAGGCCAAGGCACTCTTTGGATCCCTGATACTTAGGGTCTCAAGGCCCAGGGCAGTGCTTGTGTCAGAAAGAGTAACCCAATCAAGAACTAAACTCTATTCCCAAATACCCCTAACCACTCACACTCATTCTTCCCTACAGGTTTAAGTGCCGATGAGGCACTTTCAATGTAAATTCCAACATCACAGTGATACCATACCGCAGAAGTATATATACATTTCCCATGATAGTTAATACAAAACACTATAGACAACCAATCATCCTGATGTAGTCACAATCTAATAGAAATACATAATTCACTGTGAATGATAGGTTAGGCATGCACAAAGGAAATCAACTTCAAACACACATAGAGACAAAGGCATTATCAGATTACTGTTAAGGGACCAAACACCTGAGATCGTATATCTTAAGGATAGAAAGAGTATATAGTCCAAGTCTACAATAGTTTATGAGCACAGATACATCTGCCTTAACAACCTTCAATTAGACTAATCAAAGATTGGTTTTAACTTAGGTCTTGCCTCCTAACACACACACACACACAGGTTAATAGTTCCAATTGAAACTCCTAAAGAGTATTAACAAATATATAGACTAATAGCTTCAGTTAAACTTCTAATGAGCATTAGGAGAGTGCGGATTAACAACTATAGTTAGAACTTCTGAAGAGTATTAACAGCGCATTACAGGTTAACCACTACAACTGATACTTTCTAAAGAGTGCTAATATAGATACAAGTTAACAACTTTAATTGAAGGAACAGATCAATAACTTCAATTAGGAGGCACAAATTAATGACTACAATGGGAACCTCCTAGAGTATTAATAGAGATTCAAACCAACCATAGTTAGAACTTCTATAGGTACTATCAAAGATACAAACTACAATAAAAAACTTCTAAGAGTATTAACAAGGTCACAGATTCACAACCTAAATTAGAATTTCTAGGAGTGTTAACACGATTGCAAATTAACAGGTTGTAATTAGAACTTCTAAAAGACATTAACAAAGCCACAGATTCACAAATTAAATTAGAACTTCTAAGAGTATTGACAGAATCTCAGGCTATCAGTCCTTCTTTACTTTAAAGCCAACGGCATAATCACTTCTTTCTAAGAGATTTTAACTTCACACTAATCTTGTTGAGAACAAAGCATGATGTTATATTCAAGCAGTAGCAAAAAGAGATTCACTTAGATTTCATAAGCTAAGTCTGGTTCATTCATGTAAGCTTGGTGAAATTCTAAGGACAACGTATGCATGGTTATGGAAGGCAAGTAGAGGCATTGAAGAATAATAAGAATGCAGGATCACAAGAACACACATAGAGGACCTTTTACAGGGGTCATATTATGAAAGTGTTATCATAATCAAGCTAACAATGTTACCACAGGAATTTCCAAAGGGTAGAGGTATCATTATATTAGGGGAATCTGATAAGTAAGTCCGGTATAGGGTTTCAGATATAATGGAACTTAGCAGTAACCCTTTAACTCAACAAATGTGACGTCATAATTTAAATACATCTTATCCATACTTCATAGCTTAAACTAAGTGCAGAGCAATCTCAGAATATACACAAAGACCTAGCTAACTTAGGGCATGCCTACATAGTATGTCCAAGCAATCATGGGTTCAATCAAATGATTTATAAACTTATGAGATGCAACAAAATTACAGAGGCATGCCAGAGAGATAAAACTGGCTTAAAAGGTCATGAGCTAGTGTATCTAAACCAAGGTAACAATCTGGTTTTCACCACTAAATAGGTTCATGCTTTGTTTAAGTCTAGGTTATTGAGTGAACCATTATGAAATGCAAAATAACATTCAAGAAAGATTAGCATAACAATCATAGTAGTACTAATAGAACATTAAAGAGGTCTGAAACTAGATATTAGGAAACATTAAGAAGTTCTTTAGTTGTTTTCAAAGTTAGCAGTAGATATGAATCATCAGATGCTTATTGAGATCAACACATAATTCTAATTTTAAATAATTTACAAAAGTTCATGATCATAGAACAATCATTAATAAACACATAAAACAGTCAAAATATGAACACATTGTTAATAACATCATTCAGCAAGAGGTAGTAGAACAGTTCATGTTCATCAACTTAAACTAATAAAAGAAGAACAAGGTCGAGGTTTTACTGACCTCCTATAGGGCAGCAAACCAAACGAGTATTAAAATTAGCTGTTTAGGAAGCCAAAGCTGAAGATTTCTATTAGTAACAAGCTTAGAACCAGAAAGAAAGAGAAAAGCAGAGATTGAGTAAGAACTCAAACTTCAATCGAAATTTCCTAAACAACAATATATTGTGTATTAATTTCTCAGATGTTAGGTGTAGTTGGTGTGTTCTTGTTGAGAGCATTTAAGGCACCTATTAATAGTGGTCGTTGAGCCTTAGGGTTTCAGCAGATTCAAGTGATGGTAATGGAGAATGACGATGAGTTGATGATGTGAGCATAGTCGGATAGAATCAGAAAGAACAGAGGTGAGAGCAATGATAGTTTTACCTGAGATGGGGAAAAGTGCTCGTTGGAAACAAAAGCCACCGGATAAATCCCTAATGTCCAAAGGTGGCTACGCTTGACCTCTGGACCAAGAATAACAATGATAACACTATAAAGTAGCCATGCATGCCACTAATTTAACATAGCACAAGGAATCTCTGAGGATTTGACCTTGCACCAATTGGTCTAGGGTTTCAAATTTGGGAGTTTTGAAATTCAACCGGTGAAATGGAAAGAAAACCACAGGCTTCATAGCATATGTACAAAGCGAGTGATTCTGCAAGTTCGATTTGAGAGAACAAATATGTAATGTGTTTTGAGCATAGGGTTCAGATTTTGGAGTTTCAGATTTAATGAATGAAAGAGGAAATAGCAGCGAAATTCACGGATAGGGAGGTAGGAGAGATGATTTGCTGAGAAATCTCATGACCTTGCACAAATTTGTGCAAGGTCTGTTGATTGATGTTTGTGGGAGGTTGAAAGAAGAGTGAACGAAAGGGGAAAGGGGCGGCTGTATGAGTGAGGAATGATTTAGGGATAGGGGGTGGGGAGGCTCTCTCTAGGTTAAGGTTAGGAGATTAGATCTGAGTCGTTGATCTTTTAGATCAACAGTCCTAATATTTAGGGATTAAATCATTTTTGTGAGAAATTTTGGTGGTCGTTGGATCCCAGTGATCCAACAGTTAGGATTAAATCTCTGGTGCTTAAAATTTAAAAGGAAATAGAGTTAAAAATCGTGGACCCTTGATCACATAAACGGACGGCCGAGATGACTTGTGTTTGTTTTGTGAGTGTGGGAGACGGGTGACGTGGTAGGTCATAATTGGTTGAAAATTATTGGCAAGGATTGCCAACTTGGAATGAACGGCTTGTTTGGACTGGGTATTTTTGGTCATGGGCTTGTATATTGGGCCAAAATTAGTTTAAAAGATATCCAATCCATGTTTAATTAAAGAAATGCAATCATATCCCTCTGACTTTTAACCCTTTCGAAATTAATTTAAATAAACTTAATTATTTTCAATAAAATATAGTAAAAATTATAATTATCAAATATACTACCAATTATTGTAATTAATTATTTATAAATACCTTATTTTTTAAATTGTAACACTAATTCTAAATCATTAACACAATAATCTAATTAATTAGAAATTAAGGAGTAATTTGCTAAATTAGTTATAAAGCATGTTTTACGTATATGAAAACTATTTCAATAATCTAAAAATAGTAAGCATGGTATATTTATAATTATAATTATAACATTGAATTATCAATTTCAAAATTACTAACACTAAATTAATTTTGTAAAAATAAGTGTTATTGATTGAAAATATTTTCAAAATATTCATCGTAAATTATTAAGTATAAATAAATTAATTTTAAAAGGGAGGGTCAAAATTTTCCGTCAACAGTCATGACCCCAAAATCACACCTTTCGGATCGTGATGGCACCTAGTACCTAGGACTAGGTAAGCCTATAACATAGCAAGATCAACATAACCAAACACCCAACTTAAATAATAATGAAAGCTGAAAAATGCTCTAACATAACTAAAAGCAAAAATACAAAAGTCACATAAATTCCAAAACCAGTATTACCGAGTCATAAGCTCTATAGAGAGTACATGTGAAATCTCAAAATACAATACTATACGAAAATACAATAAAAAGTAGTAAGAAAATCAGAATAAGGTGACTCCGAGGCTTGCGAGCGAAGTAGCAGGTATACCTTGAAGTCTCCATAGTAAATCTCAAAATCAGCTCCCTAACGACCAGCATGCTCAGAGGTACCTGGATCTACACAAAAATGTGCAGAAGTGTAGTAGGAATACACCACAATCTGTACCCAGTAAGTATCAAGACTAACCTCGGTGAAGTAGTGACGAGTTCAAGTCAAGACACTTACTAGACATAAACTGTGTAGATTATCAATATAAAGCTAACAACGGAAAGCGAAATCAATAAATGGCAACAAAGAGTGAACATGTGATAACACAACAAATTAACCAAAACACAGTTAAAGTACAAGTGAATCAATTAAAAAAAACAAAAAAATCCTCAAGCCGGTCCAACACGAGATTTACAAAAAGAATCATCCCGAGGTACCACACCTCATAATTACAAATCGGGAGTCACAAATCACAAATCATTTCTTATGACGCTATGTGAGCATCACATTTTAAAATATTTTGTCGAAATAGCTTCATGCGCATAAGCCCCCTTATCTCGCGGTGTGTGCTTCACAATGAAGTATTTTCCCTTACTAGCAACACGCGCATAAAAACCCATGATCTTGCCGCATGCACATCAATATACACACCACCCTTATGCCGCCGCATGCGCATCTCATTCACAACATGACAATCAACTCGCACCATACGTGCACATATACCACAACATTACCCGAACAACAATAGCAATGTCACAACAATACATAGCCCACGGCTCAACAACAACGTATGCAAGAATTACAAGAACAGCACAATGAAATCGAGAATAACTCAACAATGAAATGTGTTCCATATAACAACTTCAATTCAAGGCATATTAATAGCTTAAGATTTTAGTCCGGTCAATTATCACACATAAGCCTGTGTACACACTCTCACCTCATGTACACGTCTTTCACATAGTAAAATTAATGCAATTAAGCCAAATCCTAAGGGGAAGTTTATCCCACCCAAAGTTAGGAAAGATACTTACCTCAATTAGGCCAAATCAGTACTCTAAAAGTGCTTTTCCTTTACAATTCACCTCTGCACGCCTCAAATCTAGACAAAAATGACTTAATAATATCAAACAATGCAAGTAAAATAAATTTCGAATAATAAAGTTAAGATCTTTACAAAATTTTCCAAAAGTCAACATAAGTCAACTCCGGGCCCACCCAATCAAAATCCGAGTCGAAGGGTAGATCTTTACCCATAACTGGACGAGTCCATATATGTATTTTGTTTTCAAATCCGAATCTAATTCGACTCTCAAATCTCAAATTTTCATTTTTCAAAACATAGAAATAAATTCCCAAAAACTTCTCTTCAAATTCCATGGATTAGATGTTAAATCTCATGAACAATCATGTAATATAATTGAAATTGGATCAAAATCACTTCCCCAATAGTTGTGTATGAAAATCTCCTCCTAGAATCGCCTCCCACCGAGTCTAGGGCTCAAAAATGAGATAAATGAGACTAAGTCCCGAAATCCCCAACCTTTTGTTCAGCTACGGAAGTCACAAATGCGACCTAGGGTTCCCTAATGCAAACCCTCGCAAATGCGGAAAACCCATCGCAAATGTGGCGCCTGCTGAATTTAGGAGATGTCGCAAATGTGATATTGACTTTGCATTTGCAAAGTCAGACCCCTTCGCAAAAGCGGCCAAATTGTCGCAATTGCGACCTGCCCAGCCAAAGTCCAACCTTTTGCAAATGCAATCAAGGCATCGCATTTGCAATAGTTTCACCCCCCTGCCTTCTTCACAACAGCGATGTTGGGGCTCTCAATTGCGACAACTGCAGCACCAGCACACCAGTAACCTGAACACAAGTCCAAACCAATCTAAAACGCATCCAAAACTCACCCGAGCCTGCTGGGCTCCACATCAAACATCCATACAAGTCTAAAAATATCATACGAACACCCTCGCGCAATCAAAACACCAAAATAACATCCGGAACCATGTATCGGACATCAAAATACATGAAATTCACAATGAAACTCAAGAACCACAAGAATCACAATCAAGCGCCCGATTCCTACCCAACCAACTCGGAATGACACCGAACATTGCAGACAAGTTCCAAATGACCAAACAGACCTATTCCATGTCCCGAAACCAAAATCTGAACCCGTTATCCACAAAGTCAAACCATGGTTTAACTTAGGATACTTCTAAACCTTCAAATTGCTAACTTTTAGGAAAACAAGCCAAATCAACTTAGGAAACTCTGAATTCAATTTCGGGCATACGGCTAAGTCCAAAATCACCATACAAACCTATTGGAACCATCAAAACACTGTTCTGAGACCATTTTCATAAAAGTCAAACCCCAATCAATATTTCCAACTTAAACCTCTAAACTAAGAATCAATTGATCCAATTCAAACCAAAACCTCCCAGAAATGAAACCAACCATCCCCGCAAGTCATAAAACTACAAATGCACATACGAGTAGCTTCAAAAGGGGAAACGAGGCTCTAATACAAAAAATAACCGACCAGGTTACAAAACACCATAGAGGAGAACAATAACCAAGAATAACTACAAAACATCATATATGTTGTAGCGTGTAGCCTGCTCTAAACACATACCATTGCAGCATGCAACTCGATCCAATTATAATACCATCAATACTCAATACTATTGCAGTGTGCACTCTGATCCAATCTCAATATTATTAATAATTATTACCGTTACGGTATGCAACCCGATCCAACATACCGATTCATATAGAAAATGCCCAACAAACAACCAAGTATGGCAGAACTCACAATACAACATAAAAGAGAACTAAAAAATACATAATTCACCAAGGAAATATGAACACGAGCAAAGAATGATATGCAACCTGATATTCAAGAACTAGCCTCACACATATATATGACAACAAAAACTTCAACAAGTCGTAAACATGAAAACAATATAAAGGTCACACACTCTTACATAACATAGTAGAGTGAGACAAGAAACTAGTAGGCATAAGGCAAGTAAAGGCACAAGACAGGTAAGGCCATGAAGCAAGTAAAGGCATTTATATAATAACATATAAGAGAATGTAACAAGTAAGGGCATACAAATAGTATAGGCATGAAGCAAGTAGAATAATGTGAAAAATAAGGCACGTAGCAAGTAAAGGCACATATTTTTGATCGCGAGAAGGCAGTCGTGATCGCGTAGGGTATTTTTGATGGTTGGCTAATTTTTCTTCATGTTCTCGATGCTTTTGGAAGGTAGTAGCCTTCGCGATCGCGTGAGGGACGACGTGTTCGCGTAGAAAGGAGGCCGACTACGGGTGTCAGGCTTTTAGCCTTAGCGATCGCGAGGTGATGGCCACGTTCGCGAAGACATAGAAGTGGATTGCATCGCGTTCGTGACCTAGGTATTGCGTTCGTGAAGGGATTTTTTTGAGCGGTGTTTGGTTTTGCTTCGCGATCGTGAAGTTAGTCCTGTGATCGCAAAGGGTACGCCTGGGCAAACCATAGGTACTCTATTTTTTGAGGGTTTTAGTCATTTTGACATATTTTGAGTTGTGGAGCTCGGATTTGGGTGATTTTGGAGGGGATTTTCACGATTAAGATTGGGGTAAGTGCTTTTGACTCAACTTTTTTTTATTTATTCATGATTCCAACCTACATTTGAGCATTTAATTGGTGAATCCTAGTGGAGAAATTAAGGATTTTAGTAAAAACGTTTCTAAGTCATAAATTGATGATTTGAGGTTGGATTTGGATGAAACACATATATTTGGACTCGTATAGGAAAGGGGGTTCGGAATTTGTATGTTTGGTTGGGTTCCGAGGCGCGGACATGGGGTTTACTTTTTGGGTAGGCTTTTTGATTTTGGTTAAAGATCTTAGTTTTATCATTTGGAAACAATTCCTATGGCTTTTATTGATAATACTAAGTTATTTTGGCTAGGTTTGAGTCATCCAGAGGTTGATTCACTTGGGAAGGGCTTGTTAAAGGATTGATTTGGCTTGCTTGAGGTAAGTATCTTACCTAAACTTTGTTGAGGTACTAGTCGCCTTAGTTATTTGTGATAGCTATGTGCTATGGTTATGTGTGGGGTTGAGCGCATGTGCAAGCATCGGCGTGTTTACCCATGCTCAGGATAGTGCTTAGGCTATAATACGCCTTGAATTGATTGTTAAGCTTTATGATGTGATGTTTTTCATATTTTTAACCGTGTTGTGAGCTATTTGATCCATGTTTGAGGTTATATAGAGGTTAATTTCCTGATTGAACTTGATAATTGTTATTTCTGTGATGAAATTGCTGATTTGAGCTACGATAACACACTTTGCACATGCATATACCTTAGCATGTCACTTATACCAGTCTAGTAGCATGAAATCTGATATTCATTGACCATATACATATATTCTTGAATATTTGCTTTTTGTGTGATATGGTATGGACTGGTAGCACGTGACCACATCAGGCAGATTCTGATATTGTACATATGACCACGCCGGACGGATTATGATATTGTGCATGTGTCCACGCCGGGCGGATTATGTTGTTGAGACTTTGAACACACTGGGTGGATTGTGTTGCTGAGCATATGACCACACCGGGCGGATTATGATATTGATCATGTCACCATGTCAGGTGAATTATGATTATTGCACATGACTATATCGTGCAGCGTGTGGATATGGATCCATCACACTAGGGTCACCCTCTAATGTGCCTTCTTGATGATCTACATGCGGATTGAGGAAAACTGCTCAGTGATTTGATACGGTTGTGGAAATTTTGAGGAAAAGCTCCAGTGTTTGTTTTGGTTATTCCATTTAATCTTTACTTGCAATTTTCTTGGTTATTTACCTGATTTACTTTCATATCATATTTATATGTTGAATCATTGACTGAGCAGAGTACTTGAGTAATTGTGTACACCAAGATGGTTCCTTCTGTGCTTTATGACTTGATCATATTATTATTATGTACTTGTTAAATTCATGAATTGTGCAGGTGATTAGCTAGTATCATTTATAATTCTTTCTTCTTTTACCTTGCCGAGGTTAGTTATGATACTTGCTGAGTGAATGGGTTGGTTGTACTCATACTGCACTCTGCACTTAATTGTACAGATCCAGGAATTGGACCGAGCCACTCGTAGTAGAATTTTGCTTGCTAAGTTTTCCGAGAGACGAGGTAGAGCTGCATCTCCATCGTAGTCTTGGTATATCTTTCCATTTGTATTGTTGCCTTTATTTTGGAAAATATTGTTATTTAGCTTTTCAGACTTGTAGTTCCATTTTAGAGCTCATGACTCTTTATTTACCAGCTCTGGGGGATTTGTTATGTATCGACGTTGTTGTTATTGAATAATTGGCCTTATATTTGTACTATTTCTGCTGTATTTATATTTCGTTTTCTGTTATGCTTGGCTTGCCTAGCAAGTGAGTTAGGCGCCATCACGACTGATTGGTGGTTTTGGGCCGTGACAATTTGATTCATGTAACATATTCTGTAGATCCGGCTAGCCATCCGCCTGAGACTGCATAGTCGTTCGAGAGTGCACTCCCACTAAGAGATCCATCGACCATTCTGCCGAGACGTTGGTTAGACTTTTATTGTATTTATTTTGCAAAATATAATTTTATTGATGTACACGATTTACTAATTTTTGTATATTGTTTTTAGCTACACAAGGCGCATGCGGACTCTTTCACAAATGCAGCCGACCAGTCCAATGATCCTATTGATCTAGATAATTTTATTGCTCCCATTTTTCCTGATGAGCCGGCTTTAGTGTCTAGGGTTGTTATTTTCGCAAGGAAAAAGCACATTATATGCCAATGAAAGAGGAAAAAAGGGCCCTCTCTTCGGAAATACTTTCATAACCCAAAATCCCAACCAAGGGATCATGATGGCCCCTAACACCGCTTGCTAGGCAAGTCAATACTGAGCAACAATAATCAAACAAGTTTAACAATTAACAGATTATAATAAAGATATAGAGTGAAAACTCATAAATACATAATATGGCTACAACCCAATGTTTTCTAAACCTTTTCCCACGATTTGGTATCAAGTACACGAGCAATTAAGAGTACTAAATACAAAGTCTGCAAAAAAAAATACAATAATGTTTGGTGCAATAAACAGTAATAAGGATAGGAAAGGAATCCAGGGTCTGCAAACGGCATGCAACACTACCTCAAGTCTCCTAAATAGTGCGAGTTAATCACATATGTGAGCATCGCTAGGACTAATATTGGGATCTGCACAAGAAGTGAAGAGTTATAGTATGAGTACAATCAACCCCATGTACTCAGTAAGTATCTAGCCTAACCTCGATGAGGTAGTGATGAGGCCATGACAAGATACTTACTATAAACTTGTACAAGTATTAAGCAGAAAACAATGGCAAAATAGAGAGACGGGTAAAGTCATAAAGTTTAATAAGAGAACAAATAATAGGGTTCCAGAAAAATCACGACACAACCTTATAACGCAAACACCATAGCGGAGAACAACAACCAAGAACAACTACCAGACATCATATCTGTTGCAGCGTACAACCCGATCCAAACACATGCGGCGTGCAATCCGATCCAATCTCAATATTATCAATAGTCAATATCATTGCAGTGTGCAACCCGATCCAATGTCAATACCATCAATAATCAATGTCGTTGCAGCGTTCAACCCGATCTAACATACTAATTCATATCACAACACCCAATAAACAACCGAGTCTGGTAAAACTCACAACATAATATAAAAGAGAACTAAAATGCATAATTCACCAAGAAAATATGAATACGAACAAAGAATTATAGACTATCCAATATTCAAGAACTAGCCTCACCATATATATGTCAACAGAGACTTCAACAAGTCATAAACACGAGAACAATCTAAAGGTTACACAATCCGACATAGCATAGTAGAGTAAGACAAGAAACAAGTAAAGGTAGTAAAGCAAGTAAAAGCAAAAAATAGGTAAAGGCATGAAGCAAGTAAAGGCATCTATCTAATAACATGCAAAGGCATGTAACAAGTAACGGCATACGATAAATGAAGGCATGAAACAAGTCGAAGCATGTGACAAATAAAGAAATCTAACAACTGAAGGCATATATATAAAGTAGAAACATGTATCAAGTAAGAGCGCATAATAACTAAATAAACAAAAATAAGTAAAGACATGGTATAATTAAAGGCATGAAATAAACTAGTCCACCCCACAAGCTTAAACTCATAGCATATACACTCGTCACCTTACATAGACGTCGTCTACACACATAGATCACGTAGAAAATAGATCAACCACGTCCTAATTTCCTCAAATCAAGGTTAACCACGAAACTTACCTCTTTTCGGAATAAAATCAACAATCTAACCCAGCTTTTCCTTTAGAACAAGCCTCTAAACCACTTGAATCTAGTCAAATAATGCCCAAATAAATCAAAACAAGCTTTAGAAACTACCCTACTATCAAAAAGGTTTGATCTTTAACATATTAGGAAAGTCAGGAAAACGTCAATCGGGCTCACATGGTCGAAATCCGAAATCAAAACCAAATACCAATTAACCATTCATCCCCGAGTCCAAATATGTGATTTGTTTCTAGATCCGGCCTCAAATCCGGTCTAAATCTCTAAACAAATCCTAAATTTCTATAAAAGAACCCTATTTCTACTCTATAAAATCTTAGATTTTTGGATGAAAATCTATGGAAATTGATCAAAAATAAGTTAAAATTACTAATCCTTGAAATTGGGAAGAATATTCTCTTTAAAAATTTCCTCCCACAAAGTCTAGATCTCAAAATTGGAATAAAATGAGAAAATCCTGAAATCCGCTATTTTTACCCAGCAGCAGATGTCGCAATTGCAAACTCTTGTTCGCAACTGCACAGCTCGCAAATGCGAACTTGAGCTCGCAAATGTGAAGTGCTATCAGAGGCTCAGATGTCGCAAATGCAACATGGACCTTGCAATTGGGAGGGTCACAAAGGCGACTCTATCTTGGCAAATGCAAAGCTGGCCCTACTCCTTCCCATTTCACAAATGTCGGACTTTCTTTGCAAATGCGAGCCTTGCATTTGCGAGTATTTCATTGCAATTGCAATGACTGCAACACCAGCAAAACCAAGTCTTGTTGAATTTACCCGAAACTAATTTGAAACTCACTCGAGCCCTTCGGGCCTCACTCCAAACATAAAAACAAGTATAATAACCTCATACGAACTCGCTTGTAAGCTCAAAAAATCAAAATAACAACCACAGTCAAGAATCAAGCATCCAAACTCAAAGATTTCAATGTTCATAACTTCAAATGTTTAACTTTTCATAATAAGCACCAAAACAGCCTCGGGTTGCCCGGGACCCCAACCAAACATACATACAAGTCCAAAATCATCATACGAACATATTGTGATCGTCAAAACACTGATTCGAGGTCGTTAACCAACAATATTGACCGTTGACTCCAACCATTTTAAAGTTCAAAAATCAATCTTTATTTGAACAATCATATTTAAACTTTTCAGAAATCAAAACAGACCACGCACACAAGTCATAAATTAAAATAAAAGCTATATAAAGTCTCAAACCATGAAATGGGAAGCTAGAACTCAAAACGACATATCGGGTCATTACATTCTCCACCTCTAGAAGAAACATTCGTCCTCGAACGAACATAGAAATGTACCTGAACTGGTAAAGAGATACGGATATTTACTCCTCATATCAGACTTGTACTCCCATGTAGCCTCCTCATTTAGCTGACCTTTTCGAAACACTTCCATGGAAGAAACTTTCTTAGGTCTCAACTTTCAAACCTGTCGATCTACAATAGCTACCGACTCTTCTTCATAAGTCGGATTCTCATCAAGATGCACTGTGCTGAAGTCCAATACATGCGGCTTGTCGTCATGATACTTTTCAAGCATAAAACCATGAACTGTCGGATGTATCCCTACTAGGCTGGGAGGCAATGCAAGCCTATAAGAAACCTCTCCAACTCTTTCTAAGATCTCCAATGGGCCAATAAACCTCGAGCTCAACTTGCCCTTCTTCCCAAATCTCATCACGCCCTTCATAGGCAAAACTTTCAAAAGTACCTCTCTTCTACCTACTCTATGCTGGCCCTCAGCATATCCTCAAGGATCTGGATAGTCCGCTCGGACTAGCCATCCATCTGCTATTCTAAACCCCAATTGTGACATCCCTTCTCTCCCACTTCACACCTCGAAACACACCCCTTGTGTGTCCAACTCTCAATGAACAACTCTACAAAAGTGCAAAGTGAACTAAGTGCCACGATCCGAGATGATAGAGATGATCACACCATGCAAGCGAACAATCTCCATAATGTAGATCTGAGCCAGCTTCTCTGAAGTGTAAGAAGTCATCACCAGAATGAAATGCGCAGATTTGGTCAACATGTCCACAATGACCCAAATAGCATCGAATTTCTTCAAAGTTCATGGTAATCCTACCACAAAGTCCACAGTAATATGCTCCCATTTCCACTCTGGTATCACCAACCTCTGAGTCAAACCACCTGACTTCTCATGTTCATACTTCACCTGCTAGAAGTTCAAACACCGCGAAACATGCTCAACAATGTCCTTCTTCATCTTCCGCCACCAGTAATGCTGATTCAAGTCACGATTCATCTTTGTGACACTTGTATGAATAGAATACCATGAGCTATGAGCTTTTTTAAGAATCAATTCCCTCAAGACATCAACATTCGGAACACAAATCCTGCCCTGAAGTTGCATAGTACCATCATCCACAATGACAACCTATTTTGCACCACCTCGCTTCACTATCTCCTTCAACACCAACAAATAAGGATCATCAAATTGGCGAGCCTTGATGCGTTCCAACCAATATAATTGTGCCACCACATAAGCAAGAGCTCTACTAAGCTCGGATATATCCAATATCACAAATCTGTTAGCCAATGCCTGAACATCTATAGCTGTGGGCTCTACTCAGCTGGAAAGAATGCCAAACTACCCATGCTCTTTGCCTTTCTACCAAGGCATCAACTACCACATTTGCCTTTCTCGGATGATACAACATAGTTATATCATAGTCTTTCAACAACTCTAACCACCTCGACTGCCTCAAATTCAAATCCTTTTTTATTGAACAAATACTGGAGACTCTAATGATTAGTGTAGACCTCACATGGCACGTCGTACAAGTAGTGCCTCCAAATCTTGAGCACGTGCAAAATAGTGTCACGACCCAAAATCCAACTAGTCGTGATGGCACCTAACCCAACCCGCTAGGTAAGCCAATTAACAACTATCCAATTCCAATGAAATTTAAAAAGACAATTAAGTGAAATAAAATATCTGAATCTTATACATTCCCCAAGGAGTGGTAGTACAAATCATGAGCTTCTAAGATTAGAATTCACAAAGCTGGATTGAAATAAATACATCATCTGTTCGAAATACACATAAACAGAATATTATAAATCTAAGGCTACCATGAACAAGAGGCAGCTACAACCGGAACTCGGGTACGTCTTCAAATCCCACTCCCGTCAATCACAGCAACATCAGCATCCAATATCTGCATGCAAGGTGCAGAAGTGCAGTATGAGTACAACCGACCCCGTGTACTCAATAAGTAACAAACCTAACCTTAGGTTAAAAGTAGTGACGAGCTAGAACACCGGTCGGGGTCCAACACCAATAGCCAACAACAGTTCATAACAACATAATGGAAATAATAAAAGAAGTAGCTGAGAGATAAAATGTCCAATTCATTCACAGTTCCAAAAAATAGGCTTGCTTTTCAAGTTTATTAGTGAAAAGCCAAATCCTTTACTGAAATCACCAAATTTATAAGTTTGAAAACTGTGATTTTTCTCGAAAACTTATCAACAACAGGTAAGATGTTTCATTATCAAATGACATAAGGAAAGACTCCCTAGGACAGAACTGCTCTGATACCAAGTTTGTCACGCCCCGAACCTAGGAGCGAGACAAGCACCCCGTGCCTCACCTAACCTGGCGTACCAAATTGCGACTAAGGGACTCTGAACACATAATGTCATACTTTGGCCATGGGGCCACCTTGCAAGACAATTTGCGAAGCAAAATATAAAACTGAATGGAAACTAGCACTAACTAAATATCAATATAAAGCTAGGCCGACAAGGCCGTCATAGCTACTACAGCTGACAAACCACCAATTTATACAAACCCAACATACTGCACTAACCAACAGGATATGCCTACAAGCCTCTACTGATAGATGTACTGTGATCGGAACAGGGCCCCGACCTACCCATAACATATATACAGATATACATAAGATGTACACAAAACTCTAGTCCTGGCAACTCCGAAAGACGTGGAGCTTACCGATCAGGCGGAACTCGGAAAACACCTACTGAGGAGGTCTACCCGTCTGTCTGTCTGAACCTGCACGCATGAAATGCAGCGCCCCCAAAAAAGGGACGTCAGTACGAAATAATGTACCGAGTATGTAAGGCAATAAAATAACTGAAATCTGAAACTGAACTGATAATATGATAACTGAAATTAACTGGGAGTCAAAGATGATCTGGAGATATACTTACCTGCTGATACTGACTCAACTCCTTCAATATAGTAAGTAAAATAATTGTACGGCCTTATAAGGCTCGGTATATATAACTGCTCTGCCATAGTAGGCTCGCTTATAGGCGCTCGGCCATACTAGGCTATGTATCTCGACCATGCTGGGCTTGCTCATAGGCGCTCGGCCACAGTAGGCTTGGTATATAACTTTCCATCTGATCAGAGGTTGCCCAATAGGGGCCTGCCCATCGATTATAGCTCGATGGTAATGAAAATACTGTAATACTGTATATATAGGCTTGCTGCTCTCTTGACTGGAAGAAGACAATACTAAAATTGAATATAGAGTCTCGATAAGGAATAATATTGTAACTTATGAGACTAGAATAGTGTGAATAAATTCATGAATATGAACTTCTCTTTTTGTCTCATTACTAACACATGTAGCTACGAGATCATGCCAAAATGAAGGAAGGCTTAGCCTTAACATACCTTATCACAATCTTTTCAATCACCAAGTTGAACTCACCTCTTCGCACCTTAATCTACAAGAATGATAATAATACTATCGTTAAGTTACGAAAGGTACAACTATCGCACAACGAACGACAAACCTATTTTGTATTAAAACGGGCAGCATCTCCCCTATAATATGCCCTTCCTCCAACTTCAAGATAACACCAACAATACAAGGACAGAACAATAACAACATATATACATCATTTTCCAGCCCTATATACACCATCAAATACTACAAAACAGCCCAACACACCCCAATCTCTTCGTACACAAAACGACCACCGTAGTAGTGTCAAACGACCCGAAAATGTTATGACGAACGACCAGCCAACCACCCTACATTTATATGGTGTTTATAAACCCCCTTCCTCCTCCAAAACTCCACAAAATAGTAGTAAAACACGCAGCCCAACAGCAACACAAAACAGTCCACAAAACAATCCGCTACAAGTGAATAACTCGAACTCACGGCTTCCGATCACCATCCCGTGAGTTCTTACAAGTATAGAACGACTTACCATGAATTTACAGAAGAAAAAATGGATGAAATAGAGCAGTAAACTCACCTTATTTGTTGGATAACTCAGCTCCTATCATGGTTCTTCAAACTCTAACTTTTACCTCCAATTGGAACTTGAAAGGGAGAGAAAATCAATTAGGGTTTGTGGGAAATTTTTGGGAGGATTCTTTGCAGAGCTTATGTCTGGTTATTATGCTCTATTTTAAGTCTAATATATGAAGAAAATAGGCCCTTAAAAGGCCTCTTTGGACGACCCGAAATGGCCCATTTTTGGGCTTTCATTTAAGCAAGTAGGTGACACACCTACTTGTCACCTAGCAGCTTGCGCAGTATCGCAAAAATGCACATACCTCTCTACTCCGATGTCGTATTGACAAATGGTTTAATGCGTTGGAAAATAGACTCATAGATATTTAATTTGATGGGTGGAACACACCATAACTCTAAGTATATTGGGAGAAAATTGCAGTTACATTTGACCCAAAGTTTCAGTAAAACTTATGAATGTAACTTGTGATGACTTTCATCGACTTTTGTTCCACAACTCGCTTGACTTAAAAACATAACACACGGATGTAATACGACTAATATAAATCATAACATAATCTCCTTATCATGTTAATCACCCTAGTCTCACCCCAAAGGTACATGTTATAACATTTCCAACTTGTCGACTTTCGATGAAACATTGTTTTATTTAATTGCTTTAGCTTCTGAACTGTCCAACCCTCTTTGTACTTGTTGTTCATGATCTTCAATATTTGTAACCTCAGAGGTAACATGATTAACTTACTTTATATACTTTTAAATATTATCTCATTTTTTTTTGTCCTACATTAGTTTGCTTACGACGCATTTTTACGTACGAAAATATAGGGTGTAACATCACTCCCCCTTGGGAACATTCGTCCTCGAATGTTTACTCTTGGAGACTTTGGAAACTTTTTCCAGAGTATCCTTCGTACACTAGGTTAAAACCAACCTGCACGTAGCCAGAAACATACTATGCATGCCACACATGGCCAATCTTTATAAATAGCAGCAATTTGCCTCACCGACCGTAAATCATAAATATTGAAAGTGAAAAATAAAAGCTTACCTGATGACCTGCTAGCCTACATAGAGCTATGTTGTAGCGTCCCATCTCGAACCATATCTTCATTTTGAAATAGGTGGGGGTATTTAGACTTCATTTCTTCCTCCGATTCCCACGTCATCTCTTCTACATTCTTGCTCCTCCATAAAACCTTTACGGAAGCTACCTCCTTATTTCGTAGATTGCAGATTTGTCGGTCTAGGATGGCAACTGGAATTTCCTCGTATGACAAGTCCTCTGTAATCTGTACATCATCCGTGGGCACCACTCGGGTAGGATCGCCAATGCACTTCCGTAGCATAGATACGTGAAAAACCAGATGGACAGACTCCAATTCTGAGGGCAACTCTAACTCATAAGCTAGTTGGCCCACTCTCCGAATGATCCTATAAGGCCCAATATACCGTGGGCTAAGCTTTCCTTTCTTGCCAAACCTCATCACGCCCTTCATAGGTGATACCTTTAAGAATACCCAGTCATTAATCCTGAACTCTAAGTCTCGTCGCCGCACGTCAAAATATGACTTCTGACGACTCTGAGCTGTCAACAGTCGCTCCCGGATAACCTTTACTTTCTCTATGGCCTGCTGAACCAGGTCTGGCCCATGTAACCCAGATTCTCCAACATCAAACCACCCTATAAGAGATCTGCACTTACGCCCATACAAAGCCTCGTACGGAGCCATCTGGATACTGGAGTGGTAACTGTTATTATATGCAAACTCGATAAGAGGTAGATGTTCATCCCAACTTCTTTTAAAATCCAACACACATACTCGTAACATATCCTCGAGCGTCTGAATTGTGCGCTCGGCTTGTCCATCAGTCTGTGGATGAAAAGCTGTGCTGAGATTCACCTGAGTCCCTAGACCTCTCTGAAATGACCTCCAAAAATGTGCTGTAAACTGAGCCCCACGGTCAGATATAATAGAAACTGGTACTCCGTGTAGCCGCACTATCTCCTTAATATATAACTTTGCATAATCTTCTGCTGTATATGTAGATCTGACCGGTAGGAAGTGAGCTGATTTCGTGAGCCTATCGACTATCACCCATATGGAATCGAACTTACGATTAGAACGAGGTAAACCCATGATAAAGTCCATGTTTATCGCCTCCCATTTCCATGTCGGGATCTCTATAGTCTGCATTAGCCCTCCGGGCTTCTGGTGTTCTACCTTCACTTGCTGGCAACTAGTACATTGGGCGACAAACTCAGCAATGTTCTTCTTCATATCATTCCACCAGTACATATCCTTAATGTCATGATACATCTTCGTCGATCCAGGGTGGATGGAATACCATGAATAATGTGCCTCTGACATAATCCTGTCTCGTAGCCCTGCTACATCTGGAACACACAAACGACCCTTGTATCTGAGAACCCCATCTCCCTTGAGCTCTAACAATGGCTTCTTCTGCTGCGGAACTCGCTCTCTCAACTCGACCAACTCTGGGTCCTCGTACTGCCTTTCCTTGACTTCAGCTATGAGGGATGATTTTGCAGTGTTTTGGATTACAACTCCACCATCCTCAGAATCTACTAACCGAACCCCCAACGAAGCCAATTGATGAATATCTCTAGCTAATTGTCTTTTCTCGGGCTCTACATGTGCTAAGCTACCCATAGATCGGCGACTTAAGGCATCTGCTACAACATTAGCTTTCCCTGGATGGTAGAGAATGTTAACATCGTAATCTTTCAATAACTCAAGCCATCGCCTCTGTCGCAAATTCAACTCTTTCTGCTTGAAAATATATTGTAGGCTTTTATGATCAGTAAATATATCAACATGAACACCATATAAATAATGCCGCCATATCTTAAGTGCATGGACAACCGCAGCTAACTCGAGGTCGTGGGTCGGATAATTCCTCTCGTGCTTCCTCAACTGCCTTGAAGCATATGCAATTACCTTCCCATGTTGCATCAGGACACATCCTAACCCGACACCTGATGCATCACAATACACGGCATAACCCTCTAGACCCTCTGGAAGTGTTAGAACTGGAGCTGAGGTCAACTTGTTCTTAAGCTCTTGGAAACTCCGCTCACAAGCCTCTGTCCATTGAAACTTAGTTTCTTTCTGTGTCAACTTCGTCAATGGTGCCGAAAGGGAAGAAAAACCCTCTACGAACCTCCGATAGTATCCTGCTAAGCCTAGAAAGCTACGAACCTCTGTCGGAGTGGTAGGTCTAGGCCAAGATTTCACGGCCTCAATCTTCTGAGTGTCCACCTTTATCCCTTCATCTGATACAATATGCCCCAAGAATGCTACAGACTTCAACCAGAACTCACATTTAGAAAACTTAGCATACAACTTACGATCACGGAGGGTTTGGAGTACCGCTCGCAGGTGGTCCGCATGCTCATCCTCTGAACAGGAATAAACCAGAATATCATCAATAAATACTATCACGAACAGATCTAAAAATGGCCGGAATAGGCTATTCATCAAGTCCATAAATACAGCGGGTGCATTAGTCAACCCGAAGGACATGACAAGGAACTCGAAGTGGCCATATCGGGTCCTGAAGGCTGTCTTCAGAATATCTTTTTCCCGAACTCTGACCTGGTGGTACCCCGACCTCAAATCAATCTTGGAAAAGCATCTAGCTCCCTGCAACTGATCAAATAAGTCATCGATCCTTGGAAGTGGATACTTATTCTTAATAGTTACCTTGTTCAACTGCCTATAATCGATACACATCCTCAGCGAGCCGTCTTTCTTCCGCACAAATAGTACCGGTGCACCCCAAGGTGAGGTACTGGGCCTAATGTAACCTTTCTCCAGCAAATCTTTTAACTGCTCCTTCAACTCCTTCAATTCGGCAGGTGCCATTCTATACGGAGGGACGGATATTGGTTGAGTTCCTGGAAGCAAATCGATGCTAAAATCAATCTCTCGCTCTGGAGGAATACCTGGAAGCTCATCTGGAAACACATCTGCATACTCTTTGACTATGGGAATAGACTGAAGTGTAGGTATCTCAGCATCTGCATCTCTAACTCGCACAATATGATAAATGCACCCTTTTGCGATCATTTTCCTCGCCTTCAGATAGGAAATAAACCTACCTCTGGGTGTTGGTGTATTACCTACCCATTCAAGGACTGGCTCACCCGGAAAATGAAATTTGGCTACCTTTGCTCGGCAATCAACTGTGGCATAGCAAGCTGCCAACCAGTCCATGCCCATGATAGCATCAAAGTCCATCATCTCTAGCTCAACTAGGTCAGCTGAGGTCTGACGACTACAAATTGTCACCGTACAACCTCGGTAAACCCGTCTAGCAATAATCGATTCTCCGACCGGTGTAGATACCGCAAAAGGATCACTTTAGTATTTCAGGCACTATACCAAACTTCCTCGCGACAAATGGGTTAATATACGATAAAGTAGATCCTGGGTCTATCAAAGCATAAGCATCGTGAGAGAAAATGGTTAATATACCTGTCACAACGTCTGGTGAAGACTCCTGGTCCTGTCGACCCGCTAAAGCATAGATACGGTTCTGATTACCACTTGAACTGGAACCTCTACCTCTGCCTCGACCTCTACCAGCCGAAGACTGAGACTCACGCCTTGAAGGATGCACGGACATAGACGATCCTGTTGCTGAACTCGCTGGTTGTGCCATTCCCCCAGAATCTCTATTTGGGCAATCTCGCATCATATGCCCCGGACGCCCACATGTATAACAAGCATCAGAACCTGCTCGGCATTGACCCAAGTGTCCTCTACCACAGATGTCACACCGCGGAGGAAATGACCATGTCTGCGCAGAACCTCGTTGTCGCTGCAAACCCGACGCCCGTGAGCTCTCACCTGGTCCTGACTGAGTATAGCGGTCATACCCGTAACCCTGTAACTGAGGTGGCGGAGGCCTAGGTGGCCGTCCGAAGTACTGGGTCCTATAACTACCCTGAGATTGCTCCTGAGACCTGGGAAATCTCATCCTCTTACGTTGCCCTTGCTCAGCCCTCTCTGTACCCTGCTGCCGACGCCTACCCCTTTCTATATTCTGGGCGAATGCCTGAATCCGGGAGATATCCATACTATCCTACAATGCAGCGGTGGCACATGCCTCGGTTAACTCTGGGGCTAACCCTGCTATAAACCTGTGAATCCTGTCCCGCATAGTAGAAACTATGGATGGTGCATATCTGGCCAATGAGTCAAAACGGAGACTATACTCTCGAACACTCATATTACCCTGCTTGAGGGCTAGAAACTGATCGACTCGAGCCTGTCGGATCTCCCGCGGTAAGTACTGGTCAAGGAAAGCATCTGAAAAATTCTCCCAAATAGCTGGAGGTGTATCACGTCCCCTGGACCTCTCCCATCCCTCATACCAAAGGATGGCTATATCTCGGAGTCGAAAAGCTGCTAGCTCAACTGCCTCTTTCTCCGTGGCATGCATAACACGAAAGATCCTGTGAAGCTGATCTATGAAATCCTGCGGGTCCTCCCTCTGATCTGTCCCCGTGAACTCTGGGGGACTCAAAGCAATAAACTCTCGGACCCTTGAACTCCCAGACCCCTCAGAAGTTCCTGCACTAGCTGATGCCCTAGCATGTTGCTGGGTAGCTACCAACTGTGTCAACAAATGCACCGCACTCCTTAAGTCCTGATCTGATGGAAGTGGAGGGGGAACTGGATGTGCGGTTTCCCTAGGAATCTCCGTAGTTGGTGGAGGAGCTGGTAATGGCTGAGTAGGGGTCTCCCCTTGAGCCTCAGACTGGGCCCCATCTACTGGGGGTACCCTGTTGGTCCCCTCACCTACTACTGTATCTCTCCTCTGGCTAGCCGTAGTCTTCCTAGTCACCGTCATCTGTGCATGCAAACACCAACACATAAGTTTAATTCAAATTTCCTATAACTCAGTTCTATAGCACGATTTAGATTTCAAAGAAGTGTAACCAACTCCTAAATGCCCTGTAGTTCCTTGCTTATATAATGTGGTGCACAACACATCTATAAACAAGACCCTACTAGACACGGCTTGTAGACTCCCTAGGACAGAACTGCTCTGATACCAAGTTTGTCACGCCCCGAACCTAGGAGCGAGACAAGCACCCCGTGCCTCACCTAACCTGGCGTACCAAATTGCGACTAAGGGACTCTGAACACATAATGTCATACTTTGGCCATGGGGCCACCTTGCAAGACAATTTGCGAAGCAAAATATAAAACTGAATGGAAACTAGCACTAACTAAATATCAATATAAAGCTAGGCCGACAAGGCCGTCATAGCTACTACAACTGACAAACCACCAATTTATACAAACCCAACATACTGCACTAACCAACAGGATATGCCTACAAGCCTCTACTGATAGATGTACTGTGATCGGAACAGGGCCCCGACCTACCCATAACATATATACAGATATACATAAGATGTACACAAAACTCTAGTCCTGGCAACTCCGAAAGACGTGGAGCTTACCGATCAGGCGGAACTCGGAAAACACCTACTGAGGAGGTCTACCCGTCTGTCTGTCTGAACCTGCACGCATGAAATGCAGCGCCCCCAAAAAAGGGACGTCAGTACGAAATAATGTACTGAGTATGTAAGGCAATAAAATAACTGAAATCTGAAACTGAACTGATAATATGATAACTGAAATTAACTGGGAGTCAAAGATGATCTGGAGATATACTTACCTGCTGATACTGACTCAACTCCTTCAATATAGTAAGTAAAATAATTGTACGGCCTTATAAGGCTCGGTATATATAACTGCTCTGCCATAGTAGGCTCGCTTATAGGCGCTCGGCCATACTAGGCTATGTATCTCGACCATGCTGGGCTCGCTCATAGGCGCTCGGCCACAGTAGGCTCGGTATATAACTTTCCATCTGATCAGAGGTTGCCCAATAGGGGCCTGCCCATCGATTATAGCTCGATGGTAATGAAAATACTGTAATACTGTATATATAGGCTTGCTGCTCTCTTGACTGGAAGAAGACAATACTAAAATTGAATATAGAGTCTCGATAAGGAATAATATTGTAACTTATGAGACTAGAATAGTGTGAATAAATTCATGAATATGAACTTCTCTTTTTGTCTCATTACTAACACATGTAGCTACGAGATCATGCCAAAATGAAGGAAGGCTTAGCCTTAACATACCTTATCACAATCTTTTCAATCACCAAGTTGAACTCACCTCTTCGCACCTTAATCTACAAGAATGATAATAATACTATCGTTAAGTTACGAAAGGTACAACTATCGCACAACGAACGACAAACCTATTTTGTATTAAAACGGGCAGCATCTCCCCTATAATATGCCCTTCCTCCAACTTCAAGATAACACCAACAATACAAGGACAGAACAATAACAACATATATACATCATTTTCCAGCCCTATATACACCATCAAATACTACAAAACAGCCCAACACACCCCAATCTCTTCGTACACAAAACGACCACCGTAGTAGTGTCAAACGACCCGAAAATGTTATGACGAACGACCAGCCAACCACCCTACATTTATATGGTGTTTATAAACCCCCTTCCTCCTCCAAAACTCCACAAAATAGTAGTAAAACACGCAGCCCAACAGCAACACAAAACAGTCCACAAAACAATCCGCTACAAGTGAATAACTCGAACTCACGGCTTCCGATCACCATCCCGTGAGTTCTTACAAGTATAGAACGACTTACCATGAATTTACAGAAGAAAAAATGGATGAAATAGAGCAGTAAACTCACCTTATTTGTTGGATAACTCAGCTCCTATCTTGGTTCTTCAAACTCTAAGTTTTACCTCCAATTGGAACTTGAAAGGGAGAGAAAATCAATTAGGGTTTGTGGGAAATTTTTGGGAGGATTCTTTGCAGAGCTTATGTCTGGTTATTATGCTCTATTTTAAGTCTAATATATGAAGAAAATAGGCCCTTAAAAGGCCTCTTTGGACGACCCGAAATGGCCCATTTTTGGGCTTTCATTTAAGCAAGTAGGTGACACACCTACTTGTCACCTAGCAGCTTGCGCAGTATCGCAAAAATGCACATACCTCTCTACTCCGATGTCGTATTGACAAATGGTTTAATGCGTTGGAAAATAGACTCATAGATCTTTAATTTGATGGGTGGAACACACCATAACTCTAAGTATATTGGGAGAAAATTGCAGTTACATTTGACCCAAAGTTTCAGTAAAACTTATGAATGTAACTTGTGATGACTTTCATCGACTTTTGTTCCACAACTCGCTTGACTTAAAAACATAACACACGGATGTAATACGACTAATATAAATCATAACATAATCTCCTTATCATGTTAATCACCCTAGTCTCACCCCAAAGGTACATGTTATAACATTTCCAACTTGTCGACTTTCGATGAAACATTGTTTTATTTAATTGCTTTAGCTTCTGAACTGTCCAACCCTCTTTGTACTTGTTGTTCATGATCTTCAATATTTGTAACCTCAGAGGTAACATGATTAACTTACTTTATATACTTTTAAATATTATCTCATTTTTTTGTCCTACATTAGTTTGCTTACGACGCATTTTTACGTACGAAAATATAGGGTGTAACAGGAATCATGAATGACACCAAAAATCGGAGTGGCAGAAAGAAATGCATCTCTATGCATATATCTCAAGTATGCATGTCAAATATAATGTATCTCAGTGATGAGCTCATGTGCTCACTCTCAGAGTACTCAATCTCACTATCTCACACTTTCCACTCATCATGCTCAATCACTCGACACGCTCAGTCACTCAGTATTGTATATGGCTAATTCAGCCCAGGGAAGATCCATCCCAAATATATATAGATCAACTGACAGTCAGTCACTCAGTACTATATAGGGCCAATCCAGCTCGGGGAATATCCATCCCAAAATATAAATGCTTCGGGAAAGATCCATGCCTAGGGAAGATCCATCCCTCAATATAATCAATTGTGCTCACTAGGGGTGTATACAGACTCCAGAGGGGCTCCTTCAGCCCAAGCTCCATAATAAGCCAGATCCAGGCATAAATCAAGATAACATGTTGCGGCGTGCAGCCCGATCCTATAATATCACTCACAATCAGGCCCTTGGCCTCATTAAGTCATCAATCTCTCCAGTCTCTCGGGCTCACAATGACATGAAACTAGCCCAAAAATGATGATATGATGTGTCAATATCTCGCAACAGAGACTGAGATATGATATGCAATAAATGAACATGACTGAGTATGAAATTGCAATGTAAGCAAATAACTCAACAACAAGAATGACCTCAGTGGGTCCCAAAAGAATAAGCATATAGCCTAGACAAGATTTCTAACATGGATCACATCTCAACAGCTCTAGTGGGTAGAGATTTCATGGTTATAGATAAGATCAAGTAACTACACCGTACCACAGAAATAACAGAGTCACAATTCACACGGTTCACGCCCATCACCTAGCATGTGCGTCACCTCAACACCAAACACATAACACGAAATTCGGGGTTTCATACCCTCAACACCAAGTTTAGAAGTGTTACTTACCTCGAACAAGCGAAATCCAATACCGGGCAAGCCAAGCGATGCTCCAAAAATGCCATCCCGCACATACCAACCTTCGAACAGCTCGAAACTAGCCAAAAGCAACTCAATTACGTCAATTAATTCCTAAGAAAACAATTTCAAATGATAAGGGTCAAATCTTTAATCAAAAGCCCAAAATCGACCCAAAAGCCAAACCTAGACCCACACCTAAGAACTCGATGAAACTCATAAAATCTGACAACTCATTCAATTACAAGCCCAACCATACTAGTTTCACTTAAATCTGACTCTGAATCGACATTCAAAACTCAAAAATCACTATATGAAGCTTTAGGCTAAAATCCCCATATTTCTCTTTAAAACTCATAATCCAATTACCAAAAATGAAGATAAAATCATGAAATATAATCAAAACCGAGTGTAGAACACTTACCCCAATCCTTGTGATGAAATTTTCCTCCAAAATCGCCTCAATCCGAGTCCCACATCTCAAAATATGAACAAAACGACCAAACTCCCGATTTAAAGCTTCTGCCTAATCATTTCCGCTTTTGCGGACACAGGAGCCGCTTCTGCGGCATTGCTTCTATGACACGAGCTCCGCTTCTGCAGACTCCACTAGCCAGCCAACCCCTTGTACCTGCGGATCTCCATCTGCTTCTGCGCAACCGCAGGTGCAAAGCCAAATGCGCTTCTGCACTCCATCTTGCTTCTGCAGGGCCGTAGATGTGCCCTAATTTCCGCTAGTTCGATTTTACTCACCAAGCTCTCCCTCGCTTCTATGACCAATTATCTGCATCTACGGACTCGCATCTACGAACTCGCATCTGCGTCCATTCTTCCGCAGATGCAGAAGCACCAGAACCAGCATGCCTTCAGTAATGCAACATTAAACAAAAATGATCAGAACCGCGTCTGAAACTCACTCGGGCCACTCGGAACCCCGTCCAAATATGACAACAAGTCCCATGACGCAACACGGACCCACTCGAGGCTTCAAATCACACATAACAACATTGAAATGACGCACTGCACCTCCAATAGACTTAAATGAACTCTAAACTTTCAACTTCCAAACTTGCGCCAAAATATATCAAATCAACCCAGAATGAACCCAAGTTTTGCACATGGGTCCAAAATGACATAACGAAGCTATTCCAATTCCTGGAACCACAATCTGAATCCTATATCCAAAAGTCAACTCTCGGTCAAACTTATGAACTTTCTAAACCTTCAAATTTCCAACTTTTGCCAATTAGTGCCGAATCCTTCTAGGAACATCCAAATGCAAATCCGGGCATACGCCCGAGTCCAAAATCAACATCCGGACCTAATGGAACCGTCAAAACTCCAATACGAGATCAAATACTAAATTGTCAAACTTGGTCAACTCTTCCAAATCGATTTCGAATAACCTGAAAACCAAAACCGATTATTCACACAAGTCATAATACATCATACGGAACTACTCATGCCCTCAAACTACCGAGCGAAGTGCAAATGCTCAAAACGGCCAGTCGGGTCGTTACATCCTCCCCCACTTAAGCTTATGTTCATCCTCGAACGTGCTAAGAGTTGTTCTAAAGCCATCAAACCACTGTGTGACCTTACCCTGCACATACCCGGGGGTGATCCCATGTCACCCTATTCCATATAGGCCCGAAAACACAACATACTGAAGATCATTATTTCGACCTTAGCGCATAAACCACATAATCCAATTTCCAACATCCGAAATTTCTCATAAGATCTTAATCTCGCACCTACACATTGTAGAAGTGTGAACAAGCTATATCAAGCCATAACCATAACCCAAGATGTAATCACACGATGTACCACATGACTCAGATTCTTACAACAATAACGTTTGACCACAGCGGCTGCTCAAAACACACCCAATACCAGTAATGAACCTCATATCAAACAAAACATCGTTCTAAAACCTTCGTACACTGCTAATGACGAAACAAACACGTAAAAACTAATAATCACTTATCAGATCAACAATACATGGAACTCCCTCTCCTTCGACAAGAAGTATAGCAAATTTCTAAGTAGACTTCCGATATTATTCTTTAAAACATACCGTAATAAAGTTTGATGGTACCCATTCTAGGTCCAATGACACGATCTCATCAAACACAATCATCCTATTGACAGGCCACAATCGGTAACCCCGCCTTAATGCAACCGAGCAAATTCCTACTCCATGCGCACAACATCCTTTACGAATAATAGCTCAAACTCAATCATTCCATGATTCCGATATACCCATAAAGTGTAATACACCATGCATCTAGAAATTTTCTTGCTTAAGATAATCAATCCACAAGTATGCCTCAGACCAAAAACCAATACAACACGTAACCATGCAAACAAATCGTCGATAACAGACTCCCTCACTTGGCTCAAAGCCATAAATCAAAACACCCAAAGATGAAGTAGGGCTCACCAAGTCAGCTGGGAAGAGGGTGTACTGCTATCACTGGTTAAATCCACCTACTATGGAACCACCTGCATCCATTAAAGATGCAGCGCCCCCGGCAAAAGGCACATTAGTACATGACGAATAGTACTAGTATGAAAACCAAACACCCCTTTCAAGGATTGGAAATACAACATGAATGCGACGAATCATGGAAGCAATAAAAGATTTTAAATAGCCATTAAAACCACAACAAATCCATTTAAAGCTTTCAATAACATTTATGAATTTCAAGTTGGGGATCCTCTATAACAACCTCTACCACAATACCACAATCTCTACACAAAGCGGCTCTACCGCCTCACCCCAATGTTTGCGGGTGGAGGTGTAATCACGATGCCACAATCTCTATACAAAGCGGCCCTGCCGCCTCAGCCCAATATATCCAGGTGGAGGTGTAATTACAATGCCACCATCTCTACACAAAGGGGCCCTGCCGCCTCACCCCAATGTATGCGGATGGAGGTGTAATCACAATGCCACAATCTATACACAAAGCGGCCCTGCCGCCTCACCCCAATGTGTGCGGGTGGAGGTGTAATCACAATGCCACAATTTGGATTCTCAAAACGATAATAGTTTGTATAAAAGATTTCTTTTCAAATCAAACCCTTTGTCCCCTTGGTCCTTAATAAGTATAAGTTCATAAGATTGCATCATATGAGAAATAAGAATTTGATCACATTGCTTTCGTACAAAACTTTCTTCCCAAAAGGGGTATAACATAATTAAGTCAAAATAGAGAACCATTAACACATGAGGTTTCTGACACGTCATGCAACTTGAGATTCAATTTACTAGCTTGAATATCCCACCTCAATAGTGTTTCAAGTTTGAACTACACACGATGTAGTCTTATAAGAATACGAGAATTCTGATACTAGAAGAAGAGTTTAGCCTTCATACCTCAAAAGAGCTTTCTGTGGTGTAACAATAACGTCCTGACACTCCTAACGATGCCAATCAATAGAAGATAGGAGAATTACAAGCAAGAATAGAGGAATTCATATGGCAAGAGCTGCTACAATGACAACCCAACCTTTCCTCAACCAATTCAACAATAAAACCACCCAAGATTGTCCAACAACTTCCTCACAATCCCTATTAACTCATGCATGTGATATGTCTACTCTCATCACCCATAACCAACTCAAAATCCAAAATTGGAGAATTGGGGGAAGAAATTTTTACCTTTTAGAAACCCTAGCAAGTTCCTCTTGATGAAATTCCAAGGATTGATCCGAGTTGAGTAGTAAAATCTTTGAATCCTCCCCTTTCTCTCTCTAGAATAGCTCTCTTTTCTCTCTAAAATATCAGATAATCCCTCAAAAATGACCCCTCTAGCTATATGAAATGAAATGGGGTCGGATTATAAAAATAGAAAAATGGACCCTCTGAACTCAACTCTGCGATCGCAGAGTGCATCGCAGATCAGGTATGTGGCCCGCAAAAATGGACCGCAGAAACGGTCTCAAAAGCTGGGTTGGTCTGGTCCAGTCTACGACCAGGTCTGCGGCCTTCATACCACTTAAGCGGCCGCATAATCTCCCCTCGAAAATCTTCATGCCGGTTTTGTGATGGATGTGCGGCCCGCGAAACGACTGTGCGGTCGCATAGTTGACCACAAAACAACCTCCAAAATTGGCTCATTTCTCTGCTTCACTCTACGGCGGATCTGCAGTCCGCAGATCAGTTCTGCGGTCGCAAAATGGACCGCAAAGATGCCCTGATCAACAATAATTTTTCTTCAACTCCCCAATGCTCTGTCCAACCCAAAAAGTCCGTATCATGGCAAGCAATCTCGCCGTGAAGATTTTCTACAACCCTCAAATACACTAGCCTATCTCGGCACCACGAAACCCCGGGTTTTAGGTCAAATTTTTCGGGGCTTTACATCGGATGGGGATAAGTGTTTCTTACTCATATTTGTTTTAATATCATGATTCCATCTTTTTTTTTAGCATTTAATTAGTGAATTAAAGTGAATAAATGGGGGATTTTGCGGAAACTTTACAAAAATAAAAAATAGAGGCTTAAAGGTGTGTTTGAAGTCGGAATTAGATGATTTTGGTATGGTTGAACTCGTTATTAAATGGATGTTCGGAATTTGTGAATTTTGTAAGGTTCCGAGGCGTAGGCCTGGGGTTGACCTTTTGTGATGATTTTTTGATTTTGGTTAAAGATCTTAGCTTTATCATTTAGAATCAATTCCTATAGCTTTTATTGATAGTATTACGTTATTTTGGCTAGATTCGAGCCTTCCGGAGCTTGATTCGCATGTACGGGCTTGTTAGGGATGTAATTTGGCTTGCTTGAGGTAAGTATCTTATCTAAACTTGATTGAGGCACTAGTTTTCGAATTATTTGTGATAGCTATGTATTATGGGTGCGCATGTGTGTGGGGTTTTGAGCCCATGTGCTAACACCGGGCGTATTATCCATGCTCGGGTTGTGTTTAGGCTATGATATGCCTAGAATTGACTATTAAGATTTAAGCTATGATGTTTTCCCACTTTTGTAACATTATTGTGAACTATTTGAGTCATGTTTGAGGCTGCATAGAGGTTTAATCCCGGAATGAACTTGATAAATTCTATTATGTGATGAAATTCCCGATTCGAGTTGTGATAGCACACTTTGCACGTGCATACACTTAGAATGTCATTTTTACCAGTCCAGGAGCATGAGATTTATTTTTTATTCATCACATATATGTATTCTTGTTTATTTTCTCAGTGTGAGATGATTGGACTAGGTGCCTGTGACCACGCCGGGCGGATTGTAATGTTATGCATGTGACCACGCTGGGCGGATTGTGTTGTTATGCCTGTGACCACGCCGGGCGAATTGTGTTGTTATGCATGTGACCATGCCATCCGGATTGTGTTGATATTCCTGTGACCACGCCGGGGGAATTCTATTATTATGCACGTGACCACATCGGGCGGATTGTACGGTTATGCCAAAAATTGACTGAGCAAAGTATTTGAGAAACTATACACATACACACAGAGATGCTTCTTCATCTGCTTTATGACTTGATTTTATTATTGTTCCATACTTGTTAAAAATATGAAACTATACAGGTTATAACTACCATCATTTATAATTAGTACTTCTTTTACCTCATCGAGGTTAGCTATGATACTTATTGAGTACATTGTATCGGTTGTACTCATACTACACTGCACTTTGTGTGTAGATTTAGGTACATCTGGATGCAGTGGTTGCTAGATTTGGTGCTAGTACCTACTCGGAGACTTTGAGGTAGTTGCTATGATGCCCGCAGACCTTGATCCTCCTTCCTTTTATTTTCTTCATTACTGTTCTACTATTCAGATAGTTATACTAGAGTTTGTTTTATGTTGATATGTTGTAGTATTCATGTACTCGTTGACACCAGGTTTTGGGTGGTTGTAGTAGAGTTTCAGTCACTTTTATCATATATTTATGAGATTTCCCGTTGTTGAGTTTATTAAAGCATGTTCCACTCAATTGTTTAGTTGTTATGTGACTGTTGGCTTGCCTGGAAAGTGTGTAAGGTTCCATCATGACAAGTTGATATTTTGGGTCGTGACAACTTAATTTGTGTATGAGCCCCTGATTAATTTAAACATAGGCTGTTAAGGTATAATGCATAAGGACTCTTGAAAACTTGAACTTATCAGTATATATATGTGTCTTCTTACTCCTTAATCACATGACTTAATATTTGGATTTCTAAAAATTATAACGACGCAATCGGTACTTTTGTGTAATTGTGAACACTACCCTTTTTATTGCTTCACACTTGTGTGTTTATGCCTTTGTGAAATGCGGGGTTGGTTAGTTTCATTCCGGGAAGCTTTCGAGTTGATTTGGACCATTTATTCTTGACTAAGAAGTTTTAATTTGAAAATATTGACCAAACATTGACTTTTACAAAAACGACCCTGGAACGTATTTTTATGACTTCGATAGCTTTGTATCATGATTTCAGACTTGGGCGTATGCCCAGAATTGATTTTGAAAGTCCGTAGGTTGATTTGTGTTGATTTGCCAAAATTTGGCAATTTTAAGTTGAAACGTTTGACCGTAGGTTGACTTTTAGCTATCGAGCTCAAAATTTAATTTTGGGACTTGGAATAGGTCTTGTTTGGCCTTTAGAACTTTTCTACAAAATTTGGTGTCATTTGGAGTTGATTTGATTGGTTTCGGATGCTTAGTTGTAATTCTATAAGTTCTTGAAAATTTCTTTGAAAATCATGCATTTTAGTTTTCGATTCATAGTTTTAGATGTTACTTATGTTATTCTATTTGTTTGGTTTGGATCCCCGAGGGCTCAAATGAGTTTCGAACACGTTCCGGAAGTGTTTTGGATTGAAAATTTGCAGAAACTGATGTCTGGTGTGCTCTGGTATCCCAAATGTGAACACCATGCTCGCATTTGTGAAGGCGACAGGTGATGGGCAGTTCTCATAAATGCGACCTTACCTTCGCATTTCCGAAGCCAGCAGAATTTGGTCATGTTCGCAATTGCGAAAAATTTGTCCACTTTTGCGATGTTCCCCAGATTCGCAATTGCGAAGGCTTTATCGCAATTGCGATGTATGTTGATCATGTCAGGGTTCGCAAATGCAAGACCTGGTCTGCAATTCAAGGGCTCGCAAATGCGAACCCTATGTCGCAAATGCAACATCGGCATGTTTTTAAAGGGTTGGGAGACAGGATTTTGAACTCATTCTCACATTTTTGAACACTACACTCGGTAGGAGACCATTTGGAGGGGTGATTTTCACCTACTAACCTTGGGTAAGTGATTCTCGGATAGCTTTGATTTTTGACGGGTCCAGCTCAATACCTTGGCGGCCGACGATTAAACCTAACAGTTTTCCAGCGGGGACTTCGAAGGCACATTTTGCAGGATTAAACTTCAAATTGTATTTTCAAAGCCGGTCGAAAAATTTCTTCAAGTCTGCTATGTGTTGCGAACTCCTTTTAGATTTGATGATAACATCATCCACGTACGCCTCTATTTCCTTATGTATCATGTCGTGGAAGATAGTCATCATGGCACTCATGTAGGTGGCCCCAACATTCTTCAAACCAAACGGCATCATTTTGTAACAATATATTCCCCATGGTGTGATAAAAGCGGTCTTTTCGGCATCCTCTTCATCCATCCAAATCTGATGGTATCCTGCGAAGCAATCCACAAAGGATTGGAGTTCATGCTTGGTGCAATTGTCAATCAGTATGTGTATGTTAGGCAGCGGGAAAGCATCCTTAGGACTTGCTCTGTTCAGATCTCGGTAATCGACACATACTCTATCTTTCCCATCTTTCTTTGGAACTGGCACAATGTTGGCTAACCAGGTCGGGTATTCGACTACTCGGAGAACCTTGGCTTTGATTTTCTTTGTGACCTCCTCTTTTATCTTCAAACTCATATCTTGCTTGAACTTTCTGAGCTTCTACTTTACCGATGGACATATGAGATTGATGTGTAGCTTGCGAGCTAATATGGATGTGCTCAAACCAATCATATCGTCGTCGGACCATGCGAATATATCCTCATACTCCTTTAGGAACCTGACATACTCTTCTTTCTCTGATGGTGATAGATGAATGCTTATGCGAGTTTCCTTGACCGTCTTAGAATCCCCTAAGTTAACGGCCTCAGTTTCCTCCAAATTAGACTTCGGTTTGTTTTCAAAATTCTCAACTTCTTTGACAATTTCATCAGGTATCACATCGTCTTCCGGATCTTCTAAATCATTGTCCTTATGTTGCGTTGTCTCATTACATGTCACAGTCATAGGTGCATCAGGATATGTAATAATTATGCTAAAAAGAATGTAAAAAGATAATAATAAATATGAAAAGCATTAATGCATTAATAAAACTTAAAAAATGTCAACAAGTACGACTCAATGGCTCGAGTAATTATTTCAAAATAAAATACTGAAAATGTATTAAATGCTCAAAACAATTTGGAAATAAATCATGCTAATTTTCCAGGCTACCCAGTAACTCGGCGAGCCCGGGATGGTGCAACGGTCCAGTTCTTGATAACAGTTCCCTCTTTCATTGTCTGAATGGTGAGGTCTTCCTCCTCCTCCTGATCCTCAACAATTGCATTGTAGTCCATGTCTTCTTCATCTCGAAATAGCTTCCTCATACCGGCCAAAACCTCATCTTCTTCGGTTCCCCGCATCATGTCGTCTTGACAGAATGTCTGGTGCTGTGGTGGTACATCTTATTCCAACAGATAATAAGGGGCGCGCCATGGCGGTATCCAATCCCGATGCTCTTGTACGGTGTATTCATATCTCTGTCCAAAGGTCGTGCCATGCTACTATGGTTTTACAGGTTTAGTGATCCCCTGAAGCTTTTTGCCAAGACCTTTGCCTGGTTCATATCCCGTCCACAACAATATGCTTTCTATCTTCTTGCTCCATCATCGATCCTTTTCAATTGCGTTCACCCATTCAATGCGGTGATATGTTTCTCCGCCCAACTTCATCCTATTTTTGATGACTGGAACGGTCTGATTAGTGTAGATGGGGCTTCTATCTTCATGAATGATCACCTCTTCATGATTCCATTCGAACTTCACATCCTGGTGCAGAGTAGAAGCCACTGCCCCGGCTATATGTTTCCATGGTCGTCCCAAGAATAGATTGTAAGTACCAGATATGTCTAGCACTTGGAACTCAACATCAAACCAAGTCGGACCCATCTGTAGATCAAGGTTGATTTCCCCGATAGTGGCTCTCTGAGATCCATCGAACGCCTTCAAATTCATGCATCGATTCAAGCCTAATAAACTTCTAACTTCTACATTCGATACCGAAATCTATCAAATCAAGTCCGATTGACCTCAAATTTTACACACAACTCATAAATGATACAACAGACCTATTCCAACATCTGGAACTAAAATTCGGGGCCGGTAACCCAAAAGTCAACTATCGGTCAAACTTCTCAACTTTCCAAACTTCTAATTTTCTAACTTTCGTTATTCCAAGCCAAATTTCACTACGGACCTCGAAATCACGATTTGGACACACTCCTAAGTCCAAAATCACCTTACGGAGCTATCAGAACCATAAAAACTCCATTCCAAAGCCGTTTAAACATAAGTCGACATCCGGTCAACTCTTTTAACTTAGGCTTCTAACCTTGGAACTAAGTATCCCAATTCACTCCGAAATATCTCCGAGACTAAACCAATCACCCCGACAAGTCACATAACATCAATTGAGCATATAATGAGTAGTTAATGGATTGAAAGGGGTTACAACACTCAAAACGACCGACCGGGTCATTACAATAACAAAACTTAACTCTATTGTCAACAAAACTTGCCTCTTTTTGTTTCTTGTATTTTTTGCTGTTTTTGTAGCTTTTTGTAGAGAATATTTGAAAATTTGAAGAGTAAAGAAAGATTGTGATTTATTGATCGATCATCATTTTTGGCTTGACTTTGGTTGGTACCAACAATTAGTTTTGTGCATAAAAATTTTCACCATATACTTTCCAGCAAAACGAGATCAGCTTATGGGTAATTCATATAGTTTCAAGTGGTACCTCAGGTATACCTAAGTATCGACAAGATTTGTTCGTCTTGATTCAATCAAAGGTTTTGAATTCTGCCCATCCTCATGTTTCAAATGCCCTTGCCACAAAGAAAATCCTAATTTGCACACATATTCGAAGTATTCTTTTATATTTTGACTTTAAGACATTTTGCGAAGCACTCTCACTTAGAAGGATGTTCAATGCATGCATTTGAGATACCATATGCTTGGCCTTTATGTGAGTATCCACTGAAGTGAGAACACTTGGAGTAGGATCATATATGGCTTGTTATTGGCTTGTAATGTAGTCTTGAAGACGGGTAGGATATTCATTTGGCATAAAGTGACTAATCACTCCATGAGCACTGCACTGTGTCCATGTCTTCGGAGTTCAAACCATGCTTCAACACTTGATGTTGTTCAGCTCGATGTCCCTTTCTTTTGTTTGACTTCGTTTGAACTTTTTCAGAGGTTCTTCTTCCTTTTCCATTGATTTTGTTTCTTTTGAAGTTTCTCCTATTTTGAAGAAGTTTTCCCTTCTTTTTGTTGGAGTATCTCCTTTTTGAATTTGTGGAGTTTTCTCCCTTTTTTTGGATTTTCCTCGATTTTGCAGAATTTCCTCCTATAGTTGAGATCCTACTTTTGAATTTGTGGAGTTCTCGCTTTTTATTTTTTGAAGTCGCATCTCTGATTGTGTTGGACTTTTCATGCTTGTCACCTCCACTTTGGTCTTCGTCCAAAGTTACACGTTTTCAGTGCGTGCGAGGAGGTTGGGCCAAGAGAAGGGGAGTACTCTTAAGCACAAAGAATGGTGTAAGATAAGATGTGGTTGTCCAAGAAAAAGGCTTAAGGCTCAAAGGGGGAATGCTAGGGATTGATGTCATTTGGTAGGCTACAAAGGCTCAAACAGGTCAAAGAAGGCCTACGATCCTTTCCTAAACCAACCGTTACTTAGGATTTTGCCTCAACAGACATTGGGGCCATGTTCTAGATCTACAATGCAATGTAATAAATTTTAATCTAGGCTCACCACATAATGCACATGAAACAATAAGGTCGGCTTTGTTCTTACCCTAACTGTAAGCACGAGATTTTTCAAGTGTCACTAAGGTATAATTGAGAGGTAACACAAGAGTCTATGGTTTACCGGAAGTTGATCCTCTCCATGATACCAATTAACATGTTCTTTTCCATGCACACTCCTAACTATATCGGTACCAACCAAGTCAATATTTTGATGATAATTATTTTTTTGATATACGGAACCAAACCCATGGATGAGTTTTGCTTTTTGAATTGTTTTTGGATTTTGACTTAATAATTTTTTGGTATTTTTTGATAAATGGAATCGAACTCAAGAAAGGTCCTTGCTCGATTATTTAATTTTTCTTTTCCTTTATATATATATATATATATATATATATATATATATATATATATATATATATATATATATATATTTTTTTTTTTTTAAAATGAGACCAAACCCGAAGGTTGCCTACGTATCTTGTTGAAATGAGAATCTAGTCAAGCGTAGTTCAGGAAGATAAAAAAAATATATTTTTAGATTTTCATTTCATTTTTTTTTAATTTTTTTAATAAAACATTTTTTTTTGATAAATCAAATTGAATGTAAAATGGGATTTGTGGTTACCGTTCCAAAGCGATATCGGAGCATTTGGATGTTAGACGGGCGTTAGTACCATTCCAAATCGATATCAGAGACTTGAATGTTAAACGAGCTTTGTAGATGTCGTTCTGAAGCGATATCGGAGCAATGACAGGAATATAAATCTCTATGCGATGGGAGTGACAGAAATAAAAATTCGAATCTCCACGCGGTTGGAGTATTTGATAGGTTGTAGTATCATTCCGATGCGATATCGGAGCATAGACAGGAAACTAAAATTCGAATCTCCACGCGATGGGAGGATTCGACGGGCTGTAGTACCGTTTCGATACGATATCGGAGCATGGACAAGAAATTAAAATTTGAATCTCCATGCGATGGGAGAATTTGACGGGCTGAGTACCGTTTCGATGTGATATCAGAGTATAGACAAGAATGTAAATCTCTGCATGATGGGAGTAACAAGAAAGAAAATTCAAACCTCCACGCGATGAGAGAGACAGGAATTGAAACTCTCCCCACGATGAGAGTATTTTTTTGGTTTTTGAAATGAGAATCAGGTCTGGCGTATTTTAGGAAAATTAGACATAAAGGGAAGATATTTTGGATTTTTGAATTTCCTCAAGGAAAGAGGATGATATTTTTGGATCTAGATGTTGATGTCTCTTGAGGACACTTCTAGAGAAGCAACAGAAGAAGATATATATATATATATATGCTTATTTTTGGATTTTTTTTTGAAAATTATCTTTTCTCAAAGATCTTCGGTCAACTGTGGCCTAAGTGTTCAGACTTGACCGACTCGTCCAACTAAGGACGAGAAAAATCGGACCCATTGCAGTCCCAGGATAATGCACCTTTCGGCTGTCCACATGAAACCATTTGGTGATCGTCCATAGTTGGAAACCGGGAAAGATGTTCTGATCTGAATATAGAAAACTAGTGAGAGCATCGAAGTCATGAGAAATGATAGAGTTTATTGTAAACTACTACTCCCCTGACTATCTGACTGATGTTCTACCAAGTCCGAGACCAGATGTTATCTCCCGTGAAGTGCCTAGGATAATTTACCTGCAAAACACAGATGAGAAAATGTTAGATTCCCTCTTAGATGAAGTTATAAATTAGAAGGGAGCAGAGTTAGGCCGGGCAACCAATGATGTATCTGATTGTGATATGGAACGCGATATTAGCATTCCATGATAGTTTTAGAGATGATGTTGTCCCTCCTACGTCCAAAGAAAAGTTCTTAGATTTGATGGAGGGGTATAGATTTGCGTTGACTTGAGGCTTTGCTTGTTCCTCCTTGTTTGTTCGAGTCGCGCGAGTACGACACTCCTCGAAGGCTGACTAATAACATTGTAATGACCCGATCGGTCGTTTTCAACTTTAGCATTTTGTTCGATGGTTTGAGACTTTGAATAGCTTCATATTATGTATTATGACTTGCATGTATGGTTGGTTTTGGTTTTCGCGCGATTCAGGATTGATTTGGAAAAATGATTCTCGTTTAAGAAGCTTTAAGTTGGAAGAGTTGAACAAGGTTTGACTTTTGGATAAACGGACTCTGAATCAGGTTTTGGTTATCCCGAAAGGTTCCTATGATGATTTTAGACTTGTACGTGTGTTCGTATTTAGTTTCGGAGGTTCCTAGAAGAATTCGACACTATTTGTCGAAAGTTGGCAATTTGAAAAACTTAAGAATTCATAAGTTTGACCAAGAGTTGACTCTGATGTTATTGGACTCCAATGGGTGCTCCGAAACTTTGGATAGGTCTATATAGTTGAATTGAACTTAAGTGCAAAGTTTGAAAGTAATTTGAAGTTTTTAAGTGTGATTCAGACACTCTTTTGAAAGAATGAAGATATAACAACTTAAGCAAAATTCTATTCGGTTTGAGCCTCGATTCTTTGTTGTAATGTTCCCGTGGATGTTTTGAGGCTTTGGATAACTTTGTATGATGTATTTTTACTTGTTGGGTGAAGTTATAAAATTAGAGTCCCTCTTGGGTAAAGTTATAAAATAAGAAGGGTGTAGAGTTAGGCCGTGCAACCAAATGATGTATCCGATTATGATCGGGAACGCGATATTGGCATTCCATGATGGTTTAAGAGATGATGTTGTCCCTCCTGCCTCCAAAGAAAAATTCTTATATTTGAAGGAGGGGGATCGATTTGCGTTGACTGGAGGCTTTACTTGTTTCTCCGAGTCGCGCGAGTACGACAATCCTCGCAGGCTGACAAATAACCTTGTAATGACCCGATCGGTCGTTTTGAGATTTAGTATTCCATTAGGTGGTTTGAGACTTTTAGTAGCTCCATATTATGTATTACGACTTGTGTGTATGGTTGATTTCGGTTTTCGAGCGATTCGGGATTGATTTGGAAGAACGATTCTCGTTTTAGAAGTTTTAAGTTGGAAGAGTTGATCAAGGTTTGATTTTTGGGTAAACGGACTCGGAATCGGGTTTTGATTGTTCTGATAGGTTTGTATGATGATTTTGGACTTGTACGTATGTTCGGATTTGGTTTCGGAGGTTCCTAGACTAAATTCGACACTATTTGTCGAAAGTTGGCAATTTGAAGAACGACAGAGTCCATAAGTTTTAACAAGAGTTGACGTTGATGATATTGGACTGCAATTGATGTTTCGAGACTTTTGATCGGTCTATATAGCTGAATTTAACTTGTGTGCAATGTTTGAAAGTAATCTGAAGTGTTTAAGTGTGATTCGGACACACTTTTGAAAGAATGAAAATTTAACAACTTAAGCAAAATTCTATTCGGTTTGAGCCTCAATTCTTTGTTGTGATGTTCCTGTGGGTGTTTTGAGGCTTTGGATAAGTTTGTATAATGTATTTGTACTTGTTGTTATGATTGGATGGGGTCCCGAGGGTCTCGGGTGTATTTTAGAACATAGGTTGAGAAACTAGTTAAGGATTTGAAATTTGACCATGGTCAATATCAGATCAAGATGACCTCTTTTTGGTATTTTGAGTGTATAAGTTCTTAGCGTATTTTATGATTGAAATGCACATATAGTTTGTGTCCGGGATGTTCCGAATGAGTTTTGGGTGCTAAAACGAAGATTTTCTTATTGCTGGTTTTTTTTCTTGTGTAAATGATTACGAAAATGCCATTGAAATTTTCAGATTTCTTTTAAAACTTCAAAACATCATATCTCCCTCATTTTAAGGCCAAATTGGGTGATTCAAGAGGCTATATTGGGGGTAATCTCGCAAGGATCGTGTTGGGATTATCAAACGTAAGTTTCGGGGAATATCTAGGACCTTAACCAAGCTGGGACAGCTGCTACAATTTCTTTTCTTGTTTAGAAATTTAATTACTTAATCTCACATGGTTTTGGAGCTCGATTTTGGGCGATTTTGGAGGGAATTTTTAATACTTGGATTGGGGTAAGTATTTTTGACTCAAATTTGTTATTATTTCATAATCCCAACCTCGATTGTAGTGTTTGATTAATAATTTGAATTGGATAAATTGGGGATTTTAGCAAAAACTTTATAAAATATAAATTGATAGTTTGAAGGCCGATTTGAGGTCCGAATTGAATGATCTTGGAATGAGTGGACTCGCATCAGAATGGGTGTTCGAAATTATCAGTTTTGTTGAGTTCCGAGATGCGGGTCCGGGATTTACTTTTTGGGTTGACTTTTTGGTTTTCATTGAAGATCGAAGCTTTATTATCCGAAATTATTTTCTATAGCTTTTATTTATAATATTAAGTTATTTTGGCTAGATTCGAGCCGTTCGGAGGTTGTTTTACACGGGATGGGGCTTCTTAGAGTATTGATTTAGCTTCTTTAAGGTAAGTATCTTGCCTAACTTTGTGGGGGGAGGGGACTACGAAGGGGGGGGAATACCCCTTAGGATTGGGTTTGATTGTAATATTTTAATTATGTGGAAGACGTGTACATGATGTGACGAGTGTGCAAATGGACTTATATGTGATAATTGACCGGTTTAGACTCTTAGATTACTTATAAGTATTTAATTGAAGGTGTTATTAATTGTTCTATCATTCATTGTCACGTTTATTCTTACATGCTTTACTTGAAGTTGCTATTACGTGTTCTAGTTTCCATTATCGAGGTAACTCTTATTGTAACGACCTGATCGGTCATTTTGTGTAATTGAGCCTCGTTTCCCTTTTTGATGCTTCACACATATGTGTTTAAGGTTTTATGACTTGCGGGGTTGGTTAGTTTCATTTCGGGAAGCTTTCGGATTGATTTGGATCCTTTGATTCCTAACTTAGAAGCTTAAATTAAAAATGTTGACCAAACTTTGACTTTTTTGAAAAATCCGCGGAACGGTGTTTTGATAGCCCCGATAGCTTCGTATTGTAATTTTGGACTTGGGCGTATGCCCGGAATTGATTTTGGATGTCCGCGGGTTGATTTGTGTTGTTTTGCCAAAATTTGGGGATTTGAAGTTGAAATGTTTGACTGTAGGTTGACTTTTAGCTATCGAGTTCGGAATGTGATTTTGAGACTTGGAATAGGCCCGATATGGTATTTAGAACTTGTCTGTAAAAGTTGGTATCATTTGGAGTTGAATAGATAGGATTCGGATGTTTAGTTGCAATTCTAGAGATTTTTTAAATTTACTTTGAAACTTATGCGTTTTAGTGTTTGATTTGTAGTTTTGGACGTTATTTTTATGTGTTGATCGCACGAGTGAGTTCGTATGATGCTTTTAGACTTGTGTGGATTTTTGGTTTGGAGCCTCGAGGGCTCGGATGAGTTTTAAACATGTTTCCGAAGGTTTTGGACTGAAAATGAAAATTCTAGTGTCTTGTGCCTCTAGTATCGCATTTGCGAACACCAGGGTGGCATTTGCGACCTTAGAAGGGAGCCACAGGTATCGTAATTGCGATGCTTAGGTTGCCTTTGCGATGTTGCTTAGGGCTGGCTAGATTCGCATTTGCAACAAAGTTGTCGCTTTTGCGAGGGGAACAGGGTTTGCAATTACGAACCCATCTTCGCATTTGCGAGAAATTCCCCAAGCCCGTCAGTGCCGCAATTGCAAGCTATTCTTCACAATTGCGAGGGTTCGCAAGCAATTGCCATATCTGTAACTAAACATAAGGGATAGAAGTCGGGATTTCATCTCATAGTCAATATACTCTTAGTTGTGTTAGTCTATCCTTACATGTCTTAAATGACTTTGTTAACACTTGTTCACATCTTATTTGATATTTTACTCTTATGATTTAGTTGAACTTGTTGCCTTCTTCATTGTTAAATGTTATCTTTTGCATTGTTGATTACCATTATTTGAAGTCATTGCGACATGTTATCTCTTTCATTGTTGATTATCATGTTTTGAAGTCATCGGTACATGTTATCTCTTCTATTATGAATTATTCTTATTTAGTATCGTAGTTACCCATTATCTTCCTCATTGTTGAGTTATTGGTGTTGAAGTTGTGAAAGCCATTATCACATTGAGGTGAAGTGTTAATTGTTGGGACATCTTTCTTGTTGAGAAATTTTCATTCATTGTTATTGTTGTTATTCTTATACATATTGTGGTTGAGCCATGGGCTATTGATGGTAGGCTATAATATCGTATTTTAGTCATTTATTGCACTTTAATTCACTGCACTTTATTTGTGTTTGAGTTGTAATTTATAGTGTTTTGCACTTATTGTGCGTTTTATGCCTTGTAGGAGTGATTCCGGGCTATGTAGATGTTTTAGAGCTAATTCGAGCTATTTAAAGATTTGAAGTCTGAGTAAAAGCCCAAGGGATTAATCCGGGATAGTGTTCGGGGGTCGAGGACCAAGTCTGGACGTCAAAAATCAAGCAAAATCCGTACTCAGAGAAAACTTCACAACCGCGGCGCGTGGGGTGGCGCGTGGGGCGCCGCGGCTGCCCAAATTCTACTACTGTCAATTGTCGAGCTCTCTGGATTTCATCACTAATTCCCCGCATGGTGCGTCGCCCCATGCGGCGCGCCTGTGTAATATTTACAGAGCCAATGTCCTATTTCGACTAGGAGAAGGTGGTTTTGTCTGGGCCTGACCCTACTTGGTATAAATACATGGAAAAACGTTATTTTTTGGACTTTTGAAATACTTTGGACCTAAGGAGGCTACGGAGGAGTTTGAAGAACACAAGCACAAGGATTTCATCATTCCTTCCTCACTCAAGACCCGAGTTTGGATTGAATTTATGTTTTCCTTTACTTTAATTTTATTTTTGATGAATTGCTCCATATCTATGGAGTAGTTCTTTTTTGGGTTTAATGGATTTGGTGTACTGATGATTGTTTGTGGATTATAACTCTAGTTTTATGTATTGAAGTATTTTTGGATGATTTAATTGTTGCATCTATATTCACTAGTTCCTGTAATCGAGAGAGGCATAACTTGTGATATCTTTGCATTATATTGTTGGTTGAGTTCATAGATTCTTCTAACTAATCAAAAGAGGCTAGTTGAATCATTGATTAAACCTAGTTAGACGAATAATCAAAAGAGGTTCTCCTAAAGACCAATGTATTACACATTCTTGCATATCTTCACGTGCTTAAATTGGTTCATCTTGTGAGGTTAAGACTTAATCGAGAGAGGAGTTTTTACTGAATGTTTGAACTAATAATTGAGTGAATTCGATAGACTCACTTGAACATTAGAAGTAAATTATCTAGAGCTAGATCCCAAACAATTATCTTACATATATCCTATCAAAACTCTATCTTCTCCCATTGATAACCTTCTTTGCTTATTCCTTGTTTCGATTGTTATTAGTCAATAGATTTAGATTCTTAGTTAATTTTAGTTAGACATCTTATAAATCTCAATTGTTGTTCATCCTGGATAGCAACCAAGCTAGAAACCACTAGAATAATATTTAAATCCAATCCATGTGCATACGATATTATTCTATACTATATTTGATTAGCGAGCAGAATTTAAGTGTGTGTTTTGCGCTCGTCAAATTTTGGGGCCGTCGCCGGGGATTGGCAATCAATAGTGTTTGAAATAGTTTGTAGTGCTAATTCAGGATTTTTTTTCTTTTTATTTATATTTTCTCTTTTTACGTTTGGAGTTCGTTGACTGTGCGCAGGTTACAAGTTTAGATTGGTGCATGACTCGAGCTTCTGCGGAAGAAGTGCTACCATACGAGCCCGAGATAGAAAAATAATTGCGACAACAGAGGAAGGAAAGAAATCTCACCGAGACGTTAGAAAGGGTTGGGCTGTACTCAACCAAAGAAACTATGGCTGGAAACAATGATGATAATATAGATTTGGCTGCAAGAGAGGCAGCCCAACTATGGGAAAAGACTGCATGGGATGCTGAGGAAGCAGCTATTAGAGAGGCATAGCTCTGAATCACTCCTACAAGGCATAAAACACATAATAAGTGCAAAACACTACAAATTACAACTCAAACACAAATAAAGTGCAGTGAATTATAGTGCAATAAGTGACTAAAACACGAGATTATAGCCTACCATCAACACCCCGCACTTAAACCATTACTCGTCCTCTAGCAATCAAACTACACTTCATATAGACACGACCTTTTTCAACAACTCTAATAACTCATCATACCAAGAATATTTAAAACAGATTAAGCCAAGATTTGACTCAAAAGCACCACGCATTTTTCACAACCCGCTCACTTACTCTAACACAGAGGTCAACGACATTACCTTTCCTTCGTGAATCAAGTTCCCTCACACAATAATAGAGAGTAGTTCTACACACAATAAAATTTAAGAACAATCAGGAACTCAAGATGGAAAGAATTCACTCACTCTCAGAAGCAACATTCATATGCCACAAAAGACGTACCATAGGCTTGCCCGTAGTGTAATACTCTACTAATTGAGCTCATTCAGTCAAGGATCAAGTAGGACTTGATTTGGTTGTAATGTAGGCTGCGGGATGGGTAGGATACATTTAGATACAAGAGTGACTACACCTCCCTAAGCACTTTAATACATATAATTAACCATTCAAAACCCCACAATTATGTCAAACCATAACTCCACCTTCACAATCAATATACATTAACTCCCTACTTCTTTAAGCACAATTACATCAAGTTACCACTATCAAGAAATATTGTTTTCACAATCATACACTTATTTTTTCTTTTGTTTTTCAATTCAAGTGGCTTTTACTTTTTTAAAATAATGCACCTTTCTCCTTAGTTCAACAGTTCCACTCGAAACCCAAACCAACCACCCCACACTTCAACTTTTACAAAGTTCATAACAAATTCAAGTTCTCACGAGAGGTACTAGGTTCAAATAGATGGTCCATTCAAACAAATAGGTAAGGCTTGTAATGTGGTTTCCAAAGAAATAGGATTACATGCTCAAAGGGGTTAACTATTATACATAACAATTAGGTGGGTAAAAGCATATATCTGGCTCAACAACGAAATGCCTATATCACTTTCAAGACTGAATAAAACTATTATTTCGCTTTGCAAACACACATGAAAAGTTATAGATATCAAATGCGATGCACAGAATAACACAAAACCTCACACACGCATGGCACGTAACTCACTTATGATCGGACTATCAAGACACTCTAGTCAAAGCAGTTAAGCAAAGTTAAGATCATACAATTTAAGGTACTTATACAAGAGTCAAACACTGAGCCTAACAATCACAACTAAAGCACTCACTATTCTGAAGGCATAATAAAGTCAAGAGATATTGCCTTCAATTGAAAATCACAGCACAAGGTTTCCTACTACTAAGAAAAATATAAAAACTAACAACACCCGGTTCAAACAAAACCATTGGAAAAGAACCACGGCACAAAGAAAACTCAAGGGGGACTTGTTACACTACCTAACAAAATAAAATCTGTTTGTCTTTTTCATTCGAATTTAATCCCTCAAGAAACATGTCGATGATATCCATCGTCGGGAAAAATCAAAAAATTTAAAATTTTTATGATCTTTATTTTCTATCTCTAGCTACTAAAACTAACAAAATAAAAAAAACTAATATACATACATACATACAACATATACCCGACCCCATACTTTAAGTTATGGCATATCCCAATGATACACAATTAAAAAGCTTAAGATAGAGGAAACTTCCCTGAACATCTAGTCGGGGTCTGAGTCGAAGTCGGGCTCCATTCCTCACACCCGAACTAATGCACACATCCATGTAGATAGCTTCTTCTCAGCCTTCTTGGGGTACACCCCACACTTCTCTTTCTCGCTCGCTGCAGCCTTCTCTTTCTGACCCTTCACTTTCCACTCAACACTCGCAGCTAGTTTGTCCTTTTGTTCCCTATTTTCAACATTCATCTCAAAAGTCACAGTCTCCTCACCCACTCTAAGAATGAGTTTTCTCTCGTGTATATCCAATATCGCTCTACCCGTTGCTAAGCATTGTCTACCTAGGATAAGGGGGACTTCCTTATTTTCCTCCATATTTACCACTATAAAATCCATCGAAAATATGAACTAACACATCTTCTACTATTCCCTCAGATATTATAGTCGTTTGATCTGCCAGCAGCAAAGATATGGGTGCAGAACTTATCTCTTTAGTCTCCTTCTCCAGTTTCCTGTAAATAGATAGAGGTATTAAATTAATTGAGGCACCAAAATCATATAAAGATTTATCAAAATTAATAGTTCGTAAATAGTAAGGTATAATAAAACTCCTTGGATCTCCACACTTTTGTGGGAGTTTATTTTGCAATATCGCATTGCAATGCTCTGTGAGCTTGACCACTGAAGTTTTCTCTAACTTCCTCTTCTTTATAAGGATCTCTTTTAAATATTTGGCATAAGCAGGCATCTGTGAGAGCACTTATGTGAATGGTACGTTTACATGAACCTATTTCAGCATATCTAGAAATCTCCCAAACTGCTTGTCCAGCTTTTCTCTATATAGCTTTTGGGGGAAAGGTAAAGCAGGCATATGCTCGATCTCATCATGTTCCTCCCTTCTCAAAGTTTCTCCCTTCCTTTTTTCTCAACTTTTATCTGCCCCTTCTTCTTTTTATCAACATCATTCTTCAGCTGCTCCCCACTTTCTTTTTCAAGTTTCACATCATTTTGAATCGGGGTGAGAGCTTTCAAACACTTGCCTACTTCTCAAGGTTACTAAATTCACTATTTCTTTGGGATTTCTCTCAGTATCAGCAGGGAGAGTGCCCGGAACCGTCTCAGATAATATTGTTGCAATCTGTCCCACTTCCTTCTCTAAATTTTGAATTGCAGCCTATTGTACTTCAAATCTTTCATCATTTTTCACAATAAAGGCCTTCATGAGATCTTTTAGACCAGGATGATTGGGCTGTTGAGGCTGAAACTACTGCCTCGACTGATTCATAAAACCAGGAGCTCCTTGTCCTTAAAATTTGTGGTTGTTTTGTTGCCACGCATTAGTGGTACCCCCCGGTGAACTCCATGAAAACCCGGGGTGCTTCTGTCCGATTTCATTAAAATTATAATTTCCCACATCATTCACTTCCTCAGTTGAGGCTTGACACTCATGAGTAGGGTGTCCTCTTCCACATATATCACAGGCTGCATGAGGCTCACTTTCTATTGTAGCCAAGGTCAGCTTCATTATTTCTTTAGTCGTTGATGCATTGAAGATCTGGCGGCATTATTTGTACGGTGCCCCTTGTGAGGTCTTTACTGACCACCAGAGTTTGTAGCATCTATTCAAACAAAAATATCATAACTTGCATCAGCGGAGGTAGTTAGAGTTACTTAAGGACTATTATATCACCATTCTATATTATCCCGGGAAGGCCAATGTGGTGGCCAGTGCCTTGAGTCAAAAGGCGGAGATTTTGGGTAGTTTAGCATATTTACCAGTAGCAGAGAGGCCATTAGCATTGGATATTCTTGCCTTGGCCAACCAGTTTGTTAGATTGGATATTTTGGAGCCCAGTCGATTCCTTGCCTGCATGGTCTCTCGGTCTTCTTTATATGACCGTATCAGAGAGCGTCAATATGATGACCCCCATTTTCTTGTCCTCAAGGACACGGTTCAGCACAGCGATACCAAGGAGGTTACTATCGGAGATGACGGTGTATTACGGATGCAGGGCTAGTTGTGTGTGCCCAATATGGATGATTTGTGTGAGTTGATTCTTTAGGAAGCCCACAGTTTGCGGTACTCCATTCATCCGGGTGTCGCTAAGATATATCAGGACTTGAGGCAACACTATTAGTGGAGGAGGATGAAGAAAGACATAATGGAGTATGTAGCTCGGTGCCTAAATTGTCAGCAGGTGAAGTATGAGCATCAGCGGTCGGGTGGGTCATGGAGTATGTTGGGCTCCCACGGATTCAGAAGAAGTTTGACGCGGTATGGGTGAGTGTGGACAGGTTGACCAAGTCAGCTCATTCCATTCTGGTAGTGACTACCTATTCTTCAAAGCAACTGGCTCAGGTTTATATGCGCAAGATTGTCTGACTTTATGGCATACCAGTATCCATCATCTTTGACCGGGGTACGCAGTGCGCATCACATTTCTGGAAAGCGGTACAATGTGATATAGGCACACCGGTCGATTTCGGGGGTGCTTGGGATCGGTTCATTCCACTTGCAGAGTTTACTTACAATAATAGCTACCCGTCAAGTATTCAGATGGCTCCAGTTGGGTGGTTTGAGCCAGGAAAGGCTAAGTTGTTTGGCACGGATCTGGTTCGAGATGCTTTGGAGAAGGTCAAGATGATCAAGGGTCGGTTTCGTACAGCTCAATCTAGATAGAAGAGTTATGCGGATAGGAAGGTTAATGATGTTGCATTCATGGTTGGAGAGTGAGTCTTGCTTTAGGTTTCACCCATGAAGGATGTGATGAGGTTCGGGAAGAAGGGCAAGTTGAGCCCTAGGTATATCGGACCTTTTGAGATCCTTGAGAGGATTGGAGAGGTGGCCTACAACCTTGCCTTGCAAACTAGTTTATATGCGGTTCATCCAGTGTTCCATGTCTCTATGTTCCGGAAGTATTATGGTGATCCGACTCATATTTTCAACTTCATCACAGTCCAATTGGATGAGGATTTGACTTATATTGAGGAGCTTGTGGTTATCTTGGACCGACATGTCCGGAAATTGAGATCAAAGGATATTGCTTTAGTGAAAGTTCAATGGATGGGTCATCCGGTCAAGGAGGCAACATGGGAGACCGAGCACAACACGTGGAGTCATTACCCTCATCTATTCACCACTTCAGGTATGTCCTTATACACGTTGGAGGACGAACATTTGTTTAAAGAGGGAAAGAATGTAACGACCAGATTGGTCTTTTGTGTAATTGCGCCCTGTTACCCCTTTTATTGCTTCAAACTTGTGTGTTTATGATTTTATGACTTGCGGGGTTGGTTAGTTTCATTCCGAGAAGCTTTCGGGTTGATTTGGACCCTTGATTTTTGACTTAGAAGTTTAAATTAGAAAATGTTGACCAAACTTTGACTTTTGTGAAAACGACCCCGAAACTATGTTTTTATGGCTCTGATAGCTTCGTATCATGATTTTGGGCTTTGCAATTTGCCCGAAATTGAGTTTGGAAGTCCGTAGGTTGATTTCTGTTGATTTGCCAAAAATTAGCAATTAGAAGTTGAAAAGTTTGGCCATAGATTGAATTTTATCTATCGAGCTTGGAATTTGATTTTGGGGCTTGGAATAGGTCCGTTATGGTATTTATAACTTGTATGCAAAATTTGGTGTCGTTTGGAGTTAATTTGATAGGATTCGGACGCTTAGTTTTAATTCTAGAAGTTCTTGAAAAGTTACTTGAATTTCATGCATTTTAGAGTTCAATTCGTAGTTTTCGTATGATATTTTTAGACTTGTGTGGATGTTTGGTTTGAAGCCCTGAGGGCTCGGATATGTTTCGGACATGTTCCTGAGTGTTTTGGACAGTAGTTGGCAAAAATTTAGTGTCTGGTGCTCTGGTATCGCAAATGCGAATACTAGGCTGGCATTTACGAAGGTGACAGAGGAGGGGCAGTAGTCGCAAATGCGACCTCCCCTTCGCAGTTGCGAAGTCCACATGATTCCAGCATAGTTCGCATTTGCAAACAATTGTTCGCTTTTGCGAGGGACCTCCAGTTCACAATTGCGATGTTGACTTAGGCTATCAGGGTTCGCAAATGCGAGCCCTGGTCCACAATTGCAAGGGTTCGCAAATGCAAACCCTATGTCACAAATGCGACATCTGCACCTGGTTAAAGGGCAGGGTGACGGGATTTTTGAACTCTTTCTCTCATATTTGAACCCTAGACTCGGTAGGAGGCGATTTGGATAGCGAATTTTCACCTACAAACCTTGGGTAAGTGATTCTAATCTATTTCTAAATTTAAACATCAAAATCATGTGAATCAAAGTGAAATTTGTAAAACTTTGTCAAGTTTTTGAAAAATAAGAAATTGAGTTTTGAGAGTCGATTTGGACTCGAATTTTGAAAGTAATCACATATATGAACTCATGGGGTCATGGGTAGACGGAATTACCATTGGACCTGAGTTTTGACCGGGCGGGCCCCAGGTTGACTTCTGTTCACCTTTTGGGAAAAGTGTAAATATCTTAACTTTATCTAGTAGGTGTCTTGACCTGGCCTCATTATTACTCTACTGAGGTTAGGCTTGATACTTACTGGATACCGTTGTGGCGTACTCATACTACGCTTATGCATATTTTTTGTGCAGATCTAGGTACGTCTACTCATGCCGGTCGTTAGAGATTGTTTGTAGCTGCTGCTTGGGAGACTTCAAGCTATACCTGCTCCACGTTCGTAGGCCTCAGAGTCACCTTCCCTATTTTTACTTCCTGTTTTATTTCTTTCAGACAGTGATGTATTAGATATTCTATAATTATTCTATCGAGCTTATGACTCAGTTCCACCGGTTTTAAGGAGCATAGTATTGAGATTATGTTTTGATTCGGAAGGTTATATCAGTATTCAACTTGTTTTAGATTTTGATAAATTGTTTCTGCCAAGTAATTATTATTAGGCTTATCTAGTCGTAGAGACTAGGTGCTATCACTACATCACACGGAGGAAAATTGGGGTCGTGACAAAGATACTGAGATGACTATCTATGTTGTGTGTATACAGTTACTCAAAATCTCTAATCAGTCACGGGTACAACATATAAGTTGAGATGCAGATAATCAGATAATAAACCATAGAAATTGCAAGTAAAGATGAAATGAAATTCCATAATAACAATGGCCAGACTTTTCTCAACCTTTCCATATCCGTACCAAACCACTGATCAATTTTCCTCAATAACCGCGTGTACACCATCAAGACAGAAACATGAAAGGGTGACCCTAGGGAGATGGATCTGTATTCACACGTTACACGGACAAACTCACGTGATGCACGGATAACTCACGTGCTAATAGAATCAACTGCATGGACAACTCACGTGCTGCATGGACAACTCACGTGCAAATAATATCATAGCCGGATTTGCACGGATAACTCACGTGCTAGTAGAATCAACTGCATGGAAAACTCACGTGCTGCAAAGATAACTCACGTACTAATAATCACAATCCATTGACATGGTCACAGGCTACCAGTTCAGCTCATAACACAGAGAAAGCAAATATGCCGAAATACATGTACAATATCAATGATTATCAAGTTCATACTCCTGGACACCATAAACAATATGCTATAGTGTATGCATGTGCAATGTGTGCTATCACAGCTAGAACAGACAATTTCCATCATGAATTAGCAGTTTATCATGTTAAAAAGGAAGAATAGCCTCAACGAAATCTCAAATATGGTACAAATAGCTTACAGAGGGGTGCAAATAGGAGAAACATCTCAACTTGAAGCTTAACAATCATTTCAAGGTATGTCATTGTCACGCCCCAAACTTAGGGAGCATTACCGACGCTCAACCGAGTAAACCCGGTCGAGCAAGCCTACTTTACATTAACATCTCATCATAACTCATTCATGATTTATCAAAACATCATTAGATCATGACTTTTAAAGTGAATACATTTGGCTCAATGGCCTACAATCTTTCTCATGATGCATGCGTAGCCTCATAAATACTGTGAACATAAATATATGAAAAATACATAACCCACAGTGTACATGGAGCTTCTATGATAATAGATACCTAAGTACATAAACAAACTAGACTCGAATACCCACTGGAACTATAGCGGGCTCACCATTATTTGCTGGGGAAGAGGGTGTACTACTATCACTGATCAATGTTGCCTAATGTGGAACCACCTGCATCAATTAAATATGTAGAGCCCCCGACAAAAGGGATGTGAGTACACGTGGAATAGTAATCGCATGCAAGGCAAACAAAACAACATATGAAGTTATGGTAACTCAAATAAGAGGCAAATGAAGTACATCAAGAAACTACGAAATCATCCCATAGAATCACATTTCAAGTCTTACTATAATTGTATCATTCTAAACTTCTTTTAGGATCAACAGAGCCATATTAACTATATGTGGAATACATAATATAATGTAATTGAAATAACATGTACAAACAAAGGCAATGAAAGTGGCACCTATTGTCTGCGTTAACAATGCGTCTCACTAGACGGTCCATATCCCTCTCTTACTTTACACCTGTACATTTCATAAACCATCCTTAGTGTGCACATATCATATTATAAACCTATGCGTCTCATAGACTGTCCATAGTGCTTATTCAAACCGTACACCTATACATTTCATACACAATACACCAATGCATTTCATAGACCAACCATATGATTCATTCATATTATACACCTATGCATTTCATAGACTATCCATAGTGTTCACATATCATATTATACACCTATGCATCTCATAGACTGTTCATAGCGTTTATTCATATTATATACCTATGCGTTTCATAGACCGTCCATAGGATTCATTCATATTATATACCTATGCATTTCATAGACCATCCATAGGATTCATTCATATTATATACCTATGTGTTTCATAGACTGTCCATAGGATTCATTCATATTATACACATATGCGTTTGATAGACCATCCATAGGATTCCTTACACAATACACCTATGAGTTTCATAGACCGCACATAGGATCACATATACAATACACCTATGTATTTCATAGCCCGTTCATAGAGTTCATAACACATCATTATGCACATAACCATATATAAACTCAAAGCGACATGATTAACATTACATTTAAAGTCATAATTTCCCGTATCATTTGAATACTTCATGTTCATGATCATCATGGAGAAACACAGCTCATTACATTAGCACATGCATGGTGAATCAATAAGTCGATTTCAATGGCACATGAGCCCAATTTCTTTTCTTAAGGTTCATCATCATTTAGCATAGGACATCTCCCTTTCATCTCGTTATTCACTCACTTGTCATCTTGAGGTCATTGGCTAAGTTCATGATTCTTGGGGACTTAACATCGGAGTCATTTGCATTTATTATTTTAGACGCATACATACTATAATTAAAACCATTGGGACATACAACGCCTCATAATTCTCATTTTGGCAAACGGTCGCATTTCATATTCATACTATCACTTACTTGTACTTGCCATGGGTGATCATAGGACATTAAGAACATTTAAAACATTTAGGAACACCATAGCCTCTCCTCATGAGGGCGTAGGAGCCTATAGCACATTGGAAACATAAGTACAAATACGTTAATCTCATAACCTTTCACACCATATATTACTTCATTCGTACTTTCAACTACTTACAACATCATTATTTCATTGGCTCTCTTGGCCATACATATGATTCTTCTTTCATGGCACAATGATCGTATTTCATGTTCCACATTTTCATATCTTTCCTTTCATGGATCATCATCATAAATATCAACATATAAAATATTCTGGAAATAACAACTTTAGGTTCATTAGTAATGAAAGCTTTAAACACAATAGATTTCTTTCCAATAAGTAGAGTAAAATGATTGGCAATCGAAGCGCAAGTTAAAATCATAAACGAGTAACACACCATTTATTCTTGAAATACTTTTTCCCAAAAGGGCAATCCACAATTTGAACTCATGATTATGTAAGAGCTCAAACCACATTAGAAATACTTACAAAACATATCATTAGTTAAAACAACCACATTTGAGCATGACTTGAGTACATATGCTTTTAGGCAAATCTATTTTCGAAGTCAATTTGGAACAGTTAAATAAAGGCTCATTTCATAACCTTTCTCACATCATTTCATTTCCTTGGCACCATTGGCCAAAAGTATAACTTTCATTATTGGCATGGTGGCCACACTTTACATCTCCAACCCACTTCTTTCACTTTCACGCATCCTTATAGATTATCAACAACAAGGCATTTCAAATCAAGACTTTAGGTACACATATGAGTAATAGAAGTTTTAGACTCATGGAGTATTCTTTCCAAGTTAAGCATAATGGACTCTCATTTGAAACACGACTTAAAGCCATAACAATTTAATACACATATCATTCTTGAACACATTCTCGAAGGATAACATAATGTGATAGGAACATTCGGAACATATTTTGAATACATAATTATCGACACTTTGCTAACTCGGGACAATCGAATTTATTGGGAACAACTCAGAACATGGGAATAAGGAACTTGATCCAACCATACTTGAAACTTACGGGAATATCATGGAATTCAATTCTAAGAGAGTAGTTTAGCCACCTTGATGGAGCTTTTTAGTGATACTAAAACCTTCCACTACTCTTACAACTTCAATCTTCATCAATATCATTCAATTGGACCACTATTAGTAAATTTTCCAGGTTTTTGGTCATTTTGGCATTTTATCAAGCACCTAGAGTGCATAGCATTCAACTACATCTAGTAATGGTGTTTCTTCATCCAACAATCCCTCCTTACCACCAATAAGAGGTACTACAACATCATTTGACCACTTACTACCTTCTTAGCACCATCATAATCATCAATGAACTAACATCCACCAAATTTTACTAATTAACACATTATAAAATATCTACAATACCCAATAATCTAGTTTAAGTATTTATGGCTTAGCACCATCCAATAAGTGTTAATACTTATTTCTTGCTCATATATTCACTAACAATTCAAGCATGTAGGTTTAAGCATGAAAGATACCTCTTCAAGACCAAATCTTGAAAGTCAACTTTTGGGGTGCTCTTTAGATTTTGAAGAAATCCTATGGAATCCAATACAAAACCTTGTTGTAACTACTGATTGAGAAGTGGAATCATCATAAAAACACTCTTAAAAACTTAACTTTAGTGTGTATTGAAAGCCTTGGTGGGATGGGAGATGGAGAGAAATGCCCTAGCCTTGAAATCCTTTTGTTTTTGTCTCTCCCCGCTCATGTATATTTATATTGTAGAGGACCTCGTGGTGGGCACGCGGCATGCGCGTAACGTGAGCTATCACTGCTCAGGAACATTTCCTAGTGCGCATTACAGACTAAATGTGCTGGTTTGTTCCTTGCAACCATGTTTTCCTTTCGTACGCTGAGCGCGCGTTAGGGCCTAAATGCGTTGTTTTTGCCAATTTCAACCAACTTTTCAAGCCTAATGTTTTTACTTCCTTTTGATATTTTGACACTCCCAACCACCTCAACTTTAAATATACATACATTACCATGTTCCGATCACCACCATCCCCAAGTGTGGGTCCGCACGAGCTCCAAGATTGACGTTATTACCCTCTTGATCTTATATAAATTTTCCGAGTCAACTATAAAAATTTACGGGGCCTTACATTCTCCCCCACTTAGGATCATTTGTCCTCGAATGAGGGTTAGGGAAAGCCACAAAACACCCAATATGACTTAGCTCTTTATTCACATTCCCAAGTCTCATATTTGACTAACTCCCCGAAATTCCAAAAATTTCGACAGAGTTTCCTTTGTAATTGGGCATATCCACCTGTTAGAGAATCTCAGAAATTAATCCTAACAACATATAGATAATACCACATTGCGCCATATACATGAAAACAACACCAACCATGACTCTCGAGGCCAACTCTATGACCTTGCTTACCTTGGTCGTATCCTTGACTTTTCCTTCATCCATTACGAGGACAATTGGGCACCTAACACTTTATGCCTACTATGTGCGTCATTCCTTTAATCCGTAGGCCTTTCTCATTTTGTAGCACGGTGTGCAAAAATTCCTTGATATTAACAAGGGAACTCCGAGACTAACTCGGAACCTTAACGCACAATCGAGGATAGAAGAAGAGAAATATTTCCTAAATGTCATTGTAGCCTACATATTATAAGTGTGGCCGGAAACACACCAATAAGAGGGACTCTACTGACACAACTCCATGACACCTTAGGACTCCTAAACCATGCTCTGATACCATGTTTGTCACGCCCCAAACTAGGGGAGCATTACCGACGCTCAACCAAGTAAACCCGGTCGAGCAAGCCCACTTTACATTAACATCTCATCATAACTCATTCATGATTTATCAAAACATCATTAGATCATGACTTTTAAATTGAATACATTTGGCTCAATGGCCTACAATCTTTCTCATGATGGGTGCGTAGCCTTATAAATACTGTGAACATAAATATATGACAAAACTCAAATATTTAATTACATGACCCACAGTGTACATAGAGCTTCTATAAAAATAGATACCTAAGTACATAAAACAAACTAGACTCGAATACCCACTGGAACTATAGCAGGCTCACCTTTATCTGCTATGGAAAAGGGTGTACTGCTATCACTAATCAATGCCACCTATTGTGGAACCACATGCATCCATTAAAGATGCAGCGCCCCTGACAAAAGGGAAGTACATGTGGAATAGTACTCGCATACAAGGCAAACAGAACAACATATGAAGTTATGGTAACTCAAATAAGAGGCAAATGAAGTACATCAAGAAACTACGAAAACAACCCATAGAATCACATTTCAAGTCTTATTATACTTGCATCATTCTAAACTTCTTTTAGGATCAACTGAGCCATATGAACTATACGTGGAATACATAATATAATGTAATTGATACAACATGTACAAACAAGGGCAATGAAAGTAGCACCTATTGTCTGCATAAGCAATGCGTCTTACTAGACGGTCCATATCCCTCTCTTATTTCACACCTATACATTTCATAGACCGTTCTTAGTGTTCACATATCATATTATACACCTATGCGTCTCATAGACCGTCCATAGTGTTTATTCATATCGTACACCTATACATTTCATACACAATACACCTATGCATTTCATAGACCGTCCATAGGATTCATTCATATTATGCACCTATGTGTCTCACAGACCGTCCATAGTGTTCACATATCATATTATACACCTATGCATCTTATAGACCGTCAATACCGTTTATTCATATTATATACCTATGCGTTTCATAGACTGTCCATAGGATTCATTCATATGATATACCTATGAGTTTCATAGACCGTCCATAGGATTCATTCATATTATATACCTATGTGTTTCATAGACCGTCTATATGATTCATTCATATTATACACCTATGAGTTTCCTAGAACGTCCATAGGATTCCACACACATTACTCCTATGCGTTTCATAGACCGCCCATAGGATCACATATACAATACACCTATGTGTTTCATAGCCCGTCCATAGGGTTCATAACATATTATTATGCATATAACCATATATAAACTCAAAGCGGCATGATTAACATTACATTTAAGATCGTAATTTTCCGTATCTTTGGAATACTTCATGATCATGCTCATCATGGAGAAAAACAACTCATTACATTACAACATGCATGGTGAATCAATAAGTCGATTTCAATGGCACATGAGCCCAATTTCTTTTTTTAAGGTTCATCATCATTTAGCATAGGACATCTCCCTTTCATCTCGTTATTCACTCACTTGTCATCTTAAGGTCATTAGCAATGTTCATAATTCTTGGGGACTTAACATCGAAGTCATTTGTATTTATTATTTTAGAATCATACATACTATGATTGAAACCATTAGGACATACAACGCCTCATAATTCTCATTTTGGCAAACAACCTTATTTCATGTTCATAGTATCACTTACTTATACTTGCCATGGGTGATCATAGGACATTAAGAACATTTAAAACATTTAGCAACACCATAGCCTATCCTCATAAGGGTGTAGGAGCCTATAGAACATTAGAAACATAAGTACGAATAGGTTCATCTCATAACCTTTCACACCATATATCACTTCATTAGTACTTTCAACTACTTATATTATCATTATTTCATTGGCTCTCTTGGCCATACATATGATTCTTCTTTCATGGCACAATGATCGTACTTAATATTCCACAGTTTCATATCTTTCCTTTCATGGATCATCATCATAAATATCAACATAAAGAACATTCCGGAAATCACAACTTTAGGTTCATTAGTAATGAAGGCTTTAAACACAATAGCTTTCTTACCAAGAAATGGAGTAAAATGATTGGCAATCGAAGCGCAAGTTAAAATCATAAACGAGTAACACACCATTTATTCTTGAAATAATTTTTCCCCAAAAGGGAAATACACAATTTTAACTCATGATTATGTAAGAGCTCAAACCACATTGGAAATACTTACAAAGCATAGCATTAGTTAAAACAACCACATTTGGGCATGACTTGAGTACATAAGCTTTTAGGCAAATTTATTTTCGAAGTCAATTTGGAATAGTTGAATCAAGGCTCATTTCATAGCCTTTCTCACATCATTTCATTTCCTTGGCACCAAGTATAACTTTTATTATTGGCACGGTTTCCATGCTTTACATCTCCAACCCACGTCTTTCACTTTCAAGCATCCTTATAGATTATCAACAACACGGCATTTCAAATAAAGACTCTAGGTAAACATATGAGCACTAGGAGTTTTAGACGCATGGAGTATTCTTTTTAAGTTAAGCATAATGGACTCTCATTTGAAACATGACTCAAAGCCTTAACATTTCAATACATATATCATTCTTGAACACATTCCCGAAGGATAACATAATGTGATAAGAACATTCGGAACACATTTTGAATATATAATTTTTGACACTTTGCTTACTCGGGACAATCGAATTTATTGGGAACAACTCGGAACATGCGAATAAGGAACTTGAGACAACCATACTTGAAACTTACGGGAACATCATGGAATTCAATTCTAAGAGAGTAGTTTAGCCAACATACTTTGATGGAGCTCTTTAGTGATAATAAAACCTTCCACTACTCTTACAACTTCAATCTACATCAATATAATTCAATTGGACCAATATTAGTAACATGTCCAGGTTTTTGGTCATTTTAGCATTTTATCAAGCACCTAGAGTACATAGCATTCAACTACCTCTAGTAATGGTGTTTGTTCATCCAACAATCCCTCCTTCCCACCAACAAGAGATACTAAAACATCATTTGACCACTTACTACCTTTTTAGCACCATCATAATCTTCAATGACTTAACATCCACCAAATTTTACTAATTAAGAAATTACAAAATAACTACAACACCCAATAATCTAGTTTAAGTATTTATGGCTTCCAAGCACCATCCAATAAGTTTTAATTCTTATTTCTTGCTCATATATTCACTAACAATCCAAACATGTAGGTTTATGCATGAAAGATTACCTCTTGAAGGACAAATCTTGAAAGTCAACTTTTGGGGTGCTCTTGAGATTTTGAAGAAATCCTATGGAGTCCAATGCAAAACCTTATTGTAACTAGTGATTGAGAAGTGGAATCATCATAAAAACACTCTTAAAAACTCAACTTTAGTGTGTATTGAAAGCCTTGTTGGGACGGGAGATGGAGAGAAATGCCCTAGCCTTGAAATCCTTTTGCTTTTGTCTCTCGCCGTTCATGTATATTTATATTGAAGAGGACCTCGCGGTGGGCGCACGGCGTGCGCGTAACGTGAGCTATCACTGCTCAGGAATATTTCCTAGCACGCGCTCATCGCGTGCATTACTGACTAAATGCGCTAGTTTGTTCCTTGCAACCCTATTTTCCTTTCGTGCGATGAGCTCGCGTTAGGGCCTAAATGCATTATTTTTGCCAATTTCAACCAACTTTTCAAGCCTAATGTTTTTACTTCCTTTTGATATTTTGACACTCCCAACCACCTCATCTTGAACTATGCATACATTACCATGTTCTGATCACCACCATCCCCTAGTGTGGGTCCTCACGAACTCTGAGATTAACGCTATTACCCTCTTAATCTTATATAAATATCCTGAGTCAACTACGAAAATTTATGAGGCCTTACAATCATAGACTACGCACTACCCCGAGCATGGAAATAGTACCCCGGTGCACGCATATGGGCTCAACAACAAACATATGTGCCACCCTTATCATGTAGCTATCACAAATAATTCAGGCAACTAATGCCTCAACTAAGTTTAGGTAAGATACTTATATCAAGCAAGCCAAATTACTCCCCTAAAAAGACCTTCCCGCATGTATCAACCTCTATATGGCTCGAATCTAGTCAAAATAACGTAATACTATCAATAAAAGCTATAGGAATTGATTCCAAATGATAAAGATAAGATCTTAAACCAAAATAAAAAAAGTCAACCCCAGGCCCGCACCTCGAAACCCGATAAAATTAAAAAATTTCGAACACACTCGTTCAATTTGAGTCCAACCATACCAAAAGCATCCAATTCCGACCTCCAATCGACCTTCAAACCTCTATTTTTCATTTTTGCAAAGTTTCCACAAAATCCCCCATTTCTTCACTTCAATTCACTAATTAAATGCTATAAACAAAGATGGAATCATGATATAACAACAAATTTGAGTCAAAAACACTTACCCCGATCCAAGACGTGAAAATCCCCTCAAACATTGCCAAAACCTGAGCTTTACAACTCAAAAAGTGAAATAATACTCTAACCCTCGATTTGGGATTGTAAAACTTGCTGCCCAGTGATTACACATACCGATCGTGGAAAGTCCTTCGCAATCGCAAAGAAAAAAATCTTCAATAGCAAAAACTTCTACACGAACACGCTTACCAAGTCGCAAATACGGTGACCAGTCACCCAACCCTACGTGATCGCAGACAGCCTCACGCGATCGCGATGAACAGCCGCGTGAAAATCCCAGGCCTCTCCTTCCTTCTTCGCGAACGTGTCCATCCACCTGCGTTCGCGATGCACAAAAGCTCAGAACTCCGCGATCGCGACCAAAACCCCGCAAATGCATAGAACAAATATCCCACCTACTAGAACTGATCCTTCACGATCGTGATCCTCTTTTCGCGGTCATGAAAGAGGAAACCATAAGCACAGATAATCAGCAATTCAACAAAGTCCAAAATGAGTCCGAACTTGATCCGAATCACACCCGAGGCCCCCGGGACTTCATCCAAAAATACCAACAAGTCCTAAAACACGATACAAACTTAGTCAAAGCGTCAAATCACATAAAACAACATCAAAATCACGAATCCCACCCCAATTCAAGCATAATGAACTAATAAACTTCTAACTTCTAAAACTTATGGCTAATCATAACAAACCAACTTCGATTGACATCAAATTTTGCATACAAGTCATAAATGATACAACGGACCTACTCCAACTCCCGGAACTAAAATCCGAACACGATATCAACAAAGTCAACTCTCGGTCAAACTTCTCAACCTTCCAAATCTTCAACTTCCAACTTTTACCAATTCAAGCCAAACCGACCCACGGACCTCCAAATCACTAAATACGCCTAAGTCCAAAATCACCATATGAAGCTATCGAAACCATCAACACTCTATTCTGAAGTTGTTTACACAAAAGTCAACATCCAGTCAACTATCTTAACTTAAGCTTCCAACCTTGGGACTAAGTGTTCCAATTCACTCCGAAATATCCGCCAAACCAAACGAACTAACCCAACAAGTCACGTAACCACAAGTAAATATAAAATAAGCAATAAACAGGGGAACGGGGCTGCAATACACCAGATGACCGGCCGGGTCATCACACTTGATTAGGTGGGCAATTTATTTAGAGCTATATGTAGTAAGGTCATAAGTTGAAGAGATCTTGAAAAAATACAATCAGAAATTGCTGAAATAACATGTGAGCTTGAAAGTATTTTCCATCCAACATTTTTTGACATAATGCCACATTTGCCAATTTATTTGGTGAATGAAATTAAGTTACGGGGTCCGGATCAACTTCGTTAGATGTATCTTATTGAGAGGAAACTATGTAAGTACAAAGCGTTTGTACGTAATTGATCTTGTCCAAAAGCGTCAATAGCAGAGGGGTTTTAGGCTGATGAATGCTTGACTTTTTGTTCGAGATACCTACATCATGGCATGAAGACAAAATTCAGTCGGTACCAAACTGTGGATGATGAGTGCTCTCAAAATTTGTCACCTATATTCCCTAATATAGGACACCCAATTAGAAGTAAGAAAAAATTACTTTGCTCATGGATTCGCAGTTATGTATTGAATCACATTGATATGCTCTGTACAATACTGGATATGAACAAATGAAAAAGTTTATCGAGTAAGATAAATTATATAAGCATTTATTTATATTTTATATTTTTCTTTATTGTATGATTAAACTTGAAATATTAATGGTTGCAGGAAACATAAGAATTTAATTGTTAATCATAGTAGATCAAATGCGTGGGAAAGAGCGAGGAATCATAGTTTGAAATTCAATAATCGGTTTAAAGAGAAAGTTAAAAATATTGCAGCACCAGATTATTTACGATGGCTAGCCAAATGATCCAATATGGTGGCCAAAAGATATACTGCATATTTTATTAATGGATATCAATTTTATACAAAAGAACGGGATTCCCGATGCAAGACTGAAAATAGTGGAGTGACTTTATCCGCAATAAAAAATAGTTTTGCTAGTGCTAGGGACCAAAATCCCATCGACGGTGAGGTTATCTATTATGGAGCTATTCAGGATATCACTGAGGTTGATTATTGGGATTGTTTTAGCATTGTACTATTTACATGTGATTGGTTTTGTAATAAAATAGATGATTATGGGTTAACTTTGGTGTACTTCAATAGGCTATGAAGTACAAATGATCCTTTTGTGTTGGCATCATAAGTTTATCAAGTTTTTTATGTGGAGAATCCAATTGATAAATGTCACGACCCAAAATCTAAACTCATCGTGGTGGCGCCTAACACACCGGCTAGGTAAGCCGAAAGATGATAATAAAGGAAAAGAGAACGACGGAACCTCTAGAAATAGCATAACTGAAATCTCAATACAACAAACACTGGTAATACAAAAGGAAATCCCCCAAAAACTGGAAATATAGAGTCATGAGCTCTAAAACTGGATACAAGTCTGAAACTGAACAATAACAACACTGTCTGAACTATAACAACAGTATATAAGTAAAAGACAAGTCAAACTGCGACCAAGGATGCAGCTCTACCTCGCCTCTCACAGATAGTCCAACAAGCAAGCCTACTACTGATAACTCGTCCCCACACCTAGATCTGCACAATTAAGTGCAGAGTGTAGTGTGAGTACAACCGACCCAATGTACTCAATAAGTATCGTAACTAACCTATGTAGTTTCATCTTTAAAACAAGTACAGAACAATAATGAAATAAAGTCATAAAGCACAGGAACAAACATCTCTGTGTGTATGTGTTGTTTCTCAAATACTCTACTCAGTCAATATTTGGCATATAGAGATGATATGCAGTTAAATTAGATAAATAATCAAGGAAATTGCAAGTAAAGATGAAATGCAAAATCCAAACAAAACACTAGCCAGACTTCCTCAACCTTGCCATATCCGTACCAAATCACTGATCAATATTCCTCAATAACCGCATGTACACCATCAAGAGAGAAACATGAGAGGGTGATCATATAGGGATGGATCCATATCCACATGCAAGCACAGCTAATTCAACGTGCTACCAGCCTGGCATGGTCACAGGCTCAATATCATAATTCACCCTACGTGGTCACAGGCATATCAGTACAACAATCCGCTCGGCGTGGTCACATGCATAACAACAACAATCCGCCCGACGTGGTCACAGGCATAACAACAACAATCTGCCCGGCATGGTCACAGGCACCTAGTATGATCGTATCACACATGAGCAAATAAACAAGAATAAATATATGTGATGAATGAATATCAAATCTCATGCTCCTAGACTGGTATAAATGATATGCTAAAGTTTAACAAAGTGTGCTATCATAGCTCAAATCAGAAATTTCATCACAAAATAGCATTTATCAAGTTCATTCAGGGATTAAACCGCTATGTAGCCTCTAACATGGCTCAAATTGTTCACAATAATGTCACAAAGGTGAGAAACATCATAGCTTAAATCTTAACAGTCCAATCTAGGCATATCGTAGCCTAAGAACAACTCGAGCATGGATAAATACCCTCGGTGTTAGCATATGGGCTCAAACCCCACATGTGCGCACCCAAATAACATGCAGCTATCACAATAATTCAGGCAACTAGTGCCTCAACCAAGTTTAGATAAGATACTTACCTCAATAAAATTAAATCACTCTGCTAGCAAGCCCTTCCCGCGTGTATCAATCTTCGGGTGGCTTGAATCTAGCCAAAAATAATGTAATACTATCAATAAAAGTTATAGGAATTGATTCTAAATGATAAATGTAAGATCTTTAACCAAAATCAAAAAGTCAGCCCCGGGACAACGCCTAGAAACCCGACAAAGTTTACAAAATCTCAATACCCATTCAACAACGAGTCCAACCATATCAAAATCATCTAATTCCGACCACAAATCGACCCTCAAATCCCAAAATCTTACTCACCAATCCCTAATCCAAAATTCCCCAAATTTCACCTCAAAAACACATAATCTAGGTGGGAAAATTGATGGGTATTCAATATAAATGGACAAAAGTGATCAAAAGTAGATCACCTCTTGATTTGTAGTGAAATCCCTCACAAACATCTCCCCTAGCCGAGCTCCACAAGCCAAAATATGAAATAATACTCTAACCCTCGTTTTGAAATTTTAAATAGTCTGCCCAGTTGTTCCCCTTCGTGATCGCGGAAATTCCCTCGCGATCGCGAAGAACAAAGTTTACTGCCCTCATGAAATTTTCTACACAAAGGCGAACTACCACAAGCGATCGCAAAGAACAAACGCGTGAACTTTCCAGACCTGCCCTTCCTTCTTCACGGACACGTGCATCACCCGTGTTCGCGATGCACAACTAACTAAAGATCCGCGATTGCGTCAATAAACTCTCAAAGGCATTGAACAAAAATCTCCCTGCCACAATTAACCTTCACGCGATCATCTAAGAGGAAACCAGATACAAAACAAATAAGCAATTATATAAGGCCAAACTCAATCTGAAATCAATCTGAATCTCACCCGAGGCCCCCGGGACCCCATCCAAACATACCAAAACATCCTAATACATTATAGGAACTTAGTCAAAGCCTCGAATCACACCAAACAACATCAAAAATATGAATCACACTCCCATTCAAGCCTAGTGAAACTAATTGATTTCCAACTTCCAAAACCAATGCCGAAACCTATCAAACCAATTTCAATTGACCTCAAATTTTGCACATAAGTAATAAATGGCACAACGGACCTACTCCAACTTTCGGAACCAAAATCTGAGCCTGGTATCAACAAAGTCAACTCTTGGTCAAACTTCTCAACTTTCAAAACCTTCAACTTTCCAACTTTTGCCAATTCAAGCCAAAACAACCTACGGGCCTCCAAATCAATATTCGGACATACTCCTAAGTCCAAAATCACCATATAAAGCTATCAAAACCATCAAAACTCTATTCCAAAGTCGTTCACTCCTATGTCAACATCCCGTCAACTTTCTCAACTTAAACTTCTAACCTTGGGACTAGGTATCCCAATTCATTCCGAAATATCCCCGAAACCAAACCAACAATCCCGGTAAGTCACATAACCAAAATTTAACATAGAATAAGAAATAAATGGGGGAGCGGGGCTATAATATTCCAAACAATCTGTCGGGTCATTACATTCTCCCCCTCTTAAATAAATGTTCGTCCTCAAATGGGTCTAGAACATACCTGGAGTCTCAAATATGCATGGATATATGCTCCGTATATCCTGCTCTGTCTCCCAAGTAGCCTCCTCGACTAGCTGGCCTCTCCACTGAACTTTCACTGAAGCTATATCCTTTGATCTCAACTTTCAAGCCTACCGATCCAAAATAGCCACCGGCTCCACATCATGAGTCAAATCCCCATCTAACTGAACCGTGTTGAAGTCCAAAACATGAGAAAGATTACATGGAAATGCAAGTTTGTAGGCCACCTCTCCAATCCTTTTAAGCACCTCAAAATGGCTGATATACCGAGGGCTCAACTTGCCCTTCCTCCCGAACCTCATCACACCCTCATGGGTGATACTCTGAGCAATACCTTCTCTCCTACCATATATGCAACGTCACGAACCTTCCGATCATCGTAACTCTTTTGTCTAGACTGTGCCGTACAAAACCGATCCTGAATCAACTTGTCCTTTTCTAAGGCATCCTGAACCAAATCACTACCCAACACCCTAGCCTCACCCGGCTCAAACCAACCAACCAGAGACTGACACTGCCTCCCATATAAGGCCTCATAAGGATCCATCTAGGTACTCAATTGGCACCTATTGTTGTAGGCAAACTATGCAAGCAGTAGAAACTAATCCTAAGAACACCCGAAATCCATAAAGCAAGCGCGTAGAATATCCTCCAATATCTTGATGGTACGCTGGACTGCCCATCCATCTGAGGGTGGAATGCTGTGCTCAAATCAACCCGTCTTCCCATCTCTTGCTGCACTGCTCTCCAAAACTGCGATGTGAATTGTGTGTCCCAATCATAAATAATGGACACCGGCACACCGTGAGAACGAACAATTTAGCGGATATAGATCTCAGCCAATCACTCTAAAGAATAAGTAGTCACCACCGAACTGAAATGTGCAGACTTAGTAAATCAGTCCACAATCACCCAAATAGCATCAAATTTCTTCAAAGTTCATGGGAGCCCAACAACGAAGTCCATGGTAATATGCTCCCATTTCCACTCAGGAATCTCAAGCTTCTGAAGCAAACCGCCTGGCCTCAAATACTCGTACTTCACATGCTGATAGTTCAAGCACCAAGCCACATACTCCACTGTATCTTTCTTCATTCTTCTCCACCAATATTGTTGCCTCAAGTCTTGATACATCTTCGCGGAACCCAGATGAATAGAATATCGCAAACTGTGTGCCTCTTTAAGAGTCAACTCATGTAACCTATCCACATTGGGCAATCAAATCCGACCCTGCACCTGTAACACCCCATCATCTCCAATAGAAAACTCCTTGGTATCACCGTGTTGTACTGTGTCCTTAAGGACAAGTAAATGGGGGTCATTATACTGACGCTCTCTGTTGCGCTCATATAAAGAAGACCGAGAAATTACGCAAGCTAGAACCCAACTAGGCTTCGAAATATCTAACCTCATAAACTGATTGGCCAAGGCCTAAACATCTGATGCAAGTGGTCTCAGGCTACCCATACTCACCGCTTTTCTACTCAAGACATCGGCCACCATATTGGCCTTCCTGTGATGATAAAAAATTGTGATATCATAGTCTTTAAACAGCTCCAACCATCTCCGCTGCCTCACATTTAGATCCTTTTGATTGAACAAGTGTTGTAGACTTCGATGATCTGTAAATACCTCACAAGACACGCCGTAAAGGTAATGCCTCCAAATCTTTAATGCATGAACAATGGCTGCTAACTCTAAATCATGAATGGGGTAGTTTTTCTCATGGGGCTTCAACTGGCGTGAAGCATAAGCAGTCACCCTACCCTCCTACATCAAGACACACCCAATACCAATCCGAGAAGAATCACAATACATTGTATATGAACCCGATGCTGAAGGCAAAACTAGAACTAGAGTTGTGGCCAATGAAGTCTATAAATTCTAAAAGCTATCCTCACACTAATCATACCACCTAAATGGGGCACCCTTCCAGGTCAATCTAGTCAAAAGTGCATCAATAGATGAGAAACCCTCCACAAATCGATGATAATATCCGACCAAACCAAGGAAACTCCGAATCTCAGTAGCTGAAGACGGTCTGGGCCAACAATAAACTACCTAAATCTTCTTTGGATCTACCTTGATACCATCACTGGACACCATGTGCCCCAAGAACGCCACAGAATCAAGCTAGAACTCACACTTGGAGAATTTAGCATAAACCTTTTTCTCCCTCAACGTCTGTAGTACAATCCTCAGATGCTGCACATGCTCCTCCTGTCTACGTGAGTACACCAGTATATCATCAATGAATATTATAATAAAAGAATCAAGATATGGCTGGAATACAATGTTCATCAGATGCATAAATGTTGTTGGGGTATTAGTTAGCCCAAAAGACATCACAAGGAACTCGTAGTGACCATAGTGGGTCCTGAATGTCGTCTTCAAGATATCAAAATCTCTAATCCTCAACTGGTGATACAGAACCTCAAATCAATCTTTCAAAATACTCTAGCTCCCTGAAGCTGGTCAAATAAGTCATCAATGCGTGACAATGGGTAATTGTTCTTTATTGTAACTTTGTTCAACTGCCTATAGTCAATGTACATCCGCATAGTACCATCCTTCTTTTTCAGAAATAGAACCAGTACACCCCAAGGTGACATACTAGGCCTAATGAACCCCTTATCAAGAAGATCCTGAAGCTGCTCTATTAGTTCCTTTAACTCTGCTGGTGCCATACGATACGGAGGAATAGAGATGGGCTGAGTGCCCGGCACCAAGTCAATAAAAAAATAAATATCATTGTCAAATGGCATGCCCGGCAGGTCTGCACGAAACACATCTGGAAAGTCTCACACTACTAGAACATAATCAATGGTAGGAGTATCAGCACCAACATCCCTTACAAAGGCCAAATATGCCAAATATCCCTTACCTACCATCCGTTGTGCCTTTATATATGAGATCAATCTACTGCGAACATAGTCCAAAGAACCTCTCTACTCAATACTAGGCAATCCCGGCATTGCCACGTCACGGTCTTAGCGTGACAATGAAGAATAACATGACATAGTGACAACCATTCCATGCCTAGAATCACGTCAAAATAAACCATACTAAGCAGTAAGAGATCAACTCTCATCTTTAATCCCCCAATAATCACAATACATGATTGATATACACAATCCACAATAATAGAATCACCCACCAACATAGATACATAAACTGGAATAACTAAGGAATCACGAGGCCTCTCCAAATAATGAGCAAAGTACGATGATACATATGAATAAGAGGGACCATGGTGAAATAATATGGAAGCATCTCTATGGCACACTGAAACAATACATGTGATCACTGTGTCTGAAGCAACAATCTCTGGTCTGGTAGGAAAAGCATAGCATAGGGCCTGAACACCACCTGATCGACCTCCCCCTCTAAGGCGGCCTCGAGCTGACAGGGCCCCATCTCGAGGTGGCTACGGGGGTGGTGTAGTTGATGGTGCTGGAAACATAGGCTGGGATCTCTGTTGTGGAACCCTGCTCATAAGTCTGGGGCAATCTCTCTTAGATGACTCAAATCCCTGCACTCATAGCAACCCCTCATGATAGGATGCTGACCCTAATAACCCGAGGAACTGCCTGTAGAAACCTGGGAAGACAAAGCATGGTAAGAACTCTATGCTGGAAACACAATGAATGATGAATGACCCAAACAAGCACTGTAGGAACCATGTTTAATTGATGCAACATGATGAACCAGACTAGTCATCTGAGCGGGCATATAAGGACGACCCTGCTGTGATGGGATTGTCCTCCAGATGAGGTACTACTGAAACCACCCAAACCACGAAGTCTCTTGGCCTCCCTCTCCTCACGCTCCTGACTGTGGACCTACTCTAGGTGCCTAGCAATATCAACCACCTCAAACCTCGCACCCGATGCAATCTCTCGAGTTATGATGAAATGTAGTCCAAAGTTGAGGCCATCAATGAACCTCCTAATCCTCTCCCTCTTAGTGGGAACCAACCATATCACATGATGAGCCAACTCTAAAAAACTCATCTCATACTGGGTCGTTGACATCCCCTCCTAGCGTAGCTGCTCAAACTACCTATGCAACTCCTCCCTACGATTCTGTGGAACTTCTCTAAGAAGAGAACTGAGAACTCATGCTATGTAAGTGGTGCAGCGCGGCTGACCTTCTCAACTCATAGGCCTCCCACCATCTAAAGGCTACCCCGACAGCTGAAAAGTAGTAAACGAGACTCCACTTATCTCTAGAATACCTGTCGTGCAAAGGATCCGTTGGCACCTATTTAAGAAATTCTAAGCATACTCTGACTCAGCCCCACTAAACTCTGGAGGCTTGAGCCTCCCAAACTGCTCTAGCCTCTTCTGCTCCTCGCCACTCAAAAGTGGACCAACTTGGGTTTGGACAGCTACAACCAACTGGGCTGGCAGTACCCCCGGTGTCTGAAGTCCCTGAGCCATCTGCTCTGGAGTACGGGGACGGGAGTTTGAGCACCTCCCCTAGCCTGAGAAGTGGATGGTGCAGCCGAAACTGAGACTGCCTAAGCCAGACTTGTGCATATAGTCAATATCTGGGCCAACGCCTACTGAAGGACTAAAATCACAATGAGCACAGTAGGTGCCTGAGCTGGTCCCATTGGCTCAACCATATCTGGTACCTGCTCCCGAGCTGGAGCAACTAGTGGCTCCATGAGTGTTGCTCTAGCTGTAGTATGAGCCATACCTTTGCCTCTATCGTGGCCCTAGCTGGTGGAACTGGTGGTCGTCTGCCTTATCCCGTCGCACGTGTCCTCACCATTTTTAAGAGAATAGAATAATAGAAATTTAGTTTCTGTAATCAACAATCCGCTCGACAAGAATACAAGACTCTACTAAACCTGCTCTTAACTCTTAATAGCTATGAACCTAGGGCTCTGATACCAACTAGTAACGACCCAAAATCCAAACCCATCGTGATGGCACGTAACACACTTGTTAGGCAAGCCAAAACATGATAATAAAGGATAATAGAACAATTGAACCTCTATAAATAGCATAACTAAAATCTCGATACAACAAACACTGCTAATACAAAAGTAAATCCCCTAGAAACTGGCAAATACAGAGTCATGAGCTCTAAAATTGGATACAAGTCTAAAACTAAACAATAACAATACTGTCTGAACTGTAAAAACAGTATATATATAGGGAAATGACAAGAAAAACTACGACCAAGGATGCAGCTCTACCTTGCCTCTCGCAGGTAGTTTAAAAAGCAACCCTACTGTTGATAACGAGTCCACATACCTGGATCTCCACAATTAATTGTAGAGTATAGTACGGGTACAACCGAGCCAATGTACTCAACAAGTATTGTAACTAACCACAGCGAAGGAAAAGAAGCACAAATTATAAAATGATGCTAGCTATCACCTGTGCAGTTTTATCTTTTTAAACAAGTACAAAACAATAATGAAATCAAGTCATAAAGTACATGAAGAAACATCTGTGTGTGTATGTGTACAGTTTCTCAAATACTCTGCTCAGTCAATATTCGGTATATAGAGATGATATGCAATTAAATCAGATAAATAATCAAGGAAATTTCAAGTAAAGATGAAATGCAAAATCCAAACAAAACACTGGCCAAACTTCCTCAACCTTTCAATATTCGTACCAAACCACTGATCAGTTTTCCTCAATAACCACTTGTACACCATCAAAATAGAAACATGAGAGGGTGACCCTAGGCGGATGGATCCATATCAACGTGCTACCAGCCCGGCGTGGTCTTAGGCTCAATATCATAATCTTCTCGGCGTGGTCACAGGAATAACAGTACAACAATCCGCCCGGCATGCTCACAGGCATAACACCAACAATCCGCCAATGTAGTCACAAGCATAACAATAATAATTCGCCCGGCATGGTCACAGGCATAACAATAATAATTTGCCATGCGTGGTCACAAGCACCCAGCCCAATCGTATCACACATGAGCAAATAAATAAGAATACATGTATGTGATGAATGGATATCAAATCTCATGCTTCTGGACTAGTATAAATGACATGATAAAGTGTAGGCATGTGCAAAGTGTGCTATCATAGCTCAAATCGGCAATTTTATCACAAAATATCATTTATCAAGTTCATCTAGGGATTAAACCTCTACGTATCCTCTAACATTGCTCAAATAGTTCACAATGACCCGACCGGTCATTTTGAGAGTTAGCATTCCGTTCGGTGGTGTAAGGTCTCGAGATGTTCGTATTGTGTATTATGACTTGCGTATGCGGCCGTGTTCGATTTTCGGATGATTCAGGATCAATTTTAAAGCTTAAGTGGTAAGAGTTGACCGGAGTTTGAATTTTGTGTAGACAACTCCGAAATTGTGTTTTGACTTTTCCAATAGCTTCGTATGGTGATTTTAGACTTAGGCGTATGTCCGGAGTTGGATTTGGAGGTCCGTAGGTTGATTTGATGAATTTTGGCGAAAGTTAGAAAAATAAAGGTTTGGAAGGTTGAGAGGTTTGACCGAGAGTTGACTTTGTGGATATTGGGTTCGGATTGTGATTTCGGGACTTGAAATAGTTCTGTTGTGTCATTTGGGACTTGCATGCAAAATTTGACGTCATTCCGGGTTAATTTCATATGATTCGGTGCGAGTTGTAGAAGTTGGAAGTTTATAAGTTTGATTTAAGGTGCAATTCGCAATTTTGATACTGTTTGATGTTATTTGAGGCCTCAATCAGGTTCGCGTTATGTTATGGGACTTGTTGGTATGTTCGGAGGGGGTCCCGGGGGCCTCGGGTCAGTTTCGGGGTAGTTTTTGACCACTTTTAGGCCATTTTTAGTTGATAGGTTTTGGCTATAGAAGTGTGCATTGCGATCGCGGATTTGCAGTCTTGTTCGCGTAGAGCAAAATGAAAAAGAATGACCTATAAATCGCGTTCACGGAGGAATCTTAGCGTTCGCGAAGAAGAAATTCTACTAGCACTGAGCCGACTTTGGGAACTTATATCTTGCAATCAATAAGGAATTTGGAGATGATCCAAAAATGAAAGTTGTAGAACATTGTGTCTGGTTTCCAGCAAAGTCAAATTGTTTGTCATTTGGAGCTTTGTACAAAAGGCTATGGCTGATATAATGCAGGCTATTTGAGAAGAGTTTGGGAAGGCTAATGGATATTTTTGTTCATAGCGATCTCGCGGGGAATGGCCGTGATAGCGAACGGTAAAATATGTGATGTAAAATTTTTGAATTGCGATAGCGAGGTTGGTGACCGCAATCGCGAAGAGTACCTCTGGAGCAGTGTTTAAAGTACTCTATTTCAAAGGTCTTGGTCATTTTTATCATATTTTGAGCTCTGGAGCTCGGATTTGGACAATTTTGAAGGGGATTTTCATCGGATTTGGATTGGGGTAAATGTTCTTTACCCAGATTAGATTATATTTCATTATTTTATCTTTGTTTTTATCATTAAATTAGTGATTTGAATTGGAGAAAATGAGAATTTTTGTAAAAACTTTCAAAAATATAAAATGAGGATTTGAAGGTCAATTTGATGTCGGAATTGGATTATTTTGGTATGGTTGAACTCGTTTCGGAATGAGAGTTCGGATTTTATAAATTTTTTTGGGTTTCGAGGTGAGGGCCTGAGGTTGACTTTTTGTGTTGACTTTTTAGTTTTCATTAAAGATCGAAGCTTTATTATCTGAAATTGTTTCCTATGGGTTTTATTTATGATATTAAGTTATTTTTGCTAGATTTGAGCCATCCGGAGATTGTTTTACACAAGAAGATCATTTTAGATACTGATTTGGCTTCTTTGAGGTAAGTATCTTGCCTAACTTTGAGTGAGGGAACTATCCTTTAGGATCTGAGTCATTTGTGCAATTTGTGTTATGTTAAAGTCGTGTACGCGAGGTGACGAATGCGTACTCAGGCTTATATCTGGAAATTGACTGGTTTAAATTCTTAGGCTTCTTTCATATATTGGTTTGAAATTGTTAACACATGTTATATCTTTTATTTGTTATGTTTACTCTCACATGCTTTAATTGAATTTGTTAGCACATGTCATATTCTTTACTTGTCAAGTATACTCTTACATGCTTTATTTGAAGTTGTTACCTCTTTTATCATTATGTGCCTTCCTTTATTGTCAAGTTATTCTTAATTGAAATTACTGTTACATGATACCCTTTGTTGTCAGGTTATTCTCGTGCATTAGACGTGGTTGCTATTTCGGGCCATCTCTTTCGTTGTTAGCATATTTCATACACTAGATCCGAAGTTTTCCATTTAATAGAAATACCTTTATTATCGAGTTTGTCCTTAGGCAATTAATTGAAGTTGAAATTGAAAGTCATTAATCTATTTTATTTGAAGTTGTGTTTAAAGGGGGTGTTATTCATTCTTGAGTTACTTTCCCATTCATTTGTTGTTAATTGAAATTGTATACACATTGTGTTTGAGCCGTGGGCTATTTGTTGTGGAAATATTGATATTATTGGTTCTTTTGGATGGTTGTGGCCTATGGGCACTTGTGGTATGAGTTGATATATCGTGTTGTTATGATGTTAGCACATGTGAATTGTTGTGTGGATTGGTTGTTGTTATGCGGAGCATAAGGGTGACATCTCATTATTGTTGTTATGCAGGGCATAAGGCTGGCATCTCACTGTTGTTGATTGTGTGGAGTGATACGGGCGGCTATTGTGTTATTGTCCAGGCGGAGCAATAAGGGTGGCTATTATACGTATGATACGGGTGGCTATTGGAGTGATACGGGTGGCTAATGATATTGTTAGGGTGGAGTGATATGGGTGGCTATCGGAGAGATAAGGATGGTAATTTCAGGGATGATGTGTGATGGCCTGGGGGCATTTTGTTGGTGATATTCATGTGATGGTGTGTTTTATCTTGTGTATGTCATACACCCTACGTGACTTGTGTGTTGATTCGATGAGCTACTCGATGTCTTTGATATTACTTATTGACTTGGGCTATAATAGTACACCCGCACAAGCATACACCGTAGCATGCCACTTATCCTAATTCAGGAGTATGAAACTTGACATTTATTGATCATGCCCATGTATTCTTGTATTATCTACTTTCATGCTGATATTGAGCCTGTGACCATGCTGGGCAGATTGTGATATTGAGCATGTGACCATGCTGGGTATTGTGATATTGAGCATGTGACCATGCCAAGCGGATTGTGATATTGAGCATGTGACCATGCTGGGCAGATTGTGATTGTGAGCCTGTGATCATGCTGGGCGGATTAATATATTGGCATGTGAGTAGTCCATGTGGTTGTGATTAGAAATGTGGGCACAATGTGTCGTGAGCATATGATGGTGGGGTGATACCTGTGACTTCTGACTATGAGATGAGGTATCTCGGAGTAATTTCGTTGCAAAACTTGTGCTAGAATGGCATGGCTTAATTCATAGTTATTGTTTTCCTTATTTGGTTTCAATGGTACTTTCACGGTGTTCGTATTACTTTACTGTTTATATCATATGTTGATTCTTGTTGCCATTTACTGATTCCTGCTTTCATTATTAGCTTTAAACTTCTATATTGCGCATGTTATTTTGACTAGTAGGTGTCTTGACTTGTCGCTCGTCACTACTCCACCGAGGTTAGTCTTGATACTTACTGGGTACGGATCATGGTGTACTTATACTATACTTCTGCACATTTTTGTGTAGAGCCATGTATTGGAGATATCGAACTCGGGCAGAGTTAGCTTATTTATCGCAAGGATTCAAGGTAGAGCTGCTTGGTCATCGCAGTCCCTTGGAGCCCTTTCCTTTTATTGTACTGTCGTCTTGTTACTTGAACAATATTGTATTTCGATATTTGAGATCTTTTCATGTATTCAGCTAGAGTTTGTGACTCTGTGTTACCTAGTCTTGGGAGGTTGTATGATTATTATCGTTTGGCTCGTTTCGCTTTTGTTTCGGTATTCATATTAACCTCTATTTTAAATTATCATTATTAAACTGGCTTAATTGTTGAAACTAATCGACTTACCTAGTCTTACAGTATAGGTGCCATCACGATGCCTTTGGTGGGATTTTGGGTCGTGACAAGGTTGTATCGGAGCTCTAGGTTCGTAGGTTTTACGAGTCACGAGCAAGTTTAGTAGAGTCTTGCATGTCGGTATGGAGACGTCTGTACTTATCTTTGAGAGGCTACAGAACTATTAGGAAAAACTCCACTTCTTTCATTCTTGTCGTACAGATTTGTTGATTTTGATGTTTGAGCCTTTGTATCTCTATTCTCTCATAGATGGTGAGGACATATGCTACCGGATCACCCGAGCAGACACTCGTGCCCCCTGCTAGAGTCGCGAGAGGCTGGGGCCGAGCTAGAAGTCGAGGAGGGGCACATATCGTAGCTAGAGCATGTACTAGAGCAGCAATTGAGGAGCCGCCAGTAGCTCCGGTTGGGGGACAGACACCGGAGGCGCCTGTTGTTACCCTCGAACTTCAGGAGACTTTAGCGCAGTTCCTTAGCATGTTTGGCACATTGGCTTAGGCGGGATTGATCTCTGTTACAGCAGCTACTTCGCAGTTTAGGGGAGGAGCTTAGACTCCCACCGCCCGTACTCCAGAGCAGCGGGCTCACATTGGTCAGGTTCCGGGTGTTGTGCCGGTACAACCTGTTATTCCGGTTTAGCCTTAGATCAGGCCGAGGCATCAGAGGAGGAACAGAAGAGGCTTGAGAGGTTCAAGAGGTATAGTTCCCCTACTTTTAGTGGCACGACTACCGAGGATGCACAGGGCTTTCTAAAGAAGTGTCACCATATCCTCCGTACCATGGGTATTGTGGAGGTAAGCGGAGTTGCTTTTACTATATTTCAGCTATCGGGGTAGCGTATCAGTGGTGGTAGGTTTATGAGGAGGGTAGACCAGCCGATGCAGCACCACCCACTTGGGCTCAGTTTTCATAGATATTCTTGAGGGAGTTTGTACCCAAGAACCTCCGGGACGCCTGGCGCACAGAGTTCGAGCAGCTATGTCAGGGCACCATGACGGTGTCAGAGTATGCCATCAGCTTCAGTGAGTTACCCCATCATGCACTTACTTTGGTTCCTATAGTAAGAGAACAAGTCCACAGATTTATTGAGGGGCTCAGTTACGGCCTTAGATTCAACGTGGCTCGGGAGTTGGAGACTGATACTCAATTTCAGCAAGTTGTAGAGATTTTCAGGAGATTAGAGCGTATTCGGGGTGAGGAGAGGGAGGATAAGGAGGCCAAGAGATCTCGAGGTTCTAGATGATTCATTGGATTCTACACTTCAGCTATGAGCCATCATGGCGGAGGCTCGGGCAGTCGGCCAGTCCAATCTGCACTTCAGACTACTCGTGGTGCTCCAGTTAGTTAGGGTACTCATATGGGGCAGTCATCTTTTAGTTTAGCACCTGCACGGGGTTCCTATAGCGGCCATTCCAATTATCCGGCACCGACTCAGTACGAGCAGCCACGCCCGCAGAGGGGTTGTTATGAGTGTGGCGATACTAGGCACATCATGAGAGATTGTCCCAGATGTGGGAGAGGCAGATTTTATTAGAGCACTCATGCTATAGGCTACATTTCAGTTGCTACTCCACCTGTACAGCCAAATAGAAGGGAGGACAGGCAGGTAGAGGGCACCCTAGAGGGGGAGGCCCGGCCCGGCCCATTGATATGATTTCCATTGTAGGGATTAGGCCATTACACCAGATGGTGTCGTTACAGGTATGGTTTCGATTTTTTTATAAAGGAACATCATTCTTATTTTGATTCGTTTCTATTTATCGGGGTGAGACCTCCTATCTTGCTTCATACATGGGTGAGTTTCGTGATTCTTGTACTCTACTTATTTGCTCACCCCTGTTGGAATATTCTATAGTGGTAGCCCGTGTCTATTATCTTGGTTTGTTCACAATCTTGTGTGCACCAATTTTGTGTTCATATTTTCAGTCAGTTGAGCACACATTTCACCCAAAAAACTTTCACAATAAAACCCTCACACTAAACCAACCTCACCCAGCAAGCAAGAACATGTACGTCACACAAGATTTCTATTTTAAAGTTTTAACTCAAGCACTAAAATCTCAAGAGTTTCTACCATTTATCATTTCTCACTAAGCAGTGGAGCAGAAGAAACAAAAAGAAATCCAAGAGATAGGAGAGAAATGCACATACCTTGAGAGTGATGGGTGAACATTTTGCAATGGAATTGAAGTAAGAAGAGGATTGGAGATAGTTTCCAGGGGTTAGGGGAGTATGAGAAAGTTGTTTCTTTGTTTTGAGGCAAAGTGGGCGTTCCTTGTTATTTCCAGTGTTTTAACGTTTAGAAGTTACCTGTTAAACGCGATCACGTGGATAATTTTGTGTTCGCATAGAACTAATTTTCCAAAAAGACGCGATCGCGTTTCTCTTTCTGCGATCGTATAGGGATAGCAAAATTTTTCTTTTCGCAAACGCAAAGAGTTTTATCCGATCGCAGAGTGCAACAGTTTTCTGCAGTTTTCATCAGCTACTATTTTTGGCTGCCCGGTCACCCCGACCTACTCAAATCAACTCCAAAAATTCTAAAACTTGGAAGATTAATCAAAAATAATATACTAAGCTATTCTAAAAGAGGATATTTCAAAAATGACCAAAAAAATTCGAAAACGATGGGTTGCCTCCGACCAAGCGCCGCATTTAACATCGTGGCATGATGCAAGTCAACTTTACCACTTTTCTCTCCACTTGGACGATATGAACTAGGAACCTAACTTGAAATCAAACTTGTGACCACGAGCAACGGGGGGTGGTAAGTAAATGATCAAGCCAAATATTAATTTTTTCATTTTGCGTTTCTTGGCTTTCATGTGAGGAATGTCATTTTGCCTTTTTGAATATGCGAATTGCAAAATGTATGGCTCTTGCTTTTTTTCTTTGCACTTCCATATGGATTCACACGGCTCAATTCCCATATCACCATGCAATTCCAAGGTTGAAAAATGCTTGGAATGAAACCTCAAGCCTTCAAATTGCAAATCATCCCGAATTTTGACATTCTCTTTTTCCCCCGAACTAGAGTCAATCTCAACCATATTTTCATTTGCACCGGTTCACTCTAATTCCATATTTTTCATGGCATCACTAACACTCATGGAGTAAGTTGCCGGATATTCAATACTTGATTCTTCAAAAATGGCCTCCAACATGAGCATCATCCTCTCATTTTGAGCATTTGAAAGTTCTTCCTGGTTTTGATTAAGTGCCAAGGAAGTATTTTCGGCTTCCACATATAAGGAAGGTTTTGGCTATCATTCACCTCCGAGGCTTTTTGGACCTCTAAAGCTTCAAGCATTTCTCTCATTTGTAAGTTCAACCTTTCAAGCACCAAATTATTTTGGAGACTATTTTCAAAAAGCTCCTTCAAGGCATTTTGCTCTTTGTTTCCTCCTTCATGTAGGCATTCTAACGTGAGCTTAAACTCTCCATTTCGACCACGCTCAATTTCTTCCACTTCCATATCCCTATAATTTTCATCACAAAAAGTAGAATCATCATAGTGGGGGCTTGGGGAAGGGAAGGACAAATAAGCACAATTATTCCAATGACCTTTTTGACGACCACACTTATCACAAATACTCCACTCATGGGTTTGAGATTGTGTGCACAATCCACCACCGGGAGAATTTAAATAATTTTGCCACGAGTGTGGTCCTCCACAGAACAAGGGTCATCAAAGTATGAACAAATACCATCAGGCCAATTTTCATTATGTGATGCCATTTTCTTTTTTAAAAAACTAAGAAAATAAACAAGAAACAAGCAAGAAGATAAACAAATATAAGAAAATAATTACACAAATATTCACAAGTTTGGACCAAAGCACTTACGCTTAAATCTCAAACAACCTAAATTACGCCAAATTGTTCCCCGACAACGACGCCAATTTTGATGACATCCAAATCCACTACTAAAAAGTAAATGGACATGGTCGCATGTAATATAATTTACCCAACTATGAGTCGGGGTCGAATTCCACAGAGAACAATATATAGGCGATTAGGAATGTAAGAGAATTATCACTTATTACGCAATGCCAAACACTTAGAATGGTTGTTGAGAAAATATTATAGATAAATGCAAAAATATAAACTAACCTAAAAAGCAAGTAAAATGATCAATGGCTACAAGTATAGATGCATCGGGAATTACACTCAAGTAACGATCCAATGTATTTCACAATTTTACAAATATGAGCGAGTTTATGTTAATTAGCCTTGGATAATAATTCTAGATTAGCTTCTTTCGAAGACTAACAAGACTTCCTAATTGAATTATCCCTAAAACAATTAAGAGATTAAGCACACCCGAATATGGCTACAAGTAGTTCAATCCTATCCCTAGGTAGAATCTATAAAGTGAGGGTTAAAGGCTCAAGTTCTTGTTAATTAATCTTTTCCAACCCCAAATTATCTTTCCCAAAATTAATTCGAAGTTAATGGGCGAGTCCTGGGGTTAGCTAATCCCTTTGGAAACATTAAAGAACAAGAATAATTAAAGAAACAATAAATCACTTCAATATACCTAAAAATCGTTCAATAAGCATAACAGGATATTTAATCTACACTTTAAATATGAATATTCCCATAAAAAAAATTCAAGTATTGGAAAAAGTACTACACACTTAGATATTCAATACAAAGCAAGGAAATGAAGAAATGAGCATAAATGAGTAAGAAATTCTCAATAAAAAGCTTCAAATCTTCAAGCCCCAAGTGTGTGTGCAATAAACCTAGCTCCAAAACTTGTCTTCTCTAGTCTAAGGACTGAAAAATAAGCCAAAGATCCTTTACAAATGAGCTAGGTCGTGTATTAAAAGGTTTGGGATCAAAATTGTGAAATTCCAGAACTGCCCAGATTTCTGCACAGATTTATGAATCGCGATCGTTAAAAGAGGCTTGCGATCGCGAAGAGTAATGATGTAAAGCATTGCGATCGCATATTACATCACGCGTTCGCGTAGAGCATTTCAGAGCAATTGACGAGCTTCTTCATCGCGTTCGCAGAACTAGCCCTGCATTTGCGATGTATTGTTTCCTCCAGCATCGCGTTCACGGTTATACCTTCGCGTTCACGAAGGTTGCCTTCCTCTTTCTTTGTGTTCGCGTACAGCACTTCATGTTTGCAAAGGCTTGCTGTCCTGAAGCTCCGCGTTCGCATCTAACCCTTCGCTTTCGCGAAGGGTAATTTACTGGGCAGTATTTTGTTTGCTTTTTAGCTTCTTTTTGACTCGTTTTCACATGGTTTCTTCACCACCACTCATAAATCACTCGATACCTGAAATATGCCACTAAGCCTCAATAAATGCCTTAATTTCTCAATAAAATCATACAAACGCCTAAGTATCAAGAGGAGATAAGTGGGTAAAATACCAACTTATTACCACCCGCGTTCACGATGCACAACTAACCAAAGCTCCACGATTGCATCAACAAACTGGTGAACAATCTCCCTACCACAATTAACACTACGCAATCGCGACCCCCTTCACGTGATCGTGTAAGAGGAAACCAGGTACCAGAAAATCAGCAATTCCATAAGGCCAAACTTAATTCGAAATCAATCTGAATCTCACTCGAGGCCCACAGGACCCCATCCAAATATACCTACACATCCTATAATATCATACGAACTTAGTCGAAGCCTCAAATCACACAAAATAACATTGAAAACATGAATCGCACTTCAATTTAAGCCTAGTGAAACTAGTGTATTTCCAACTTCCAAAACCAATGCCGAAACCTATCAAACCAATTCCGATTGACCTCAAATTTTGAACACATGTTACAAATGACACAAAGGACCTACTCCAACTTCCGAAACTAAAATTCAAGCCCGGTATCAACAAAGTCATCTCTCAGTCAAACTTCTTAACTTTCAAAACTTTCAACTTTTCAACTTTCACCAATTCAAGCCAAAACGACCTAATGGCCTCCAAATCAATATCTGTACATACTCCTAAGTCCAAAATTGCCATACGAAGCTATCGAAACCATCAAAACTCTATTTCGAAGTCGTTTACTCCTAAGTCAACATCCAGTCAACTTTTTCAACTTAAGCTTCCAACCTTGGAACTAAATATCCCAGTTCATTCCGAAACATCCCAGAACCAAACCAACCACCCCGGTAAGTCACATAACCACAATTGAACATAGAATAATCAATAAATGATGGAACGGGGCTAGAATACTAAAATGATCGAACGGGTCGCTACAAGAAAGATGTTTATTATACGAGGAATAAAGTACATGTTGATTTGAATGATCTAGAGGAAGAGAATCGTCCCAATATTAGAGATACATTTTGGAGGAAACCTAATAATGACATTGGTTCCTCATCTAGATTACTTGATGTTGGCGTTAGATGGTCAAGAGAAGATGTACCCGTCGATATCTTTAATATTCCATCTGATGCATAACATTCACATGATACAATTATGGAATCATCGGAAGAGGGTGATGGGTTTGATGATACTGATTGGGAGTGGATGAAAGCAGACGATTCAATAAGAAAAGTCTAAAATTCTTCTAAGTATATTCTTTTTTGAGTGAGTGATAATTTGTTTTATTATTAATATTTTATGATTATTTTTGTTTATATGATGGATGTGTGGGCACCAGGCTAGACAGGCTTATGAATGAAGTTATCCGGAACAAGGTGGGTGTGGCTTATGTGAAGGACAGGATGCGGGAGGCAAGACTAAAATGGTTCAGATATGTGAAGAAGAGAGGCACAGATGCACCAGTGAGGAGGTTGGTCTTGGAGGGCCAACGGAGGGGTAGAGGCAGGCCGAAGAAGTATTAGGGAGAGCTGATTAGGAAAGATATGGCATTGCTCCGGCTTACCGAGGACATGGCCATAGATAGGAAGGTATGAAGGTTGAGAATCAGGATAGAGGGTTAGGTAGTCAAGCTTTGTCTTTGTTTTGTTACAGTTTCTTTAGTACACCACTTAGTGTCTTTATGTATTTTTGCATTTTGAACTTCTGTTATTACTTGTGGTTGCCTTCGCTTCAGTTTTAACTGTACTAGCTAGTGATAATTGTGTGTTTTTGCCTGTTTTTCCGATTGATTTGCTTATCATTGGCCCTTCCCTTTATCTTCCCTAAGCCGAGGTTCTACCGACAACAACCTTCCTGCCTTTTAAAGGCAGGGGTAAGGTCTGCGTACACACTACCCTCCCCAGACTCCACTTGTGGGAATATACTAGGTTTGTTGTTGTTGATTATTTTTGTTTATATCATTTAGCATATTATTGTGACATGCTTCAATTTTGCAGGATTTGGGATCTAGTAACTTTGTTGCATCTGCTGAATTAATTGATAGAGATTTGGGATCCTTTCGTTCGGTTGTTGTGGCCCGGCCATTCTCCAACATCCTCTTCTAGAAAGGTTCTATATATCTTGATATTCCCTTCTTGAATTTTATGCAAAATTTTAATGTTATGAAAGAAAAAAAGAAAATTTAATGTGTAGCTTTGTGTATTTAATCTCGTGAATTTCTTGAATTTCATGTCTTGGCGATTAGTCCATTACCTATTTTGTTGTTGTTGTTGTTGCCTTTGCTAACCTATTTTGTGTTTGCTTTTCCGAATCTGACAGAGATTTGAATAGTCATGAATCAAGAGGGGTGCTCAAGCAATAATAAAAAATATCCAACCGCATTCCAGCTGGATCACTTGCATCTTTACGAAACCAAAAAGTTTTGTCGTTGACAACAAAAAGAGCATTTCAACCTATAAGGTCAAATAGTAATGAATAATGATAATCAAAAGCTGGATCACTTACATCCTTGCCAAATCAAAGGGTTTCGTCGTTGAAAACGAAAAAAGTCTTTTAAGCTACAAGGTCAAATGAAAACGAAGAACGACAATCAGAAGCTATATTACCTGCATCATTGCAAAACCAAAAAGTTTCACTGTTGACAACAAAAAGTGTCTTTCAAGCTAAAAGGTCAAATGAAAATGAAGAATGACAATCAGAAATAGGATCTCAATTGCAAGAACAAGTACAACAAGTGACACCAAATCCTACCTCTTTAGCAGCACAAGGAGTACATGAACAAGTGCAACAAGCAAATATGGATTCAATCGCTCCTGCATCATAAGTAGTACATGAACGATCTGAGGACTCTACCAATGATGAAGGAATTGAGCAATTAGGGGAACAAGGCAAGTATATATAAATTTTAATCATAAAATTAACTAATAGTAGTGATTGATGATTATCTTTGATTTATATTATTGCAGGCCCCTCAAATGCAAAGTGTACATGGAAGAAAAGAGCGTAAAAAATCATTCTAAATGAGTATAATCAACCCATTAGTCCTACTGCAGCAGCAGTTGTAAAAGAGTTGGGTAGCTTCCTCGACACATTGGCAAGGAGGGGGACTTTTTGTCCTCTTAATATATTTAATTAGAGGAAACTAGACACAAAAGATGATATGTGGAAATATATCAAGGTATGAAGTTTTCAATGTTCCATAAACGTGGATGATATTTCTTTTTTTGTTTTACACTAACCTAATTGAACTAAATTTGTAGGAAAAATATGACATTCCTGACAAAGAGAAAACATGGGCTTTTGAATCAATTGGTACTGCTTGGAGAAAGTACAAGAAGCAGTTGAAGAAAAACCACTTTAAAGCCTATGAGAATGCCGAGCTTCGAATGGAGAATAGGCCGCTAGATGTCTCGGAGTCTCACTTTAAGGATCTTCTTAAATATTGGAACTCCGATCCCTACAAGGTAGTTACATCCATTCTTTTTGTGACCTATTCTCTTCTTGTTTCTGTTTTGGGCCAGTTTCCATGAGACGAACAATATCAGATAAATTGGTTATCATTGAATGTTGTTCGGGTATTACTGTTTACTGTTATAAGACTAAGTACTCAACCATTGAATATTAAAATATGAAATCTGGATAGTTTCTGTTAAGTGATGTTTCATTGATTAGTCAACATGAAAGAACATGAAAGTTCTTAACTTTTGAATGTTTTAAACTGATTATTTCTTTGATTACTATGTGAAGGAGGCATATCTGTCTATATGTCCATGGAAAGAATAGTGAATCCATAATTATAATTAGATAATAATTCCTTGAACCATGCAACTACTAACACTTGCAGTGCCCCCAAAGAATGATCTTGAATGTGCATGTTTTTAGTAACTATCTTCTGCAAGTTAGGTTAAATAACTCCAATAGATTCAGGACCTATTCTCTTCTAAGACTTGCAAATAGGTCCATCAGCTGAATGTTTTGATGTGAGTTAAAAATGAGACCGAATTTTGTTAAACCGTCATTAAACACTTTGAAGTTCTTCAACCTGGAAATGCAAAAGGTGAACGAGATAATGCCTACATATATAGTAGCTTTAGTTTTCAATTTTAAGGGCGGAACTTCAAAACCAACAGGATGAATGTATGAGTTGTTGCAATTTGATTTTGCCGTTTACCCTTCTTGTAACCTTGAGCAATCATTTAAGTTTCCTGATGTAATCTCTTTCCCCAGGTTTAACTTGATAATGAGAGCTAACAAGTTTCCGAATATATAGACAAAATAAAAAAAGAAATACTGAGCCAATGAACCAACTACAACCAGTTTTGTTTCTTCCATTTTGTAAGATTATTACTTCAGGGATATTACTTTAAGAATAAGATCCAGTTTCTGTTTATGTTAAGTGGAAATATTTTCACTGATTGGCAGTCATTGATATGGTAGTTGGCAAGCCTGGAACTTGGTTTAGGTTTTCTATGTTGGTGTACATATATTTAATAATAGTGTAATTCAGATAAACAAAAAAGAAGTGCTCTTTTTTACCTTAATTTAAAATTTGGTCGTTCAAATATATTCACCTGAAAGTTAATATTGGCAGAAAATCTTATTCTTATTAATATCTCACTTCTAGAAAGAAAGCTAGGCAAGTGGTACACTGGAATCAGAGACAAGATACATGGAGTTGTTGGTTGCTATTTGGTTGACTCGTTTATTTATATACCATTTAATTATTAATATAGTTCTTGGTTGCTCTTTGATTGACTTGTTTATTTGCAGAAAATGTCCAAAACCAATAAGGAGAATCGAAATAAGTTGAGGCATCCATGCACTAATTGCAAAACAAGTTTTGTTCTATTCCGCGAGGTTTGATGTTTTCTCTTCTTTTTTAAAAATATGAACTTGCTAACATTACATGGAAAGCTTCTTATACTTGTTTTCATGTAACTAGGCAAAACAGAAGAAAATCTCTGATACTTTGGATACTCTATCAAGTAAGGACATCTTTGTGACTACAAAAAAAAAAAAAAACCTGACCAAGTATACAAAGGCTCATATGACAATACATGACAATACAATTAGTAAAATTGTATGAATTTCTAATTTAAAGTTTGTCATGATTATTTATTTGTTCTTAATTATTGATTCAATTTTATTTACTTAAACTCTTTTATCTTGCATTTGGTTTGTATAGGCTGAAATGGAGAGAATACAATCAACTCAAGAAAGTGTAGATGGCAGTTATTCAGTTGACGCTTTTGCATCAGTCATGGGACCTGAGCGCACAGGTCACGTGAGAGTGTATGGACGAGGGATTACCAAGACTGTCTTAAAAAGGAAAATGAGGGATCTTAGATTCTCTATTGATGCTACTGATGAAAGGATGAAGCAGAAAATTGGAGAAAATGGAAGAGAGGATGGAACAACGAATGCTGAAAAAGTTCAATGCACAAAAGGATGCTATGGAACAAGAAATTACAATGAACGTGGTCGCACGACTTCAACGTCTCAACCCCGATTTGCGATTTGATCCTAACATGCTAATGTTTAGTGCTCGTGCACCTGGACAAGTTTTCTCTACACAACAAGCTTCTATTTAACTACTCAATCGTCCATCTGCTGGCAGTAACAATCAAGGTCAGTCTGTACCAAATGTTACATCTCTGCTCTTTCTTATTCTTCTCCTCTTTTTTTATGTTGCTTCTTCTACCACTATGCTCTTTCTCTCTCTCTCTCTCTCTCGTAATATTATTTTACTGGTTTTAAAGGAGATTTATGATGGAGAAAGAGGGGTTGTTTTTGGAGTCATTTTAAGGAAGTTTTGGCTGCGTTTTGAAGTTGTTTTGTAGCAGCTTTGGGAAGGGGATTTTTACATCTGTTTTGCTCATTTTTTGGGTGATATTTGCAATTGTTTTGCTGCATTTTTGGGTGTTTTTTGCAGCTGTTTTGCTGCTTTTATAGCAGCTTTTCAGTTGGCTTCTCGGCCGTGTTTTTGGGTCGCTTTGGGAAGGAGAATTGCTGCATTTTGCAGTAGCTTTGGGAAGATAATTTTTACAGCTATTTTGCTGCATTTTTGGATGATATTTGTAGCTGTTTTGCTACTGGTTTCTTTTGAAACCCATGCTCTTTTGTTCCTCCATGTCAAGGAACCAAACACATATCCCTATGTTGGTGCAACTACCTTGAAGTTCACCGTAAAATTCATCTTCTGGTAATATCTTGTATAGGCTAATCTTCGGGGCACCATTGTGGCATTGACACACGTTGGTGCAAAGACAACTACCTTGTAAATGCTTCTTGCTTTCCCCATATTAGTAACAGTTCGAGTTACTGAATATGTGCTTCTGAGATTTAGTACCGTAATGGAGGGATAATTTAGTCCATTTGGAGATGCAAAGGTTTGATCACAGGTATTGTTGTCCCTTGTAATCAGATGCAAAGATTTCTCATCATAACCAATTAAGATCAAGGCGTAGTAATAGTCATTTTATAGATAAGGTATGTTTTGTTAATTGACAAACCAGCACCAAGACAGTGCAAGAGAAATACAAAATCATGTATAACGCAGGCTATGCCTGCAGAGGTTGAAAATTTATCATAGCATTCATATCCTACAATTTACACCAAAAAGCTAGTAAAACTCAAGCACTTTATTTCAGTCATGCCGTTTTCTTTTTACCAGTCACTTTGTGCTATGAGCATTCTTAGACCAGATTCTCTATAAGGGTAATGACTTTATTTATCCTTTTTTGTAGGTGGAGTAGTGTAACAACCCGACCGGTCGTTTCATATATTGTAGCCCCGTTCCCCTATTTATCGCTTCCTCTATGCTCATTTTTGGTTATGTGACTTGCCGGGGTGGTTGGATTGGTTTCGGAGGAGTTTTAGAGTGAATTAGGACAGTTAGTCCCAAGGTTGGAAGCCGACGTTTAAAGAGTTGACCAGAGTTTGAATTTCAGGTATGGTTCGACATTTGGGACTTGCTTGCAAAATTTGAGGTCATTCGGAGTTGATTTGACATGGTTTGACATTTGTTTTAAAAGTTGGAAGTTCATTAGTTTCATTAGGCTTGAATTGGGGTGCGTTTCATGATTTCGATGTTGTTTGATGTGATTTGAGGTTTCGACTAAGTTCGTATTTTGTTTAAGGACTTGTTGGTATGTTCGGACGGGGTCCCGAGGGCCTCAGGTATGATTCAGATCAAGTTCGGCTTCATTGGACTTTGTTGGACTGCTGATTTCTGTGTATCTGGTTTCCTCTTTCATGATCGCGAAGAAAGGGACACGATCACGAAGAGTTGTTGCTGGAAGATGGTTATTAATTCATCGCGTTCGCGATATTAGGCACGCATTCGCGAATCTTTGAGAGTCTCAGGTCATCGCGGACGCGAGTAGGTTCACGCGTTCGCGTATAGGAGTTGTTAGCTGGAGCGTCAGGCCTTAAGCCTGCGCGGTCGCGTAGGTCCGCACGTGTTCGCTAAGAGTCATGTCTCATAAGCCACTTTGTTCGTGACTGTGTCTTTGCGTTCACGTAAATTATTTTGTAGGGCAGTGATTATTTGTTCTTCGCGATCGCGATGCATAATACCTGGGCAGAATGTTTAAAACCCATTTCGAGAGTTTGAGTTATTATATCAGATTTTGATTTGTAGAGCTCGGATTTGGGCGATTTTGGAGGGAATTTTCATGATTTGGATCGGCGTAAGTGTTTTTGACTCGGATTTGTTATTATTTCATAATTCCATCTTTGTTTTTAGCAATAAATTAGTGAACTAAAGTGAAGAAATGGGGGACTTTGTAGAAACTTTAAAAAAAATAAAAAATGGAGGTTTGAAGGTCGATTTGAAGTCGGAATTGGATGATATTGGTATGGTCGGACTCGTAATCGAATGGACGTTTAGAATTTGTGAATTTTGTCTGATTCCGAGGTGCGGGCCCAGGGTTGACTGTTTGATTTTGATAAAGATCAAAACTTTATTGTTTGAAGTTGTTTCCTACGGCATTATTTGTTGATATTGAGTTATTTGTGACTAGATTCGAGTAGTTTAGTGGCCGATATGTGTGGGAAGGGTTTGTTGGAGTTTTGATTTGCGTGTTTTGAGGTAAGTAACACATCTAAACTTGGATTTGAGGGCATTTAACTCTGAGAACTACGTTCTATGAAAGACATTGGGTGGACGTACGTGCTAGGTGAGGGGTGTGTGTGCGTGCACCGATATATTCATAGTTTGGGGAGGCCTTTAGGCTATTACCAGGCTTGTTTTGCTATCATATCATGGTATCCCCCTGTTTCCTCTTCTTCTTTGATTAGTTGAACTATGATTCATGTTAAACATCATATCTAGGCTAAGTGCTAACTGTTTGAGACTTGATAGGGCTATTCTTGTTGTTCTGAGTTATAACCTTATTTGCACACATGTTCTCTGTCATCATACTATATATGTGTATAATATCACTGTCTTAGTACTTCTTATTTTATTCCCCACATGTTGTTTATACCGCTTAAGGGTAACACTGTTAAACTGAGTATTTGAGATGTGTCTATCTAAGACTTGAACGGTAAATGACTGAGTTTGGGCCTTAGAGCCGGTTTGGTATTGATTTTGAGGTGATGCGTACGCCAGGCCCATATTGGGCGAAGTATTATTATTTTGGGGCGATGCGTGCACCAGCCTTACCATTGGGCTAATGATTGTGATTAACGCTTGGACAGGATCTGCCCTTCCGGAGTCTGACATGCCAGCAGTGGGCGCAGGCACAGTATTTTATATACGTGCTTGATGATGGAAAGTTATGCCAGGTACCTATACAGTGCTAAGTGTAAATATTTTGATGGATCCACTGTGATACTACTGATTTCCATGTATATGCCACGATCCAAAACCCACTATAGGTCGTGATGGCGCCAACGTCACCGTTAGGCTAGCCAACGATGAACTGCCAACTTAATTATTTATTTTATTATTTTTGAAATAATGAATCTTATTAGATTGAGAAATTAATGCATTAAAAATTGTTGATACATACATTTTGGATAAAATATAAAGTGAAAGTGTGTCAATGTAAAACAAACCATAAGCAAATTCTAGAACATCCCAAAACCCGGTGTCACAAGTACATGAGCGTCTGCTAAAGAGTGCAATAATAATACAACATATGTTAGGAAAATAAAATAGATAGGATAGAGTAAATAAATAAGATGAAGACTCTGAGGGCTGGGGTGCGTAGCATAGAAAGAAGCTCGCCATAAAGTCCCCTCAACAGTTGCGCCTATGTGCCAGGATGACCACCAAATGAACATGTCGGATCCTGCATATTTAGTGCAGAAGTGCAGCGTGAGTACGTAAATCAATGCGTACCCAGCAAGTATCTAGTCTAACCCTGGAGAAGTAGTTATGAGGGATCGACATCGACAGTTACTAGCGGTCCAATAAATAAAATGCAGGAATCATAAGCATGCATGAAATACAAGAATCAATTGAATAAGAAAACAGTAGATAACGAAATCCATTAACAAATATCATCATTTTAAAAATCCCCAAGTGCCATATGCTATCTCAACAAATAAGAACCATCAATTAGATATCCGATCTCAGGTCATAAAGAGAATATTACATAATTTCCAAGTTTAATCAAGAGGGTAATCTCGTGGGTATTCGGACTCCTAGCGATTTTATGCACGGATTATGCCGAGGTCATTCGGCCCGATCCATAGTCGTGTACATACACTGTCGAGGTCGTACGACCTGATCCATGGATGCATCTCATATATATATATATATATATATATATATATATATATATATATATATATATACACACACACACACACACACACACACATACTGCCGAGGCGTTCGGCCCGATCCCAGGAAGAGAAGAAACTTATCGACTTACGAATCGCGTATTTACTATACAAGGTCAGAGACGTAATGTAAACATGATATTTACCATCAATCGATTATCCTACCGAATAGCTCATGGAATTGAGGTTCGATCTAACATGATCTTTATCAGCTTTTACTGACATTCTTCAAATAATTAAGTTAACAATTAAATTCAAGTAATACAATTTATTGCATGATAAAGTCCTAGGTGTACCCGAACATAAACATGAATCTAGCTACGTACGGACTCTCGTCACCTCATGCGTAAGTATCCCTCAGAACAAGTAACACATATCAAATACATCACCTAGGGGTAGTTTCCCCCTCACAAGGTTAGACAGGAGACTTACCTCGCTTTGAAGTTCCATAACCGGCTCCAATGCCTCTCTAATACCTCAAACAGATGCCCATCAATCTAAAACTAGTCAAACAACATGCAAATCAATCAAAATATACTCCAATGCTTATAATTTAACAATTTTTAACAATCCTCAACTCCACTCGAAAAGTCAACAAAGTCAACCCTCGGGCCCACATGCCCGGATTCCGAAAATATTCAAAAATAAACATTATACATAACACCACGAACCCAAAGTATATCATTTATTCTTAATTCCATGCCCAATTTCGTGGTCAAAATCCAAAAATACCAATTCTAGGTCTTCTACCAGGAATCCCACATTTTTCACTTAAATTCCTGAATTAATAAGCCTAAATTCATGTATTTAACTCACAACGTATAGAAATCACTTACCTCACGATTGATGATGAAAATGGCGCTCCACAATTGCTCCAAAGTAGGATCCCATAGAAGAAAGGAAGTGAAAATGAGCCAAACCCCCGATTTAAAACAACACTGCCCAGTCCGACCTTCGCGAACGCGGCCTTACCCTCGCGCTCGTGAAGATCAACCTGATCCAACTGCAAAACTCCTCTACATGAACGCGATACGGAAGTCGAGAACGTGATGCTTCACCAGGCCATCTCTTCGCGGACGCGACCACTCCACTTCGAACGCAAAAGCCAAGCTTCCAGGCACATCCGCTCACACCTTCGCGAACGCAGGACCCCATCACTTACGCGATGAACAAAAATCCTCCTCCTCAAATCCTTCTTCGCGAACACGACCAACCTTATGCGTTCACGATAAACAATACCAGAACTAGTAACAGCAGTAGAAAAAAATGAAGAAATGATCCAAAAACACGCTGAAACTCACCCAAGGCCCCCGGGACCCCGTCCAATCACACCAACAAGTCTCAACACCTTATCCGAACTTATCCAAAGGCTCAAAATTCCACGAATAACCTCAAAATTATGAATTGACGATCAAAATCCTTCTTTCAAATTTCAAACACTCAAATTTTGACAAACGCATCCAAATCATACTTAAACATTTCGGAATGACTCCAAACATTACGTACAAGTCAAAAGTCATGATACAAACCTATTCTAAGGCTCGAAACCCAAAACGGATATCGATAACACCAAAGTCCACTCTAAATCAAACTTAGGAAATTCTAAAACTTTTAAAATGCTAACTTTCCATAATAAGCGCCGAAATGCCCCCGAACCACCTGATACTCGACCCGAATATATGCCTAAGTCTGAAATTATCGTACGAACCTATTGGAACCTTTAAATCTTGATTCTGAGGTTATTTACTCCAAAGTCAAACCTTGATCAACTCTTCCAACTTAAAGCTTCTGGATTGAGAATTTTCATTTTGAATCAACTCCGAACTTCCCGAAATCCAATTCACATTAGGCCTACAAGTCATAAATATTGAAGAGAAGCTACTCAAGGCCTCAGACCGCGGAACGATGTGCTAGATCTTAAAACAACCGGTCTGGTCGTTATAGTATACTTGACATGTAGGCATAGAGATGTACTTTCCTCATGCTAACTGATAATTGACCTGCTTTATATGTGTTGGGCTTTAACTGTTATACTTGAAAGCATGCCTAATTTTCTGAAACGTGAACAAGCTGAACTTGATATCATTGAGCTATTTTCTCTACGATTTATCCTTTATATTCTGAACTGTTATAGGTGATTGGTATTAGCATTTGACTATTTTTCTAAGCTCGTCATTGCTTTCAGCCCAAGTTTAGTATTGTTACTTATTAAGTACATGGGATTAGTTGTACTCATACTACACTCTGCACTTCATGTCCAGATCCAGGGACATCCAGTCGAGGTGATTTTTAGACTTGAGTTGTTGCCATGTTTTGGGAGACTATGAGGTAGCTACCATATCATCCGCAGTCCTTGAAGTTCTCTTTCTATTATCTCGATCTTTACTGTTCATTTATTCATACAATTATATTAGAGGATTGTGCTCGTACCATGTTATTCACTAGTGCCCGTGTATTCATTTACACCAAATTTTGGGTTGGTTGTAGCAGCATTATGGTTTTATTCTCATATACTTTATGACATTCTTCCGATGTTGAGTTCTTAGACCATGTTTATTCGATTTTATTATTATTATGTGACTGTTGGCTTATCTATCGGGTTGGGTTAGGTGCCATCACGACTTGTAAATTTTGGGTCATGACAAGTAGATCAAGAAATGGAAGATGAAGGTAGTTAAAACTGATGCAATAGCTTTTCCTTTATTGTCGTAGTTTATTATAACCTGTAGCTATACAAATAATACCATTACAATAGCTTAAAAACACTGTTATTACATCCATACATAATCATAACAATAGAAGGTGCGAGAGGGTAGCCTCGGTGGGTAGCAGGAGGGGTAAAGGCAGGCCTAAGAAGTCTTGGGAAAAGATTATTATGCGGGACATGGCGCAGCTGGAGCTGACTGAGGACATGGCCCTAGAAAGGAGGGTGTGGAGGTCAAAAATTATGATAGAAGGTTCGTAGGTAGTTGAGAGTTTCTCTTTGTCTAACTCAGTTCGCTAGCATTAGTGTTAGTGTGATATTTTTTTATTCATAGATTGGTATTACTACCTAGAGTTTAACTACATTCTTGGATTCGATTTATTTTATCTTGTTGTTATTCCTACTTGTTGCAATTACCTTATTCTTTTTCAGTCATTCTCTACCCAAGGGTCTATCGGAAATAGCCTCTCTGCCCTTCCAGGGATAGGGGTAAGGTTGCGTACATCCTACCCTCTCCAGATCCCACTTGTGAGAAACTACTGAGTTTTTTGTTATTGTTGTTATAACCGTAACAATATCTTACATAAGTGTTGCATTAAATAATATGGTAACGGTTATGAACCGTTGCATACATAATATAGTAACAGTTTTAAATTGTTCCAGTTTGAAAGAATAATCGTTCCAACAGAGAAAGGGAAAACCATTGCGATAGATGGCTCTATAGAAACTATGACGCAAACTATTGCAAGAACTGTTCCTATAGCTCTACTGGCAAGCAGGCTGATGGAACGAGTGATAAACCGTTCCAATATCTCTATGAAAATGGTTTAACTGTCTGTTGGAATGGTTTTCCATGTGTTACCATAGGTCAATTTTTCAGTAGTGAGAATTCCAAAGGTTGTTTGGTTTTGTTCTTGAAAAATCAGATCTAACTAGGTGTGGCGCGCTTACTTCTTTTACTTAAAACAGTCTAGATGTTTAGTTGACTAGGCGACTTGTTTTTAAACTTTTCAAAGGGACATTCTTATTTAAGCTTATTCAATTTTTGCCAGGGCCTAAAAACCAAAAAAAAACTCACTAGAAAAAAAGTAAGTAAACAGAAGAATCATTATTTGTTAAACAGTTAGTATAAAAGGGCATTCAATTTCCAAAAAATGTTATGAATATTAGAGCGATTACCCTTCAGGTCACAGTTACTTTATTAGTTTGATTGGCCTAAAGTCTTCCTAAATGGTTAAAGTAAAAATAGGTAAGCATCCAATATCAATGTTAGTATATATACATAAATAAGATAACAATAATAATCGCTTCAAATGAAGGGAAAGAAAATTGGACTCTCATATTAGGCTGACTAATTAGTTAGGCCCCGCTAGGCTCTAGCGGCAGCAAACTTCAGCATACGGCAAGGGGGTAACCTAGTTCTTTGAACTTGAGCCTGAGTTTCCAATGAATTCAGCAGGCCCAACAATCATGCAAAGAAAAAGAGAACGAATTAATTAGCATATGCAGAATAAAATGAATTAGGATAAAGTTTACAATAAACATAATCTTAATATAACAAAGCTAAATTTCTTTTGTGCTAATCCCTCAAAGATTAATTAAGGTCTGCAATTTTGGGCTTAGGGTGAACCATATTTACTTATAAGGTTCCTCTATGGATCCCGAGCACTTCAGAGTTCACGAGGGTTTCTTGGGCCCCCGAGCAGTGCTTGTGTCAGGGAGAGGTCCCTTAATGGTAAAGTCAAGCCCACACCAAACACCCGTAAGTACTGAACCTTAATATTCTACAGAGGTTTAGACACAAGGGAATCTCAACGTGACAGTCTCACATAGTCAGCATGAAACAAATAAGTACAGAAGGTTCATCATAAGACCTTTCAAAGATTCAGCCATACAGAAATACCAACCACTTGGAACAAACAACCATATTAGGAATTGCAGTCATCATTGGAGTACAAAAATACTACGCAACCAAGAACTAGTACAAGCTTGATCTTAAAACTATTTATCAGAACACAATATATAAAGATAGGTCACCACATGCGAATTCTCAAAGTTTTAATAGTTTCAAAGGCTTAATGGTTTGTTCTAAACCATTTCATGTAGCACAACACTTACAGAACACTCTTGAGAATCACTACTGAAACACAATCGAGTAGAGGTTACAAATGACTAACTATATGCTCCTGTAGATAGGCTCTGGTACTTACAATTTCAATTTCAAGATTGCCACTATAAATATTAAGGCATATGCACTAATTTACTAACTTTATCAGAGATCTAATGCTTTTTAGGAATCTGATCAGACTGAGTTGTCTTTTCAATTATCCAAATAAGTTATAGAACACCAAAATAGCCTAAGAGCAGCTTCTTTCAACATCAAACAAAAAGCACATAGTTGAGATTTTTATGTCACACTAAGAATTTATGTTGGCATCTTACTCAAAATTATTTTAAAGGAGTCATTACTAATAGTGAAAACATATGAGAGAATTAAACATTAGTAGAATGGTCAAATTCTAGTCTCACCATTTAGATCCTATAGGCATGCATGTAAACATGATAATGCACATTGAGGATGAATAATACTCGTTTAAGTTACCAGATCCAACAATGTCTTCACACATTGTAGAAAGATCCTATGGAGAGTTTTCAAATACCATATAGGAATGAGATGACAAGAATGCTTATTCACAACTAATCTAGGTAGAGTGGATATGTAATTTACAAGTTAACATCTATTTACTCAAGCTACCATGATAAACTAACAGATGGATCACAACATAATACTATGAACATGACTGACAGTGGGAATCATTCAACTAACCAATCAAAACATCATGATGAAAATCATAACATGGTGGTATAGGCAAGAGAACCAAGGGGATCATTCAATTAGCTATTCACAGAAGCAACATAGTAAGAATTTTTTTCCAACATAGTAATATGATAGTATAGGCATAACAATCACTTAGTTGATTAAACAAGGTGGCATGAAGGTTCATAGGTATCATTCCATCAATATGATAATATAAGCATGGAAATCAGTAAGTGTCACCTAATTAACAGAGCCATAACAGGGATCAAACAGGCTGCCAACACAAAGATTAATATAGAAAGTTAACAGGATAAGGATCATAATAATGTTGTTTCATTTAGTTAAGCACTACACCTAGTGATAATATCAATATGAGAAAAAACAAAATCTAATCATAAAATATCGACTAAACAACAACATAGGAGGTAATCATAATTTTAGAAGGATTTATCAATTAATTAAACAAAGAATAACACAAGCAGCAAAACACAGTTGAAGGTCACATTTGACCAATGAATATCATGAAGAAGAATCAACAGAAAAATACCAAACCAATGAAACTACATAATAATACATGAACACTTAAATAATTAAGGAGCGGGTCGGTGATCTACTGACCTTCTTCGGAACAGCAAACCAAGTGGTCCTCCTTAGCAGCTGGTGAGAGGAGGAGAGAAAAGAGAGACGAAGGGGAAAGAGAGGCGGCTGATCTCTGAAGGAATGATTAGGGTTTGGGAAGGGGTTGGCTAATTAAACAGAGAGACTGGATGAGAGACGTTGGATTTCATTGATCAACGAATCCAGATTTTTGGGGAGAAAAAGAAAAGAAAAGGTTTAAATGGGATAAAACGGGGGTCGTTGGATCATGTTGATCCAACGGTGGAGGTAAAATGCTGAGGGGTGAAAAATTAAAAGGGAAATTGGATTAAAATTGGACCGTTGATAATTTTGATCGACGGTCCGGATTGGTTGTGTTTGTTGTGCGAGTGTTTGGGAGGGCGTGATGCGGCGCATTGTGATTGGCTGAGGGTGAGTGGCAAGGATTGCCAAGTAGGATAGTGATGGGGCTGGCCGGACCGGGTCAAGGGCGTTGGGCCTATGTTTTGGGCTAATTCTTTAGGTATTGGGATGGAATTTAATTTAAGTCATGGCCATTTGAGTCAAAGTTAATCAATTGCAATTGTATCCCATTTTAATTTTTAACCCCTTTATAATTAAATTAATTAGACTTATTTAATCTCAATAAAATATAATTAAAAAATATATTACTAATTAATTACTATAATTAGTTTTAGATTATTAAAATAATTATAATAATCAGAGTACTCGTCAATTAAATTATTAAAGCTAATTTTTAATTAATTAAAGTAATAGAGGTAGTATAATTATAAATATTTAAGACTAAATTGTTATTAATTATATAATTAATATTATTAACTATTATTATACTTATTGTATTATTTATATTTTGAGAAAATAGATTTTATTAATTTTAAAAATACTCTACTATATTTATTGCTAGCCAATATGTGTAAAAAATTTATTTTTAAAGGGGAGAGTCAAAATTGGTCGTCAACAACCCATATGCCCATGGCAATATCTTTCGACTACAATAGCTGCTCCTTACCAAATTCGGTATCGGTAATACCCCATGACACATAAAACTTATTCCAACCCTCGCAATACTGCAAATGATTAAAGAGACGTTTAGAAACTCATAACCACCCAATCAGATGTCACGACCCAAAATCCAACTAGTTGTGATGACACCTAATTCAAATCGCTAGGTAAGCCAATTAGCAACAATCCAATTCAAATGAGATTTACTAAGAGAAATAATGATAATACAACCGAACTTTTATACAAATAATTCCCAAGGACTGGTAGTACAAATCATGAGCTTCTAAGATTTAGAGCTTACAAAGCTGGTATGAAATAAATATATCATCTGTTCGAAATATATATAAACATATTCATAAATCTAAAGCTACCAAGAACAAGAGGCAGTTATAACTGGAATGCAGGTACATCTTCAATGCCAGCGCCCACCACATACAGCAACATCAGCTCCAAAATCTGCATGCAAGGTACAGAAGTGTAGTGTGAGTACAACCGACCATATGTACTCAATAAGGAGCAAACCTAACCGTAGGTTGAAAGCAGTGACGAGCTTAGACAGTGGTCAGAGTCCAACACCAATAGTCAAGAATAATTCATATCAATATAATAAAAACTGTGCAAGTAATAACTTAAAGATGTGATGCTCAGCTCGTTCACAGTTACGGAAAATAGGCATGCTTTTCAGGTATAACAGAAAAAAAATCTAAATCTTTCACCGAAATCACCAAAATATGAGTATATCATAAACCTGTAATTTTTCCAAAACACTTTCAACAACAGATGGGATATTTCATTATCATATAGCATGAGGAAAGTACGTCTCTATGCCTACATGTCCATGTGCATGTGAAGTCATGAGCGTCACAATACCGTACAACATGAGGAAATGCATCTCTATGCCTACATGCCAATTATGTATGTCAAATGTAATGCATTACAGTGATGAACTCTTGTACTCACACTCTCAGAGTACTTAATCTCACTATTTCACACTCAATCACTCAGTACACTCAATCACTCGGCACTCGGTAACTGCGGTCACTGCTGGTATGTCAGACTTTGGAGAGGCGGATCTTGCCCATGCACTAATATAAGATAACATGGCATGCTACGGCGTGCAACCCGATCCCATAATCATCACATACACTCAGGCCCTTGGCCTCACTCAGTCATCAAGTTCTCCAGTCTCTCGGGTTCACAAATCTCATGCCAATCAGCCCTAACAATGATTACATGATGTGATAATAAATGATAACAAAGACTGAGCTATGACATGCAAATGAATGAATATGACTGAGTATGTAATTACAATTTAAGAAAATAACTCAACATCAGAAGTAACCTCAGTGGGTTCCAACAGAATAAGTATATAGCCTAAATATTATTTCTAACATGGATCACAACTCAATTACTCTAACGTGTAGAAATTTCATGGATAGAAACAAGATTACATAACTACACAGTACCACAAAATCAACCGAGTCATCATTCACACAGTGCACGCCCACACGCCCGTCACCTAGCATGTGCGTCACCTCAACACCAACACATAACACATATATTCAGGGATTCATACTCTCAGCACCAAGTTTAGAAGTGTTACTTACCTCGAACAATTCAAATTTAATACCGAGCAAGCCAAACAATACTCTAGAAATTCCATCCCATGCGTACCGACCTCTGAACGGCTCAAAACTAGCCAAAATCAACTCAAGAACATCAAATAATGCCAAAGGAAACAAACCCAATCGATAAAGGTGGAATCTTTAATCAAAAACCCAAAGTTAACCAAAAACTCAAACCCAGGCTCGCACCTCGGAACCCTACAAAACTCACAAAATCTGACAACTCATTCAATTATGAGTCCAACCATACTAGTTTCACTCAAATCCAACTCCGAATCGATGTTCAAAACTCAAAAGTCCACTTTAGGAAAATTTAGACAAAACCTTCCAATTTCTTCTTCAAAATCAACAATCAAATGCCAAAAACGAAGATGGATTCATGAAATATAACAAAACCTGAGTAGAAAACACTTACCCCAATCTATGTGGTGAAAATCGCCTCCCAAATCGCCCAAATCTGATCTCCATAGCTCAAAAAGTGCTAAAATGTTTTAAACCTTCGAAATAGAGTACTTATAAGCACTGCCAAGGCAAACCCTTCACGAACGCGGACAAATCATCGAGTTCGAGATGAGCGAAATGAAGTGCCACCAAAAATTCCCTACGCGTTCGCGATGCTTCCCACGGGAACGCAATGCACAGAGATGCCACACAGCGCGAACGCGGCCCACGTCTCGCGAACGCGAAGAAAAATGCTCTAGTTCCCATCTCACCATCGCGAACGCGACTACCCAAAGGTGAATGCGAAGCTCAAGTCCCACATGCACTATGAACGCGACTCAACACTCGCGAACATGAGGAGATAAAATAGCCCAGTCTAATTCCTTATTTGTGCTCGCGATGACTTCCACGCGAATGCGATTCACTGCAGACATCAACAAAAAAACCCAGCAATCTAAAAATGGGAGGAAATGTCTGAAAGTGATCTGAAGCTAACCCGAGCCCCTTGGGACCCGTCTGAACATACCAACAAGTCTCATAACATAACACGGACCTACACGAGGCCTCAATGACACATATAATAACATCAAAACGACGAATCGCACCTCAAATCAAGCTTAATGAACTTTTGAACTTTCAACTTACAAAACCCATGCCGAACCATATCAAATCAACCCGGAATGATCTCAAATTGCCAAATCACATAACGAAGCTATTCCAACCCCCAGAACAATAATTCTAACATGATATCATCAAAGTCAACTCTCGGTCAAACTTATGAATATTCAAAACTTTCAAATTTCCAACATTCGTCAATTAGTGCGGAATCCTTCTAGAAAAATCCAAATGCAAATCCGGGCATACGCCCAAGTACAAAATCACCATCCGGACCTAACGAAATGATTAAAACTCCAATCCGAGGTCAAATACCCAAAAATCAAACTCGGTCAACTCTTCTAACTTAAAGTTTCAAACATGAAATTCATTCTTCCAAGCCAATTCGGAATTACCTGAAAACCAAAACTGATGATTCACACAAGTCATAATACATCATACGAAGGTACTAAAGACTTCAAATAGATGAACGGAATGCAAGTGCCCAAACGACCGATCGGGTCGTTACATTCTCCCCCACTTAAATATACGTTTGTCCTCGAACGTGCTAAAAGTCATTCTAAGGCCATCAATCCACTATGTAACCTTACCATGCACATACCCAGGGGTGATCCCACGTCACTCCAATCTATGTAAGCATGACAACACAACATACTGAAGATCATTACTTTAACATTAGTCTGTAATCCCTACAACCCAATATCCAATATCTTGAATTCCTTACAAGACCCGAATCTCGCATCTACACACTGTATAAGTCTGAACAAACTGTATCAAACCATAACCATAACTCAAGAAGTAATCACATGATATACCACACAATTCGCATACTCGTAGCAATAATTCCCGATCATAGTAGCTGCTAAAAAAAACAATACCGGTAGTAAACCTCATATTGAATAAAATGTCACGCCCCGAACCTAGAGGGGCGAGACTGGAACTCGGTGCCTCACCTATCCTTGTGTACCAACTTGCGACTAAGGGACTCTGAACATATAATGTCATACTTTGGCCACGGCCACATTGCAAAACAATTTGTGAAGCAAAATATAAAATTGAATGGAAGCTAACGCTGACTAAACATCAATATAAAGCTGGTCCGACAAGGCCGTCATAACTACTATAGCTGACAAACCAACAGAATATACATACAAGGCCTACAAGCCAACATACTGCACTAACTGACAGGATATATCTACAAGCCTCTACTGATAGATGTACTGTGATCGGAATAGGGCCCCGACCTACCCATAACCTATATACATACATACACAAGATGTAAATAAAACTATAGACTTGGCAACTCCGAAGGACGTGGAGCTTACTGATAAAGCTGAACTCGGGCAATACCTACTGAGGAGGTCTACCCGTCTGTCTGTCTGAACCTACACGCATGAAATGTAGCATCCCCAGAAAGAGGGACATCAGTACGAAATAACGTACTGATTATGCAAGGCAATAAAATAACTGAAAGCTGAAACTAAACTGATAATATAATAACTAAAAGTAACTAGGAGTCAAAGATGATCTGGAGATATACTTACCTGCTGATACTAACTCAACTCTCTTAATATAGTAAATAAAATAGATGTCCGGCCCAATAAGGCTCGGAACGTGTAACTGCTCCACCGTAGTAGGCTCGCTCATAGGCGTTCGGCCATAATAGGCTTTATATCTCGGTCATGCTGGGCTCGCTCATAGGCGCTTGGCCATAGTAGGCTCGGTATATAACTTACCATCCGATAAGAAGTTTCCCAATAAGGGCCTGCCCACCGATTATAGCTCGATGGTGGGGAAAATATTGTAATACTATATATATATATAGACCCTCCGCTCTCTTGACTGGAAGAAGACAATACTCAATTGAATATGAAGTCCCGATAAGGGAAAATACTATAACTTATGAGACTAGGATAATGTATATAAATTCGGGAGTATGAACTTCTCTTTATGCCTCGTTATCAAACATATGTTGTTACGAGATCATGCCAAAATGAAGGAAGGGCTTAACCTTAACATACCTAGAGTAGGGAAAAATCTGTATGATATTCTTGGGAAAGATTGCACGTACTCCCTTAGAATCGCAAAATCCCGTTGCTATTACGCAGTAAAATTTCATATTAAATCTTTGCCTAAGATCGTTGCTTTGCTTTGCTACTCAAGAAATTCTCAAGCATCATCCCCTTTTCAATTAAATGAGTTCTACTAATATTCTAGTAGTAGTAGAGAAAAGGAAATAGTTTCACTTTTTCTCCAAAAGTTACAATCACGTGGGACTTTTTGATCACAGATGTGTTATACGTTTCATCAAAATATTTTGTCAAGCCTCCAGCTAGCTAATCATACGAGAACCCCTTCTTTAGGTGTATCCACGTCCACCTACTAAGTAGTGATTAGTTATTCTAGCTACTTACACGTGGATTAATGCCCACACAATTAAGAATTATCTCAAATTACTTAAAATACTACTCACTTTTAACACACTTTATACACATTCCTATCAAGGTCATATGGTACCTTGTATGGAACTTATCCCTAAATACGGGGTACTGTAGCTTGGACCGTATTTTATCTCAAAATGTCAAACTTCGACGCAATTCATTTTCTTCGATTTGTTTACCTTCTCACCTTCCTGAATTTACTCATCACTTGTTTGAAATATCATAATACTTATAATCTCAAAATAATCTCATTCCCGAACTTATGTCGATTAACTTACGATGAAACTTTAACGTACGAAAATGCGGGATGTAATATCCTTCCCCCCTTAGAAACATTCGTCCTCGAATGTTTACTCTTAGATACTTTGGAAAACTTTTGCCAGAGTCTCCTCCGTACACTAGACTAAAACCAACCTATACGCAGCTAGAAAACATACTATACATGTCATACATGGCCAATGTCTATAAATAGCAACACTTGGCCTCACACAGCTGTCCATCATAAATTCTGAATATCATAAATGAGAGCTTACCTGATAACCTACTGGCCTGAATAGAGCTGTGTTGAGGTATTCCACCTTGAGCCATATCTTCAGTTTGAAATAGTTAGGGGTATTTAGACTTCATTTCCTCCTCCGCTTCCCACGTCATCTCTTCCACATTCTTGCTTCTCCATAAAACCTTCATGGAGGCTACCTCCTTATTTCGTAGCTTAAGGATTTGTCGGTCTAGGATGGTAACTGAAATTTCCTCGTATGACAAGTCCTTCGTAATCTGTACATCATCTGTGGGCACCACTCGGGTAGGATTGCCAATGCACTTCCGTAACATAGATACATGAAAACACGGATGGACAGACTCCAATTCCGAGGGCAATTCTAACTCATAAGCTACTTGGCCCACTCTCTGAATGATCCTATAATGCCCAATATACCATGGGCTAAGCCGGCCTTTCTTGCCAAACCTCATCATGCCCTTCATAGGTGACACCTTTAAGAATACCCAGTCATTAACCACGAACTATAAGTCTCATCGCCGCACGTCAGAATATGACTTCTGACGACTCTAGGTTGTCAACAGTCGCTCTCGGATAAGCTTTACTTTTTCTACAGCCTGCTGAACCAGGTCTGACCCATGTAACCCAGATTCTCCAACGTCAAACCACCCTATAGGAGATTTTCACTTACGCCCATACAAAGTCTCATACGGAGCTATCTAGATACTGGAGTGGTAACTGTTATTATATGCAAACTTGATAAGAGGAAAATGTTCATCCCAACTTTATTTAAAATCTAACACACATGCTCGTAACATATCCTCGAGCGTCTGAATTGTGCACTCGGCTTGTCCATCAGTCTGTGGATGAAAAGTTATGCTAAGATTCACCTGAGTCCCTAGACCTCTCTGAAATGACCTCTAAAAATGCGCTATAAACTGGGCCCCACAGTCAGATATAATATATATTGGTACTCCATGTAGCCGCACTATCTACTTAATATATAACTTTGCATAATTTTCTGCTGTATATATAGATCTGACCGGTAGGAAATGAGCTGATTTCGTGAGCCTATCGACTATCACCCATATAGAATTGAACTTAAAATGAGAATGAGGTAAACCCGTGACAAAGTCCATGTTTATCGCCTCCCATTTCCACGTCGGGAGCTCTATAGTCTGCATTAGCCCTCCGGGCTTCTAGAGCTCTACCTTCACCTACTGGCAACTTGGACACTGAGCGACAAACTCAGCAATGTTCTTCTTCATATCGTTCCACTAGTACACATCCTTAATGTCATGGTACATCTTCGTCGACCCAGGATGAATGGAGTACCACGAATAATGTGCCTCTAACATAATCCTGTCTCGTAGCCCTGCTACATCTGGAACACACAGACGACCCCTATATCTGTAAACCCCATCTCCCTTAAGCTCTAACAATGACTTCTTCTGCTGCGAAACTCGCTCTCTCAACTCGACCAACTCTAGTTCCTCATACTGCTTCTCTTTTACTTCAGTTATGAGAGATGATTTTGCAGTATTTTGGAGTACTACTCCACCATCGTCAGAGTCTACTAACCGAACCCCCAAACAAGCCAATTGATGAATCTCTCTAGTTAATTGTCTTTTCTCGGCCTCTACATGTGCTAAGCTACCCATAGATCGGCGACTTAAGGCATCTGCTACAACATTAGCTTTCCCTGGATGGTAGAGAATGTTAACATCATAATCTTTCAATAACTCAAGCCATCACCTCCGTCGCAAATTCAACTCTTTTTGCTTGATGATATATTGTAGGCTTTTATGATCTGTGAATACATCAACATGAACACCATATAAATAATGCCGTCATATCTTAAATTCATGGATAACCGCAGCTAACTCGAGGTCGTGGGTCGGATAATTCTGCTCGTGCTTCCTTAACTGCCTTGAAGCATATGCAATTACCTTCCCATGTTGCATCAGGACACATCCTAACCCGACACCTGAGGCATCACAATACATGGCATAGCTATGTGGACTCTCTAGAAGTCTTAGAACTGGCGTTGAGGTCAACATGTTCTTAAGCTCTTGGAAACTCTGCTCGCAAGCCTCTCTTCACTGAAACTTAGTTGCTTTCTGCGTCAACTTCGTCAATGGTGCCGAAAGGGAAGAAAAACCCTCTACAAACCTCCAGTAGTATCCTGCTAAGCCTAGAAAGCTACGAACCTCTGTCAGAGTTGTAGGTCTAGGCCAGGATTTCACAGCCTCAATCTTTAGAGTGTCTACCTTTATACCTCCATAGGTTATAATGTGCCCCAAGAATGCTACAGACTTCAACCAGAACTCACATTTAGAAAACTTAGCATATAATTTACTATCACGGAGGGTTTGGAGTACCGCTCGCAGGTGGTCCGCATGCTCATCCTCTGAACATGAATAAACTAGAATACCATCAATAAATACTATCACGAATAGATCTAGAAATGGCCAGAATAGGCTATTCATCAAGTCCATGAATACGGTAGGTGCATTCGTCAACCCGAAGGACATGACAAGGAACTCTAAGTTTCCATATCAGGTCCTGAAGGCTGTCTTGGGAATATCTTTCTCCCAAACTCTGACTTGGTGGTACCCCAACCTCAAATCTATCTTTGAAAAACATCCAACTCCTTGCAACTGGTCAAACAAATCATCTATCCTTGGAAGTGGATACTTATTCTTAATAATTACTTTGTTCAGCTGCCTATAATCGATACACATCCTCAGCGAATCGTCTTTCTTCCTTACAAACAGTACCGGTGCACCCCAAGGTGAGGTACTGGGCCTGATGAAACCTTTCTCCAACAAATCTTGTAACTGCTCCTTCAACTCCTTCAATTTGGCAGGTGCCATTCTATACGGAGGGATGGATATTGGTTGAGTTCCCGGAAGCAAATCAATGCCAAAATCAATCTCTCATTCCGGAGGAATACGTGGAAGTTCATTTGGAAATACATCTGCATACTGTTTGACTACTGGAATAGACTGAAGTGTAGGTATCTCAACATTTGCATCTCTAACTCGCACAATATGATAAATGCACCCTTTTCCTCGCATTCAGATAGGAAATAAACCTACCTGTAGGTGTCGCTGTATTACCTACCCATTCAAGGACTGGCTCACCCGAAAAATGAAATCTGGCTATCTTTGCTTGACAATCAACTATGGCATAGCAAGCTGCCAACCAGTCCATGCCCATGATAGCATCAAAATCCAACATCTCTAGCTCAACTAGGTCGGCTGAGGTCTGACGACTACAAACTATCACCGTAAAACCTCGGTAAACCCGTCTAGTAATAATCGATTCCCCGACCGGTGTAGATACTGCAAAAGGATCATTGAGTATTTCAGGCACTATGCCAAACTTCCCCGCGACAAATGGGGTAATACACGGTAAAATAGATCTTGGGTCTATCAAGGCATAAGCATCGTGAGAGCAAATGGTCAACATACCTATCATAACGTCTGGTGAAGATTCCTGGTCCTGTCGACCTGCTAAAGCATAGCTACGATTCTGGTTACCACCTGAACTGGAACCTCTACCTCTGCCTCAACCTTTACCCACAAAAGACTGAGACTCGCGCCTTGAAGGATGCACGAACATAGATGATCCTGTTGCTGAATTTGCTGGTTGTGCCATACCCCCAGAATCTCTATTTAGGGAATCTCGTATCATATGCCTCGGATGTCCACGTGTATAACAAGCATTGGAACCGGCTCGGCATTGGCCCAAGTGTCCTCTACCACAAATGTCACACCGCGGCGGAAATGACCATGTCTATCGTGAACCTCACTGTCACTGCAAACCCGATGCCCGTGAGCTCTCACCTGGTCCTGACTGAGTATAGCGGTCATATCGGTAACCCTGTAACTAAGGTGGCAGAGGCCTAGGTGGTCGTTCGAAGTGCTGGGGCCTATAACTACCCTGAGACTGCTCCTAAGACCTGAAAAATCCCATCCTCTTATGCTGTCCTGACTCAGTTCTCTTTGTACCCTGTTGCCGACGCCTACCCCTTTCTATATTCTGGGCGAATGCCTCAATCCGGTTGATATCCATACTATCCTACAATGCAGTGGTGGAACATGCCTTGGTCAACTCTGGGGCCAACTCTGCTATAAACTTGTGAATCCTGTCTCGTATAGTAGCAACTATGGATGGTGCATATCTAACCAATGAGTCAAAATGGAGACTATACTCTCAAACACTCATATTCCCTTTCTTGAGGGCTAGAAACTGATCGACTCGAGCCTGTTGGATCTCCCGCGGTAAGTACTGGTCAAGGAAGGCAGCCGAAAAATTCTCCCAAATAGCTGGAGGTGCATCACGTCCCATGGACCTCTCCCATCCCTCGTACCAAAGGATGGCTATATCTCGGAGTCAAAAAGCTGCTAGCTCAACTGCCTCTTTCTCCGTGGCATGCATAACCCGAAAGATCCTGTGAAGTTGATATATGAAATCCTGTGGGTCCTCCCTCTAATCTATCCCCGTGAACTCTGGGGGAATCAAAGCAATAAACTCTCGGACCCTTGAACTCCCAGACCCCTCAGAAGATCCTGCACTAGCGGGTGCCCTAGCCTGTTGTTGGCTAGCTACCAACTGTGTCAATAAATGCACCGCACTCCTCAAGTCCTGATCTGATGGAAGCGGAGGGGGAACTAGATGTGCGATCTCCCTAGGAATCTCCTGAGGTGTGGAGGAGCCTGTAATGGCTTAGTAGGGGTCTCTCCCTGGGCCTCAGATTGGGCCCCATCTACTGGGGGTACCCTTCTAGTCCCCTCACTTACTACTGTATCTCTCCTCTGGCTAGCCATACTCTTCCCAGTCACCGTCATCTGTGCATACATATGCCAACACGTAAGTTTAACTCACATTTCATATAACTCAGTACTACATCACGATTTAGATTTGAAAGAAAGGTAACCAACGCCTAAATGCCCTGTAGTCCCTTTCTTATATAATGTGGTGCACAACACATCTATAAACAAGACCCTACTAGACATGGCTTGTAGACTCCCTAGGATAAAACTACTCTGATACAATTTTTGTCACACTCCGAACTTAGGGGGGCGAGACCGGCACCCGGTGCCTCACCTATCCTTGTGTACCAACTTGCGACTAAGGGACTCTAAACATATAATGTCATACTTTGGCCATGGCCACATTGCAAGACAATTTGCGAAGCAAAATATAAAACTAAACAGAACCTAACGCTGACACAACATCAATATAAAGCTGGGCCGACAAGGCCGTCATAACTACTATAGCTGACAAAACAACAGAATATACATACAAGGCCTACAAGCCCAACATACTGTACTAACTGACAGGATATGTCTACAAGCCTTTACTGATAGATGTATTGTGATCGGAACAGGGCCCCGACCTACCCATAACCTATATACATATATACACAAGATGTACATAAAACTCTAGACCCAGTAACTCCAAAGGACATGGAGCTTACCGATAAAGTTGAACTCGGGCAACACTTACTGAGGAGGTCTACCCGTCTGTCTGTCTGAACCTGCACGCATGAAATGTAGCATCCCCGGAAAGAGGGATGTCAGTACGAAATAACGTATTGAGTATGCAAGGCAATAAAATAACTGAAAGCTAAAACTGAACTTATAATATAATAACTAAAAGTAACTGGGAGTCAAAGATGATCTGGAGATATACTTACCTGCTGATACTGACTCAACTCTCTCAATATAGTAAATAAAATAAATGTCCGGCCCAATAAGGCTCGAAACGTGTAACTGCTTCGTCGTAGTAGGCTCGCTCATAGGCGCTCGGCCATACTAGGCTCGCTTATAGGTACTCGGCCATACTAGGCTCTATATCTCGGCCATGCTGGGCTCGCTCATAGGCGCTCGGCCACAGTAGGCTCGGTATATAACTTACCATCCGACCAGAGGTTGCCCAATAGGGGGCTGCCCACTGATTATAGCTCGATGGTGGGAAAAATATTGTAATATTGTATATATATAGACCCTCCGCTCTCTTGACTGGAAGAAAATAATACTCAATTGAATATGAAGTCCCGATAAGGGAGAATACTGTAACTTATGAGATTAGGATAATATATATAAATTCGGGAGTATGAATTTCTCTTTATGCCTCGTTATCAAACATATGTAGTTACGAGATCATGCCAAAATGAAGAAAGGGCTTAACCTTAACATACCTGGAGTAGAAAAAAATCCATATGATATTCTTGGGAAAGATTGCACCGTACTCCATTAGAATCGCAAAATCCCGTTGCTATTATGCAGTAAAATTTTGTATGAAATCTTTGCTTAAGATTGTTGCTTTGCTGCTCAAGAAATTCTCAAGCATCATCCCCTTTTAAATTAAATGAGTTCTACTAATATTCTAGTAGTAGTAGAGAAAAGGAAATCGTTTCACTTTGTCTCCAAAAGTGAAATGATTACGTGGGACTTTTTGATCACACATGTGTTATACGTTTCTTCAAAATGTTTTGTCAAGCCTCCAGCTAGCTAATCATAAGAGAACCCCTTCTTTAGGTGTATCCACGTCCACCTACTAATTAGTGATTAGTCATTCTAGCTACTTACACGTGGATTAATGCCCACACAATTAAGAATTATCTCAAATTACTTAACATACTACTCACTTTTAACACACTTTATACACCTTGCTATCATGGTCATATAGTACCTTGTATGGCACTAGTCCATAAATACGAGGTATTGTAGCTTGGACCGTATTTTATCTCAAAATGTCAAACTTCGGCGCAATTCATTTTCTTCGATTTGCTTACCCTCTCACCTTCCTGAATTTACTCATCACTTGTTTGAAATAACATAATGCTTATAATCTCAAAATAATCTAATTCCCGAACTTACGTCGATTAACTTACGACGAAACTTTAACGTACGAAAATACGGGATGTTACATAAAACCTCATTCAAAGCCTTCGTACATTGCCGATGATGAAAGAAACACACAGAAACTTATACCCACTCATCAGATCAACAAGTCATGGAGCTTTCTCTCGTCCGACAAGAACCAAAGCCAAATTCTAAGCCGACTTCTAAATTTATTCCTCCATATATATTGTAATAAATTCCGATAGTACCCATTCTAGGTCCAATGACCTCATCTCATCAAACATAACCATTCTATTGACATGCCACACCAACACAACCTAAAGCCACAAATCGTGCAATACGTACACCAATAAACAATAATTCAAATGTACTCAAATATGAAAAATGACTCAAATGAGAGAACCGCCTCGCAAGCTCAACAAATACCATCATGACGCAATGCTATGAACTCATCACACATAGTAGGACCAAGACACTCGAATCTAACACAAAGGATCATATCCCAACATAACCTCGCTGCAATGTGTGACCCATACAAATACCGATCCATATAAAATACCTCAACCCATAATGCTCAAAATCAACAACCACACGCAATTCGATATCAAGTACGTGAAGTGCATTACCATAACCATGGAGAAGAAAATAACACAATATACCACAACTTGGAAAGACCATAACCAAGGTGCAATCAACCACTCCACACCCCAATCACTGTCTCGCTCGAATTCCTCTACAAGGCTTAAAAAGAACCACATCATGTATGCATATAACCAACAAATCATAAACTTTCGTAGCATAGAACAGTAACACATAGAACATATCAGAATACGCTCAAGCTCAACTCTAACCGAATGGCACACCCTTCACCAATAATGGTGTTGAGTCAACAAATTCAACCCGGTGTAGAATACACATCCTCATTAGGCCTACTCATGGGGCCCCAAATAAACTCCGGTCATCTCAAAATGGATAAATAGCCCTTCAAAAGTCCACAATGATCTAACGATAACACATACCTAAATCTAGCTAACTTTGGTCACATCTTCACTGTCCGCAACCACGAAACAATATGCTTCTGAGAATTCCCTGTCACACTCCTTTTTTTCCTCACTTAACCCTCTTAGAAATGATAAAAAGATTTGTAAGCTCAAAAGGGTTTTCCAATTGAAAGTGACAAAGTTGTGTTTTAAAAGATATTTCAGAGTCGCCACCTAACATTTGGTTTCGGTGTGCTAGGTCACCATTTAAAAAATAATAATTTTCTTTCAAAACACATTTGACTCTAAAACTAACTGCACCAGAAATTCCAAGTAAGGGGGTTCATTTGACTTGGGGAGAAGGTGTTAGACACTACCCAAGTCCTGTAACTAGTACGGTTGCATACTTAATCTAGTTGGTTTTAAAGAATACTCAAACTGAGGCAAAAAACGCACAAAAAAGAAAACAAACACACAAAAGGCTCGAGGTTGTCCCCACCTAAATAAAAAAAAAAATTAAAAGAAAAATATATTAAAATTCTACACTAGCACATACCAAAGCTTCCTTGATGATGTCCTCCTTTACTTCTATTTACATATACTACGGGCCATTTCCCTAAATAAAATAATATTTACAAATTTTTCGGGGCATTTCCCTGGATATAAACTAAAGGGAACGACCTCTCACCTCGAATAAAAATGAAATAAAAGACCTAAGGTTTACCTACCCAAGTGGCCGGCCTAAACATACTCCTAGCGTCTTAAAAATTCTATTAACAAACAAGATCTAAACCATATGCAACTCAAAACGTCACATACCAAACAAAAATCCGATTGAAATTGTCACTGAACCCAATATCATTTTAGCCTAATACACTTTCATTTTTATCAAACCAGTTTATCAAACCTTACTTCCTTTTTTAATTCTTAATTTCCTAATTTTTACTATCTACTCATGTAATTTGAACTATAACAGAAGAGTATCAAGATTTGAGTACAATTTGCATATAACTCATTTAACATTCATTTCAATTGATCTCAAGCAAACAAAAATTAAAAGATATCATCAACTCATTTAAATAAATCATGTAGTCACACAAAATATATAAAAAAAATAAAAGAAAGAAGGTAAGAAATGGCCCTTAAAGGGTTTTCGCCAAACAGAAATTCGGATCTAATTTTAGACCGCGATGGGAACCTCAACGGACATCCTCGATCTCGACCGCATCTCAACCACGGCAGATGAAAATGAAGAGCAACTTCTTTATTGTGTCCCTGTATTCGACCCCTTTGAAGCAGAACTTTATACTGTCCCAAATGAAGTGGTAGATGAAACTATTACAATTAATGACTTAGACATTTTGTTGAACAGTGATGATGCATGTGATGATTTAGGGATTCCTGAGTTTCTTTCTTCTGCAATTGAACTTGCTGAATTCGCAAAGAAGAAAACTGAGCCACAGCAAAATCAAGACTTGGTGCTAGCTTTGGCTGCTCATTAGATTCTTGAAAAATAAAATTTATGTCTTTGCCATTTTCTGTTTGAACGGAAGTTGAGTTCTGTTTGCTAGACAACGGAGAGTGGACCACCTTAGACCATGTGCAAATGGGGTTGTGTACAGGTAATTTGCATCTGAATATTTTACTAAGGTTTTGTCTTTGTGAGTTTGTTAGGCGAAGAGTTTAAAGTCGTAGAAGAAGATGAGCAGCGATGGGTGCGGCACTGATGGTTTGCGGCCCGAGGGGGGTTCTGCTAGGTTGGAGGAAAATTGGGTACGGTTTTTATAATTGGGTATTTTATATGGAAGTGGGAAGGTATGATGGCCATTGGATTAGAGAGGAATAAATGGCTAAGATTAAATTTTGGATTTTAAGTGGAGAGTGGGCTAATGGGTCGGGAAGAATTGGCATTTGTCTTTTTGGGCCACTAAAATCCAAAAATGAGCTCCCAATTTGCCCAAATTCAATTCTTTCTCAATGAACAAAAATAAAAATAAAAATACTACCAAAATATACCAATTAATCTTAGTTAATAAGAATAAACTATTAAAGTTAACTATATATAAAAATAAAAATATTTTTGGTATTGTTTTTAAATGTTATAAAAGGGTAGAGAAAACTATGTTAAAGTAATGGTAAAAATTAAAATATTATCGTTATAAAATACTAATAAGCTTAAATAAATAAAAAAGAATAAAATAAAAAGATATATAATAAGAGAAGAAATATTATAAAACTATTTTTTGCGTTCTTAAACTTATGTTTTAAAATTAAAATTAAAAGTTGACAGAAATCCTATTAAAATAAAGATAAGTAAATATTTTTAAAATACTGCTTTTAAAAGTTGCGCGAGTCAAAAATTACGTGCTTACACTCCCAGTCTCCAAATCCATATAGCACACTAAATGCCATAGCTGATCTTAACTCCACTACCCTAATGTCTAACACATCTCTCATACACGTTCATCCTACGAGGAATAATTCCATAATTCTTCCGTGCCACATAGCAAAAATCTGAACATCAGCAGTCGATCAACCAGGTGAGTACCACAATACCAATGAAGTATCCTTAGGTCAAACACAATGCGCTTTCTGAAACGCCCACCATTCTCAAGCAATACCAAGTAGTAATAACATTCATCTAATCATCTAAAACCGCCCATGCTGTCTAAGAATTCATGACCTTCCTTTTGAGACTGAACCGTATACTTACACATGCAAATCCTAATCTCACACCACACACCGCCTCTATCAGGCCATCATATAAAAATACAAGAACCACATTATCAACCATGAGTCACAAGTAGAATACATACTCAATTAGTTAGAAACCTTCCGCTCAATCCCTTCTAGGAGAAAATCACAATACGCAACATGCTCCTCACGCCGGTAGGAAATATCCATCTCAAACCGTGGTAGAAACCATCGAGAACTCTTCGAAACCTATTTGCACATAACCAAGCCATCAGACCTGAATCTCTCTAACTCAACCAAGCCACGCAGGTCGCCAAACCCAAGAGTATTGCCACAAAATACCTGTAGAGACTCACATCATCATAAGAACCAAAAGAACTGATTATATCCATTATCATGCTGATCTAATCTACCACCATGCAGTCTTATTTATCTGAGTTCCTTCCGAATTACCCTCAAGTTAACACTCCTCCTTGCCAGTACACTACCATCCTTAACCCAAAACTCACAAAAAGAGATCCTAGCATAAAACCACACCGCCCTAAGGCCCATAAGCCATTGTATTCCCTCATAAGCACCCCAAATATACCACAACCGAGACACCCGCTCTGAAGAGACCTTCTGTGAATTTAAAGTTGTTCCTTTCGCCTTCCTGATACTAGAATGTAGAATCCATAATTATATAGAAATACCGTGAGTCTCGACACCATCCAATACAAATCTCAGATCTTAGCCATATACAAACCAGGGGAAATCCTCCAAATGCCACATACGAATCTTGAACTCTGTAGAACCTTCTCGAGAGTTATCCACCCTATTCAAATCTCAAATGCACCGCCCCAAAATGAGTTGAACGACCTGTGCCCCATTAGCACACCAATGTCCAAAGGAGTAATCCACATCTTTATGCTACTGAGCTAATCCCTTTTTCTTAGTACATTACATCCATCATGCATAACAAATCCAAATCATTCCAATACTTCCATATATCCATAAGGTATAATACACCATGCATTATGAAATTTTCTTGCTTATTCCATCATCAAAACCAGCCTCTGCAAGTCATAACCAATCCACAAGTATGCCTCAGACCAAAATCAATACAACGCATAAACATGCAATCAAATTACCAATGGTAGACTCCCCTACTTAGCTCAAAGCCATAGAGTACAACATCTGATAACTCACCATACCCGTACTCTATTACTGCCATAATCCCGCATAGAGATTCAACTAAATTCTTCACAAGCTCATGCAACACAAACCATAAAATACCTCAAATCATATGCAAGCTCGCAGTCATCCTCGTGACAGTCAGGTCAACTTTCCCAACCAATCAAAACTCAAATCGCAACACATATAACCCAATGGTAGAAAAGAAACCCTCCACACAACATTATAAGGATCACACATCCGTATATTACCCTGCATGTCATAACCCATCGGCTTAGCCTCAAGCTGACATCTCTCTATCCCATTTCACAGCCACAACTACTACGCAATCACTTAATCTTCATGAGTCTGAAATCCACAAAACATGCGAATCCTTTTCGTTCCATAATGAACAACTCGAGACGATCATAACTCAAGACTGTATAGCATATCAAGAAAGAATTAAAGCATCCAACCACTCACTGAGCCATCAATCTCGCTCCTAGCAACACAACCAGACATATGATTCCAAAGCACATACTCACGCAACTAAATTCATCGAGCCCAAGCTGCAGTCAAAATTTGGCCTCAAGTCCTCCAGACTGGCCCATCACCAAAACACAGAAATGCATCTTGCACCTCATCCATGGAATCCACAACCCGTCGATGCACAACTGATACTGAGCGCTCACATACGCATACAAGTGAGTGGAACGAATTTAAATAGTTACGCTTCAAGTTGAATCAATGTCGCACGATAAGGAGAGAAAGATGTGAAGTTTATCCTAGATCCATGTAGCCTCTCAAAGAAAGGTATGGACGTCATCATACCGATCCGCAAGACTCTACTAACATTTGCTCATGACTCGTAGAACCTATGAACCTAGAGCTCTGATACCAACTTGTCACGACCCAAAATCTAACTAGTCATGATGGCACCTAACCCAAACCGCTAGGTAAGCAAATTAGCAAAAATCCAATTCAAATGAGATTTACTAAGAGAAGTAATGATAATACAACTGAACTTTTATACAAAATATTCTCAAGGACTGGTAGTACAAATCATGAGCTTCTAAGATTTAGAGTTTACAAAGCTGGTATGAAATAAATACATCATCTGTTCGAAATGTACATAAACAGATTCATAAATCTAAAGCTACCAAGAACAAGAGGCAGCTATAACCGGAATGTAGATATATTCTCAATGCCAGCTCCCGCCACAAACAACAACATCAGTTCCAAAATGTGCATGTAAGGTGAATAAGTGTAGTATGAGTACAACCAACCCCATGTACTCAATAAGTAATAAACCTAACCTTAGGTTGAAAGAATTGACAAGCTTGGATAGTGGTTAGAGTCCAACACCAATAGTCAAGAACAACTCGTAACAACATAATAAAAATAGTGCAAGTAATAACTCAAAGATGCTCAGCTCAGCTCATTCACAGTTACGGAAAATAGGCATGTTTTCAGGTATAAAAGAAAAGAAAAAAAATCTAAATCTTTCACCAAAACCAAAATATGAGTATTTTAAAAAACTGTAATTTTCCCAAAAGTCTTTCAACAACATATGAGATATTTCATTCTCAGATTGCATGAGTAAAGTACGTCTCTATGCCTACATGTCCATGTGCATATGAAGTCATAAATGTCACAATACCGTACAACATGAGGAACTGTATCTCTATGCCTACATGCCAAGTTTGTATGTCAAATGTAATGCATCATAGAGATGAACTCATGTATTTACACTCTCAGAGTACTCAATTTCATTGTCTCACACTCAATCACTCGGCACTCGACACTCGGTAGTTGCGCTCACTGCTGGTATGTCAGACTCAGGAGGGGCGGATCCTGCCCAAGCGCTAATATAAGCCAACATGGCATGCTGCGGCGTGCAGCCCGATCCCATCATTAATCAATAAAGCATGCTGTGGTGTGTAGCCCGATCCCATAATAATCACTCACAATCAGGCCCTCGGCCTCACTCAATGATTAATCTCTCCAGTCTTTCGCGCTCACAAATCACATTCCAATCAGGCCAAACAATGATAACATGATGTGACAATAAATGATAACAAAGACTGAGATATGATATGCAAATGAATGAATATGACTGAGTATGTAATTGCAAATTAAGAAAATAACTCAATAACAGAAGTAACCTCAGTGGGTCCCAACAAAATAAGTATTTAGCCTAAACATGATTTCTAACATGGATCACAACTCAATTACTCTAACGCGTAGGAATTTCATTGATAGAAAAAAGATTAGATAACTACACAGTACCATAGAATCAACCGAGTAATCATTCACACGGTGCATGCCCACACGCCAGTTACCTAGCATGTGCGTCACCTCAACACCAACACATAACACGTATAATCAGGGGTTCATACCCTAAGCACCAAGTTTAGAAGTGTTACTTACCTCGAACAAGTCGAATCTAATACCGAGCAAACTAAATAATACTCTAGAAATTCCATCCCGCGTGTACCGACCTCCGAACAGCTCAAAACTAGCCAAAAGCAACTCAAGAACATTAAATAATTCCAAAGAAAACAAACCCAATCGATAAAGGTGGAATCTTTAATCAAAAGCCCAAAGTCAACGAAAAAGTCAAACTTGGGCACGCACCTCAGATTCTAACAAAACTCACAAAATCTGACAACCCTTTCAATTACGAGTCCAACCATACTAGTTTCACACAAATCCGATTCCGGATCTCAAAATTTCACTTTAGGAAAATTTAGTCAAAAAACCCCCAATTTCTCTTTCAAAATCACTAATCAAATGCCAAAAAAGAAGATGGATTCATGAAATATAACAAACCGAGTAGCAGACACTTACCCCAATCCATGTGGTGAAAATCGCCTCCAAAATCGCCCAAATCCGAGCTCCATAGCTCAAAATATGTTAAAATGTCTGAAACTTTCAAAATAGTGTACTTATACGCACTACCTAGGCAAATCCTTCTCCAACGCGGACAAACCATCGTGTTTGCGATGAACAAAATGAATTGCCACCAAATATTGCCAACGCATTTGCGATGCTTCCCACGCGAGCGTGATGCTCGGATATGCCACACAGCGCGAACGCGACCCATGTCTCGCGGACGCAAAGAAGCGTGCTCCAAATCCTAGGTCACCATCTCGAACGCGACTACCCAAAGGCGAACGCGAAGCTCAAGTCCCACATACGCCGCGAATCGAGTCAAAACTCATGAAAGCGAGGAGATAAAACATCCCAGCCCAATTCCTTTTTCACGATCGCGATGAATCCCATGCGAACGCGATTCACTGCAGACATTAGCAAAAAAAAAGAAACAATCCAAAAATTAGAGGAAATAGTCCGAAAGTGATCCGAAGCTCCCTCGAGCCCCTCGAGACCCTATCTGAACATACCAACAAGTCCTATAACATAATACGGACCTACTCGAGGCCTTAAATGACACATAACAACATCCAAATGACGAATCGTACCTCAAATCAAGCTTAATGAACTTTTGAACTTTTAACTTCCAAAACTCGTGCCGAACCATATCAAATCAATCCAGAATGACCTCAAATTTTGCACACATATCCCAAATGACATAACGAAGTTATTCCATCCCCCAGAAAGATAATTCGAACCGGATATCATCAAAGTCTACTCTCGATTAAACTTATGAATATTCCAACCTTTAAATTACAAATTTTTGTCAATTAGTGCCGAAACCTTCTAGAAATGTCCAAATGCAAATTCGGGCATGTCCAGGTCCAAATTAACCATCTAGACCTAATGGAACCATCAAAACTCCGATTCAAGGTCAAATACGCAAAATCCAAATTTGGTCAACTCTTCCAACTTAATGTTTCAAATATGAAATTCATTCTTCCAACCAATTCTGGATCACATGAAAACCAAAACCGACGATTTACACAAGTCAAAATACATCAAACGAAGCTACTCAAGACTTCAAATAATTGAATGGAATGCAAATGCTCAAAACAACCGATCGGGTCGTTACATCAGATTAATAAGTCATGGAGTTCTTTTGCTCGAAAAGAACCATTACCAAATTCTGAGCTGGTTAGTGATATTCTTCCTCCAAACATACATTATACAAATCCAATTGCATTGATTCCAGGTCTAATAACCTCGTCTCACCTAGTACAAATTGCTTGACCAACAAGCCACATCAAATACCATTAAGAACCTTACACGATGCGATCCGTGCGCCAACAAGCAACTGCTCAAGTATGATCAATAATGGAAAAAGAACCCAAATATCATAACTGTCCAGCCAGCTTAATGAATAAAACAACCAAACAAATGCAATGAATCTATCTCACAAAGGAGAAGCAAAACACGCAAGAAAAGTACAAGGATTCGTACCCTACATCTCACCGTTGTGGTATCCAACCCGATCCGCACATGATATCATTGCAGCGTGCAACCTGATCCAAATATCATACCCATGGCGGCGTGCCATCCGATCCACACATAATAATCTGCATGAAAATACCTATCGATCAAAAATGCTCACACTCACTAGACACACGTACATCAACAACAAGCACGCCAAGTGCATAAACATAACCCTGGGAAGATGGATAACATAATGCGCTTCGAAAAAGGCGAAGCATGACTAAGGTTCAATAAACAATTCAACATCTTGAGAGCCATCTTACTCACATCTCACCACAAAGCCTACATAGGACCACAACATGCGTGCGGACAACCAAATCCCCCAATAAACCACATAGAATAAAAGATTAATGCCTGAAATAAATGATGACAGGAATAACATCTGCCATGCTCGAAGACTCATCCATAGATAAATGGTGCGCTGAATAGACAAATCCAATATGGTATAGAATATTCATTCACATTTGGCCAACCAATGGATCTCTAAACTGATTTCGTCATCTCAAAATAGGTAAATAGCCTTCAAAAGATCCACAATGACACCATCTGTGACACATACAACTAGTTGTTAAATCCTGAACACACTTCCACAGACTGCAATTAGAGGAATAGTCTGCCTCTAAGAGAATCCAATATCTATACCGATCTCTAGCTCTCTCACTTAAATGACTGACATGTGGCACATCATAACCATCCCATGGGGGATACTCGCAAAACCTTATGCACCAAGTAGCACAACCTAAACATCAATAGCCACCAACCATGCAATATCTGTAGTACAAGCCAAGAATCCGCAAACCAATACATAATATATCTTCCACAAAACTCATCCTTCTTAGGCAATACAAAATAGTACTAGCATTCTCTCAAATATCTAAAATCTCTCCCGATTCCTCGAACTCATGACATTCCTGTCCAAACTGAACCACAATCGTGACCCTTCTATCCCATAAATTCAGAATCGCAAGTAGAATAAGCATTCCACTAGTTAGAAACCTTTCACTTAACTCATCTCGGGAGAAAAATTGCAACACACAACCAATCTCAAGTCATGGTCGAAACCTTCCTAAGTCTTTAAGACCCATCTGAACGTAATCAAAGCCATCAGAATTGAATCCCTCTAAATCAACCAAATCACGGAGACTGCCAAGCCCGCAAGTATTGCGACGAACACCTGTATGGCCTTATCATACCGAAGGAACCGATCATTTCACGCGTCATGCCGATCCAAGCCACTGCTAAACTGATCCTACTTCTTCAGATTTCATCTTGACTTGCCTTGAAAATAACACCTCTCTTTTCTAGCACACAGTGGATCTCTATCAGCACTCACCCCGAGTGACCCAAATTATAAGACCATATTGCTTTAATACCCACAAGCCATTTTATACCCTCTCATGCTCTCAATAGTACTTCCAACCGATATACTCATTCCATAGAGACATTCTGTGAGCCCGAAGTTGTTTCTTCTATCTCTCTAATACTACTTCGCAGACCAGATAATGATATAGAAATACTCCAAGTCTTTTTCTCAATCTACTGAAAAACTCTATCCTTAGCTACACAACGAACCCGAAAATCCTTAGGCATTACACCTTAAATCTTGAACACACCAGAACCATCCTTGAGAGTCGCCCACTCTAGCCTAGTCCCAAATACATAGCCAAATGACTAGTGATCCATTAGCACGTGAATACTCCAAAAGAAGTAAGTGAATGAATCCTTTCCCTTGCATATCATATCCATAAATGAATATCAAATCTGAGTCGTCCTACAACCTCTATAAATTGATGAGGTGAGATGTAACACACATCTATTAAATTCCTTGCTCGAGTTACCCTTGATGTCCTCCTCCTCAAATCATAACTAATCCATCAACGTATCAAAATCCAGCAACTACAAAAACACATGACCAGGTGACCCAATCATCGATGGTAGGCTCCCCCTAATTAAAGGAATCTGGACTATTTTTTGTTGATTGTGAGTTGCCTTGCTTAGAAAGTAGAGGGCACCATCACTGCTTGAGGTGGAATTTTTGGTCTTGACATGCATTGATCCCATCAAGTTACAAATTTTAGATCAACATGCATAATTGTTTTCATGTAGATGAAGAACTAGATGTCAACTCGTGGTGTAAGACATCCAGCAGTTTCTCGAGAGTAACTAATGAAGGCCAACAACAATCAGAAGTGGACGCCGAGGAAACTGGCAAATCATTTATTTCTCAATAAGAAAATTCTAGTATAGGAGAACTCCAGATTTGGGATTGTTAAGATGTGTAGATGCCACAAAGGCAACGAGGTTTTTGGAAGACATATACGCAGGAACTTGTGAACCTCACACAAATAGGTCTACTCTAGACAAGAAAATTATGAGAATAGGATATTTTTAGATGACTATGAAAGGAGATAGCATTCGCTATGTGAAGAAATGTCATCAATGTGAAGTCCGTGGAGATTTTATTTGAGTTCCGCCAAATGAGCCCAATGTGATAGGTTCCCTTTGGTCGTTTGTCTCTTGGGGCATGGATGCGATTGGACCCATAGAACCCACCGCATTGAATGGGCATCGTTTCATCTAGGTAGCCATCTACTACTTCACCAAGTGGGTCGAAACTTCAACATACAAGGCAATCACGAAGAAGGTGGTGGCAGATTTTGTTTGCAATAATATAGTTTGTCAATTCAAGATTCCAGAGTCAATTGTAACGGACAATACAACTAATCTCAATAGTGATCTTATGAGAGAGGCTTGTGAAAGGTTCAGAATCGTCCATCAAAACTCCGCATATTACAGACCATAGATGAATGGAGCAGTTGATGTTTGAGTATTATATGTCTTATTCAAGAAGTCTGTCTGGACGACGTAGAATGGCTACAAAGCAGACAGAAATAGTTGATGTTCATTGATAAGAAAAGTATGGACGTAGTCTGTCATGGTTATCCTTATTACAATAGAATGATCAAGGCATTCAACAAGAAACTAAGACCTATGCAGTTCACACTGGGCAGTTGGTGCTGAAGAGGATATTTCTTCACGAGGATGAAGCTAAAGGAAAATTCGTGCCAAATTGGCAAGGTTTGAATGTGGTTCACTGGGTGCTTTCAGGAGGAGCATTGATCCTAGCAGAAATGAACGGCAAAGTAAGCATGACGCCCGTCAATTCGGACGTGATCAAGAAGTGATGTATTTGAAGACAGTCAAGTTAGGTCCTTTTTTTGCATTCTTATGTAAGCAAAACTATGCTCAACCTGAATTCCCTTGGTGGGATACGTAGGCAACTCACATAGGGACCGCTCGCACTTGTAATAAAAAATCAAAAATATTTTCTCCATGTAATCAGAACTATGTCATGGCATGATTTTTGTTTGAACGATACGTAGGCAATCCACATTGGATTCGATCCTTTTTATTGTAATCGAACTATGTTTTTGACCTGATTCCGTTTAGTTACATACGCAGTCTAAGTCAGATAGGCAGTCTGAGTTAGACTCGATCATATCAATCTTATCTTTTCACCTCTTTTTCTCCTATTGTAATTGAACTAGATTTGGACCTGATTCCATTTGGATACGTGGGTAGCCCGAGTCAGGCTCGGTCACTTCAATTTTTTTCTTTTTTGTACCCTCGAACTATATTCAGACCTGATTCCCTTTGGAATATGTAGGCAACCTGAAAAGTTTAGTCATACCCTTGGAAAACTTTTTATTTGTCATATATTTTGAGATTAGGGAGTGATCTCGACATCAAAGTGACTATGTCATCTGGGCAGAAGAAGGCATTATCAGCAAGACAGGCTATACGAAGATTGTTTTTTGAATACAGTCGTCAAAATGAAGATGTTCTATGGGTTTTTAAATATATCATAATCCAAAACAATGAATTTTGATCGTGTAAAAAAAAATATACACATATGACTTTTAAAACCATATTTTCAAAATATTTTGCCTACTTTTTCTATCCGCCAAGTATTGTAGCAGGAATCACTGCAGCCATTGGAAGTATGGAGTATTCAAGCAATAAGGCCAACTTCATAATCAACACAAATCAATACCCCTCCCAAACTAAGTCTTTAAGCGAAGGAATGGCTGGAGTCAAAAATTGTTAACATTGAGTGAAGCTTGCAGTCATGATCAAATACGTCACCAGATTCACCGCGACCTCAAGAGCTGTTGACTTTTCTCTACTTGATTCCATTACTACGCTTATATTAACCTTAAACCTTTAAATGTTAACTCTTAATTAAGTAGGTACTTCTGAAATCAGAATGAAAGCCGGCCAGAGAGAGCGATGACTCTCTCAACACGAGTCAAATAATTTTGTTCCTTTCAATAACTCCGCCAATCGAATTCTGGTGTACAGTTGCACCGTTCGCTCCACCAATCGGAGTCTAGTATACAGTTTCACCACCCGCTCTGCCAATCGTAATTTGTTTTATAGTAGCACCTTCCACTCCGCCAATCGAAGTCTATTGTACAATTGTACCTTCCACTCCGCCAATTGGAGTCTATTGTACAGTTGCACCATCCGATTCGCCAATTAGAGATTTCAATTAAGATCATCGTGAAAATTTGCTATTGACTCTACTATTCAAAGACAGTTGTTCAGTTATGCCATTTGCTTCGCCAATCTAAAGTCGCAATTTAGCTATGTCAATCGATGACCTCAAACTCAAATAAAATCCATGCCGACAATCGGGAGTTATCTTTGGCATGCTTTCTTTTATCCTTTGCTCTATTTATAATCTTATTTCATTAACATATTTACTTTATACCGCACAGATAAATTAGCACTTTTACTTTTTTTAAATTCAAATATTCTGCAACTCGGGGACTACAAACTTAAACACTCAGCAACCCAGAGACTTTAAATTCAAACACTCCGCAACCTAGAGAATTCCAACTCCAACACTCGGAGACTTCAAACACAAACACCCCATACCCTAGAAAATCCTCAATAACACTCTGCAGCCCGGAGACTTCAAACTCAAACATCCCACAACCTAGAGAATTACAACCCTAAACAAAGGCCCGCCAACAGCCAAGCATTTTCTCTAACATACTTTATTTCATTCTTTATACATTATGCTCTAACATAGTCATACCCCACTATATGGGTATATTTGCATCTCTACATTCGTAGGTCAAACACTACAACGTGAAACTATCCCTAAGCTGCAAACTGGACAAAGTGCTAATAAAGGACATCAAAATCATAAGCAACTCAAAGATCCGATCTTTAACTCTGCTCGGCCAACAAAATCTACAAGTCATTTTAGTTTCAATTAACTCCAATTCAAATAGTCGTTCCGTAAATATCATAATATTTCCGTATTTTGGTGTCTTCTTAACACGAAGCTAAAGAAATCCCGGCCAACTCTTGACGCAATTCAAGAATCACGCCAGAAGCATCTAAAGGAGTCTTATTTATGGACGTGTTGTACACCACATTTATTTTCATGCCCCAACCTCGAAAAATACGACCGACGCTCAACCGAGATAACCCGGTCAAGAAAGCCTACTAGATGCTTCCTACCAGACCTTACCCATGAATAGAGTGAAGATGTATTCCATTAATTAGACAATGAGAAGGTTATATAAACAATCCAAATTTCATTACCATTAGAACTTCATTCAACATTTACCAAAATATTATGTTACACATTCATAGTTTAGAAGTGGAAACATGTGATACCAATCCAACATTTCTAGTTTGACTTTCCAAACACCACTCTACAACCCACACAATATCTACGGAGCCTCTAATGGATACAAAAGAGTACTATGATAGTGTGGGTAATAAGGCCCCGGCTATACCTCAAAGCATCATACATAAAGAGCAAAAGATACAAGACCCCGATAGGAAGTGAGGCTCACCAAGTCAATTGAGGAGAGGGTGTACTGCTATCACTGATCAATGGCGCCTGTTGTGGAACCACCTGCATCCATTAAAGATGCAGTGCCCCCGAAAAAGGGATGTTAGTACATATAGAATATTACTAGTATGTAAGACTAAACACCCTCTCTCTAGAACGAGTAACAGTAAAATGAGAAAGAAACATGGAATCAATGAGGGCCTCAAACAACATTAAAGTTTCAAGTTAAGAGATTCAAATAAATTTTAATATTTTTAAGTTGGGAGATCTTTAGTACCGATACACCACCGTTCATTTAGCACGGAGTCCGATCTCAGCCCGATCGGCTAAGCCATCTCAACCTGAGACATCCACTCACAACACCACTGATGTTTGGCTATAATTTCATATTTTTAGTGCATTACTTACCTTACATTTTGGTGCTGTAATGCTAAACTATACTATATTTGTACTTAATTGAATCTATTTTATGTGTAGGTACATTGAAGACGAATTTGGGAGCAAAGTAGAGATTTTATGTGTATTTTATACACTACAAGAATGAAGTATGATTATTTAATTAGTAGGTATTTAATTACAAAGGAAGACAAAAGTGTAACCAATGCAAAAGAAGACAAAAACAAAACAAGGCAAGGATTTTGGAAAGGAAAACAAAAAGAAACGTGAAATGCAAAAGTTAAGTTAATCAACAGAAAGTTGAAACAAATCAGCAAAGAAGCAGCAGGCGTAGCGAGATGCAATTCTCACGATAGAGCATGCGACGCAAGCTTTCTAGCTCGTGTTTGACAGTGCGACGCGAGGCCTAAACCGAGAAGGAGCTCGCTACAAAGCTTGCAAGGCACAGTGTATAGCGAGACGAGGCGTGCGTTTTTCCTCGCGAGGCGAGGCCCGTGGCGAGCGTGTTACTTATTTTTAAAGCCTATTTCATATCCTATTTGGTTTTGAACTTGGTTATTTTGTTTAGGTCTCTTCCCTACACATACAAATAGTCATTAAACACCATTTTTGGAGGAGTTTTACGACCGGAGGCAAGAACAACATGTGGACAACTTTTGGAGGAGAAAATCATAGAGTTTTTCATCCCTTTATCTTTTTCTTGTAATTTATTTATGCAAAATACTTGGAAAATTGTTACCACGAACATGAGTGGATAAAACCCATAGTTCTGGGGTTGTGATTTAGCCATGAATATTATTATTTTACGGTGACTTAACCTTTATTACAATTCACTAATATATGGTTGTTTCTTCAATTCTGTGATTAATTACTTAATTGGCTGGCCAGCAGTTAGGTTCTATTTACTATCGATGATATGCTTGGGAAAGCCATGTTTAGATTAGAGAAGAATTGAACAAAGCATGATCTTAACTCTTAGGGGGGCAAATTTGTGGTTAGGATAGGAATATACCTAGTCACTGTGCTTAATTAAATATCATAATATTAATGCATTCTTGATAGATTGATTTCTTAGGAATATAGGCGTTAATCTATTTTGAATAGGCGAGTAGTACTTCGGGTGAAGGCTATGAGAGCAATTGTTCGATTAAATAGCAACCATGAGTGAATTGTATGAAAGGGGGAGTTAACTAGAACACAATGGAATTGGTGAATCGATCAGAGCCCTGGAATATTTGTCTCTACTGAATACACCATAATTATTTTGCTACTTGATAATTTAGTTACTACTTAGAATTATAGTTTAGTATAATCACATTCTTGAACTCGATTTTGGCTTGACTGGATAACAATCTTGGTGATTTTAGTGGGTAGTTGATACAAGTCTCTATGGGTTCGATACTCGACTTATCATTTTATTACTTGTACGATCACATATACTTGCGTGTGTATTTGGGAGCAATAAGTTTTTGGTGTCGTTGCCAGGGACTTGAATATCGACTACTTTCTAGTTTTTGCTTTAATTGTTTATTTCGTCAAGTCTAACGTTACTTGATTATTGCTCTTATCTCATGAACTTTGATTGAATGCGTAGGGTCAGAAGCCAGGACAGACTTCAAGGCTTTGACCCCAAACCTGAGAGAACATTTCATAGAAGGTTGAGGGAAGCAAGGGATACAAATAATCTTCAGGCACTCGTTCAATTTCCTGTGAACATGGTAGAGGAGCAACACATGGCTGTTCAGGAGGTGGCGATGCCCAGCATAGCTAATGTTACCTCCAGCATTGTGAAGCCCAGAATCACTGGGCACTTTGAGCTGAAACAGAGCATGATCCAGCTACTTCATGCGAATGGGCAGTTTATGGGTCTTCCACACGAGGATCCACAACAGCATATCCTGAACTTCTTGGAAATTAGTGATACGTACATCACTAACGGGGTCACTCCAGACTATGTAAGCCTCACGCTTTTCCCACTCTCTCTGTTGGGTGAAGCAAAGCGATGGCTAAAGACAGAACCAACTAATTCTATTACATCATGGAATGATTTGGCAAGGAAATTTCTGGCAAGGTTCTTCCCTTCAGGCAAAACTGCAAAGATCAGAAGTGAGATAGTCGCTTTCAAACAGAAAGCGGGATAGTCTCTATACTCAGCTTGGTAGAGGTTCAAGGGGCTGCTCAGAGATTGTCCTCATCATAATCAAACAAACGAAGTGTTAGCTCACACTTTCATAGAAGGGCTATATCCCGAGATAAAAATTATGGTAGATGTTGCAACTGGAGGTCAAGTGTTGGAGAAAAGCTTTGACGAGATATATGCATTATTGAATAAATTCTCCAAAAGCAATTCAGATTCGCAAGGAGAAATGGGCATACACACGGTGTAAAAATCTATAGGGGTTCTCAAGGTAGATGTCGTCTTGGCATTATCAGCGCAAATTTCTACATTGATTAACCAAGTCAATCAGATGACCTTAGTTATTAATAAGCAACAAGCTCAACCAGTGCAATAGGTTCAAGTGTTTTGTGAAGTATGTGGAGAGGGTCACACGAGCGACTTATGCCCAGTTAATCCAGAGTCTGTCTGCTTTGTGGGTAATGCAAATAGGGGCCAGACAAACCAATATAGGAATACTTACAATCCCAACTAGAGAAACCACCCAAACTTCTCTTGGGGTGGAAATCAAGGTTCTCAAAATTAATACCGACCACAAGCACCTCAACAACAATATAGACCACCTCAGGCTGAACAATATGCAAACTCAACAAATCACATTGAGGAAATGATGAAGAAATTGATGGCTGACCAGCAAGCCCACACCTTAGAGATGATAAAGAAAGTGATGGTTGACTAGTAGGCCCAAGCCACAGTAATGAGAAATTTGGAGCGCCAAATGGGATAACTTACCAGTGCCCAAAATACTCGACCAGTTGGAGCTCCTCCAAGTGACACTGAGGCTAATCCTAAGGCATCTATTAATGTTGTCTCATTGAGGAACGGGAGACAATTAGAAGAATTTCAGTAGAAAAAAGAGAAAACAAGTGACCTTTAATGAGAAGCCGGCCACTATAGAGTCAGAATCATAAAAATCAAATGAGTCTGAGAAGCCAGCTGAAGAAGCGGTGGCTAAGAAACCCCCACCATTAGTTATGAGGCCACCACCTCCGTTCCCTCAAAGATTGCAGAAAGTGAAAGATAATTCCACGTATAAAAAATTTCTTGATATTTTGAAGAAGGTGCAAATAAATATTCCACTGGTGGACATCCTACAAGAAGTACCCAAATATACAAAATACATCAAGGACATAGTGGCAAATAAAAGGAGGCTGACTGAATTCGAGACTATGACACTCACTGAGGAATGTAGCTCTAGAATCCAAAGCAAGCTACCTCAGAAATTGAAAGATCCAGGTAGTTTCACTATCCAAATCTCGATTGGTAAGCATGCGGTTGGGCGAGTTTTGTGTGATCTTGAAGTGAGCATCAATCTGATGTCGCTATCTGTGTTCAGACAGTTGAGTTTTTATGAGCCGCGCCCAACAACGGTAATCTTACAGTTGGCTGATCGCTCCCTTGCTCATCCGAAAGGAGTGATTGAAGATGTGTTAGTTCAAGTGGGTTCTTTCATATTCCCTGCTGATTTTATTATCTTGAACTACGAGCCTGATCAGGAAGTCCCATTTATTTTGGGCCGTCCATTCTTAGCCACAAGCCGAGCTATTATTGATGTATGCGAAGGAAAGATGACGATGAGAGTAGGTGATTAAGTGGAGGTATTTAATGTGTACAAAGCACTCAGATTGTCAGCCCACTATGAAGAGCTATCCATGATTTCTGTAGTGGACAACAATGCTATGTCATTGGTGCCTTATATGAGCCCCATAGATTCTCTTGAACGAGCTTTGATTGGGAATGAAGAAGACATTGAAGATAAGATGATTGGCGAAATTGAACAAGTACTTGATACATCATGCAATTATGTCCATGTGTTTGGGAAGTTTGAGACGTTGGGCAGGCCGGTTACTCTGACCCTTCCTAAGCCATCTATTAAGGAAGCTCTAAAGCTAGAATTAAAGCCCCTTCTAGCATATCTGCGCTATGCTTATTTGGGGAAATCTGAAACATTGCCAGTAATTATCTCGTCCAGCATGACTAATGTACAAGAAGAAAAATTTCTCAGAGTACTTCGCGAGCATAAAAAGGCTATAGGGTGGGCAATTGCTGACATTAAAGGAATTAGTCCACTGTTTTGCATGCATAACATTTTTCTGGAAGATGGACACTGCCCCAGTGTTGAGCAGTAGAGGAGATTGAATCCTATCATGAAAAAGGAACTAATTAAGTGGCTCGATGCAGGTATCATCTTTCCCATCTCTGACAGCAACTAGGTAAGCCCAATAAAATGTGTGCCTAAAAAAGGAGGGATAACTGTGTTTGAGAATGAAAAAAATGAGCTAATTCCTACTCGCACTGTGACGGGGTAGAGAGTTTGCACTGATTACAGAAAGCTCAACAAAGCAACCTGCAAGGAACACTTCCCACTTCCATTCATTGACCAAATGTTGGCTAGATTGGCGGGGCATGATTATTATTGCTTCCTTGATGGTTATTCGGGATACAACCAGATCGTCATATGCCCAGAGGATCAGGAGAAGACCACTTTTACTTGTCCTTATGGGACTTTCGCCTTCGAGCGAATGTCGTTTGGTCTCTATAATGCACCAACTACTTTACAAAGATGCATGATGGCGATTTTCACCGACATGGTGGAAAGAGTCATGGAAGTTTTTATGAATGATTTTTCAGTCTTTAGGTCATCTTATGATGATTGTTTGAAGAATTTGAGCAAGGTGTTGGCCCGTTGTGAAGAAACAAATCTGGTATTGAATTGAAAAAAGTGCCATTTTATGGTGCCGGAAAGCATCGTGTTGGGTCACAGAATGACTAGGAGAGGCATTGAAGTTAATAAGGCAAAAGTGGAGGCGATTGAAAAATTACCTCCACCCATTTCTGTGAAAAGTGTCCGAAGTTTCTTGGGACACGTGGGATTCTATCGATGCTTTATTAAATATTTTTCTAAAATTACTACTCCTTTGTGCAGGTTGCTTGAAAAAGATGTGACTTTCAATTTTGACGACGCCTGCCTAAAAGCATTCGAGGAGCTCAAAAAGAAACTGGTGGTTGCCCCCATTATTGCCGCACCGGATTGGTCCTTACCATTTGAGCTTATGTGTGATGCAAGTGACCATGCTATTGGGGCAGTGCTAGGCCAGAGGAAGGACAAAATATTTTATTCCATCTACTATGTAAGTAAGACTCTTGATAATTTGCAACTGAATTACAACACCACTGAAAAGGAGTTGTTAGCTGTGGTGTGGGCCTTTGAGAAATTTCGGGCATACTTGGCAGGAAAAAAGGTCATAGTCCATACCGATCATGTAGCAATCAGTTATCTATTTACAAAGAAGGAATCTAAGGCTATATTGATGCACTGGGTTTTGTTGTTGCGGGAATTTGATGTGGAAATACGAGATTGAAAGGGCACAGAGAACCAAGTAGCTAACCATCTATCAAGGCTGGAAAATCACGACCACGTGGAGGAGGGTGACCAAATTAAAGAAGTATTTCCTGATGAGCAACTTTTTGCTATCACCTAAGACCCTCCCCCATGGTACGCGGACTATGTGAATTAGCTGGTGAGCGGGGTACTTCCTCCTGAAATTGAATCTGAAGCTAGAAAGAGGTTTCTACAAGATGTGAACTTCTACTATTGGGATGAGCCATATTTGTACAAGCAGTGTGCTGACAAAATGATGAGGATATGCATACCTGGAAATGAGGTTGAACTAGTGTTGTATGATTGTCATGCATCACCCTTTGGGGGCCATCATGGAGGCGATAAAATAGCTGCAAAGGTATTACAATCTGGTTTATTTTGGCCAACATTATTCAAGGACGCCCATGCATTTGTTAAGAAGGGTGACCAGTGTTAGAAAACAGGAACAATCACAAAGAGGCATGAGATGCCTTTCAATAACATCTTGGAGGTCGAGATTTTTGATGTATAGGGGATAGATTTTATGGGACCATTCCCATTGTCCAGAGGAAACAAATACATTTTGCTAGCAGTTGACTACGTGTCAAAATGGGTAGAGGCGATCGCATTGCCAACGAATGATGCCATGGTGGTAGCCGCATTTGTGAAAAAGAACATATTTTCGAGATTCAGGACTCCACGTGCTTTGATTAGTGATGAAAGGACACAATTTTCCAATCAGTTGTTGAATAACCTTCTAGCTAAATATGGAGTCCGCCATAGAGTTGCGAAGGCATATCATCCTCAAACTAGTGGACAAGTTGAGGTGTCTAATAGAGAAATAAAGCAAATCTTAGAGAAGACGGTGAGTGTGAATAGAAAAGATTGGGCTGCAAAGTTAGATGATGCCTTGTGGGCATATAGAACTGCATACAAAATGCTAATTGGGGCATCGACGTATAGGCTAGCTTATGGGAAGGCATGTCACTTGCCTGTTGAACTTGAACACAAAGCATATTGTGCCATTAAGAAGTTAAATATGGACCTTGAAGCCACGGGCGAGAAAAGACTCTTGCAGTTGAATGAGTTAGATGAGTTCAGGCTGTACTCTTATGAAAATGCTAAGCTTTACAAAGAAAAGACAAAAAAATGGCATGACAGGCATATCAAACCGCGTCACTTCGAGCCAGGCCAATAGGCATTATTGTTCAATTCTAGACTAAGGCTATTTCGTATGAAGTTAAAATCGAGATGGTCAGACCCGTTTGAGATAGTGAGAGTCACTCCTTATGGTGCAATTGAGCTGCGAGCTTTGAATGGTGAAAGAAACTTTTTGGTGAATGGACACAGAGTAAAACATTATTTGGGAGGAATAATTGATCGTGAGAATACCAAGGTTGTACTCGCTAATGAGTAAGCGAGATTCTGCGTCGTGCCGTGACGTTAAATCAGGCGCTTGTTAGGAGGCAACCCATCTTTACTGCTTTCATTTATTTATATTTTTTTTCTTATTATTGTTGTAGTATTTGTTTTTTTAGGGTTATAAGCATAGGAAGCAAAGCCATTGGAAGAGTGCAAAAGTGAGTTAGATGGTGAGAACTAAGTGTAGGGTGCCACACAAAGGACCATGCCTGGGGGAAGTCTGAGTACTCGTGAGTCGGTATTGCTTCGGTCTTTGGCCTTTCAGGGAATTTCTTGTCCAGCCTCGTTATTGTTTTTCTTATTTTTGCATTGGGGACACTGCACTCTTTTAAGTGTGGGGTGGGAGAATTCTCTAAATAATTAGTTGTAGGATGTTAGAAAAATGTTAATTTCTTATTTTCTAGAGGGGTTTAAGTCTAAAGAAAAAGGACAAAAAGCTTTTCTTTTGTTAGGTAGTGTAATAACTCTCCCTTGGTTTTTCTTTATGCCGCGATTCTTTTTCAAGGGTTTTGTTTGAACCGGGTGTAGGTAGTTTTATTTTCTTAGGAGTAGGAGCCACTGTGAGATGCATTGAATTGAAGTAATATCTCTTGACTTTGTTATGCCTTGAGAATAGTGAGTACTTTGGTTGTGACGCTTAGGCTCAGTTTTTGACTCTTGTTACCTTAAATTGTATGATCTTAACTTTGCTTAACTGCTTTGACTAGAGTGTCTTGATGAGTCCAATCCTGAGTGAGTTATGTGACATATGTGTGTGAGGTTTGTGTGTTATTCTGTGCATTGCATTTGATGTCTAGAACTTGCCCCGTGTGTTTGCAAAGCAAAATAGTAGTTTTGTTCAGTCTTGCAAGTGATATAGGCGTTACTTTGTTGATCCAGATATATATATAGTTTACCCTCCTAATTATTATGTATCATAGTTAACCCCTTTGAGCCTGTAATCCTGTTTCGTTGGCAACCACATTACAAGCCTTACCCATTTGTTTGAATTAACCATCTATTTGAACCTTTTCACCTCTCATGAGCACTTGAATTGTTATAAACTTTGTAAAAGTTAAAGTGTGGGGTAGTTGGTTTGGCTTTTGAGTGGAACTAATGAAATAAGGAGAAAGGTGCATTGTTTTGAAAAAATAAAATAAAAGCCACTTGAATTGAAAAAAAAGGGAAAAATAGTTGTATTGCTGTGAAAAATATTCCTTGATAGTGGTGATTATTGATGTAATTGTGCTTAAAGAAGTATGGAGTTAATATACATTGATGTGAAGGTGGAGTTATGGTTTGACATAAATGTGGGGTTAAATGTTAAAGTGTATGTATTAAAGTTCTTAGGGAGGTGTAGTCACTAGTATATTCAAATGTATCCTACCCGACCCGCAGCCTATATTACAACCAATTAAAGTCCTACTTGATCCTAGACTGAATGAGCTCGATTAGTAAAGTAGTACACTATGGGCAAGCCTATGGCGCATCTTTTGTGGCATATGAATGTTATTTCTGAGAGTGAGCGAATTTTTTCTATCTTGAGTTCCTAATTGTTCTTAATTTTTTATTGTGTATGGAACTACTCTCTTTTGTTTTGTGAGGGCACTTGACTCGTGAAGAAAAAGTAATGTCATTGACCTCTATGTTAGAGTAAGTGAGTGAGTTGTGAATAATGCATGGTTCTTGTGATCCAAATCTTGAGGTGAAGATGTTACACTCTTGTGCTTGGTCTATTTTAAAGATTCTTGGTGTGATGAGTTAGGAGAGTTGTTTAAAAAGGTCATGTCCATATAAAGTGTAGTTTAATTGCTCGAGAACGGGCAACGTTTAAGTGTGGGGTAGTGATGTTTGGCTATAATTTCATATTTAAAATATACTATATTTGTGCTTAGTTGAGTCTATTTTATGTGTAGGTACATTGAAGACGAAATTGGGAGCAAAGTAGAGATTTTATGTGTATTTTATACACTACAAGAATGAAGTATGATTATTTAATTAGTAGGTATTTAATTACAAAGGAAGACAAAAGTGTAACCAATGCAAAAGAAGACAAAAAAAAAAGAAACAAGGCAATGATTTTGGAAAGGAAAACAAAAAGAAACTTGAAATGCAAAAGTTAAGTTAAACAACAGAAAGTTGAAACAAATTAGCAAAGAAGCAGCAGGCGTAGCGAGATGCAAGTCTTGCTATAGAGCATGCGACGCAAGCTTTCTAGCTCACGTTTGAGAGTGCGATGCGAGGCCTAAAGCGAGGAGGAGCTCACTACAGAGCTTGCGAGGCACAGTGTGCAGCGAGATGAGGCGTGTGTCTTGCCTCGCGAGGCGAGGCCTGTGGTGAGTGTGTTTTAGATTTTTAAAGCCTATTTTGTCTCCTATTTGGTTTTGGACTTGGTTATTTTGTTTAGGTCTCTTCCCTACACATATAAATAGTCATTAAACACTATTTTTGGAGGATTTTTGCGACCGGAGGCAAGAACATCACGTGGACAACTTTTGGAGGAGAAAATCATAGAGTTCTTCATCCTTTTATCTTTTCCTTGTAATTTATTTATGCAAAATACTTTGAAAATTGTTACCACGAACATGAGTGGCTAAAACACATAGTTTTGGGGTTGTGATTTAGCCATGAATATTATTGTTTTACCTTGACTTAACCTTTATTACAATTCACTAATATATGGTTGTTTCTTCAATTCTGTGATTTATTACTTAATTATCTGGCCAGCAGTTAGGTTCTATTTACTATCTATGCTATGCTTGGGAAATCCATGTTTAGATTAGAGAAGAATTGAAGAGAGCATGATCTTAACTGTTTTTTTTGGGGGGGGGGGAGGGGAGGGGGTTGTGGTTAGGATAGAAATATACCTAGTCACCGTGCTTAATTAAATAACATAATCTTAATGCATTCTTGATTGATTGATTTCATAGGAATATAGGCGTTAATCTATTTTGAATAGGCGAGTAGTACTTCGGGAGAAGGTTATGAGAGCAATTGTTTGATTAATTAGCAACCATGAGTAAATTGTATGAAATGGAGAGTTAACTAGAACACAATAGGATTGGTGACTCGATCACAACCCTGGAATATTTGTCTCTACTGAATACACCACAATTATTTTGCTACTTCATAATTTAGTTACTGCTTAGAATTATATTTTAGTATAATCACATTCTTGAACTCGATTTTTGCTTGACTAAATAACAATCTTGGTGATTTTAGTGGGTAGTTGATACAAGTCTTTGTGGGTTCGACACTCGAATTATTATTTTATTACTTGTACGACCACGGATACTTGCGTGTGCATTTGGGAGCAACAAGGTGCGCGGCATGGCATCCGATCTCAGCCCAATCTCAGCCAGATCGGCTAAGCCATCTCACCACAATTCCATGTGGGTAGACATCACATCATATCCCGCTAGCAATCATCTCATCCCATTTAAGGGGAAATATCTCAACACATTAATCTCATCCCATATAAGGGGAAGCAATCTCATCACATCAACACGGGGATTTACCCCTCAATCACTCCTACACCGACACGTGTAGTTTTGGGGTTAGATTTTTTCGACCTACCCTTCCTCGGTGACTAAACGATACTCCAAAAATATTTATCATTTAAAGGATTTACAACTCATTTCATAATCGTTCACACGTATTTCCATTTCATTGGCACTACTGGCCACAGTTGTAATATCATTCTCAGCATGTCGGACGTATTTCATATTTCATACTCACCCATATAACTTTCAAGCATCATCACGGTTTATCAATAATAAGGGAATTTCAAATCAAGACTTTAAGTGTACATATATGAGGAATAAGAGTCTTAATCATATTGAGTGTCTCTTCCACAATTAGGCATACTAATCTTGCAATTGAAACATGTTTTTTTTAATCACAACACTTTTAATACATTGATCATACTAGATTTCATTCTCGGAGGAAATCATGATATGATGGGAGCATTTGGAACATATTTTGAGTACATCCTATTTCATCACAACACTTGTTTTAGAATAATCAAATTTACTAGGAAGGATTTGGAACATGGAAAATAAGAAATTGAGCCAATCATAATCGCAACTTACGAGGACGTCATAGAATTTGATTTTTACAAGAGGAATTTAGCCAACATACCTCGCTTGAACTTTTCTTAAATTACTATAATGTTCCGAAAATCCTAGAGACTTCAATCTATTAGAGACATGACAAATTTGGACCATAATTAGGAAGATATTTGTGGGTTGAACTCATTTGAGCATTTTATCAAACACTAGGTGTCTAATTTATACCACAAGGCCCTAAGATAGGAATCCTTCATCTGATAACTAATTCCCAAGTCCATATTTCAACAGTTCCCATACTACCATTTTTAGCGCATGCATGCACAATGACTAACTTCCAACCCTAGATTCATGTCTCCCATTACCCATGTTCAGTCCAATTCCAAAATTGACAGTTGAGGAGTAGAGCCTTACCTCTTAGAAGGAGACCTTGAGAGCTTTCCTTGTTGAATTCCAAGGCTTGAGCAAGGTATGGTTAGTAGAATGGTGGGAGCTTCTTGATCCCTCTCTAAAACACTCCTCCTCTCTCTAAAACAACTGTTGAAACTAGCAAAAATAACCCCAAAGTTGATTTTATAAAAAAGGGGTCGGGTTATAAAAATAGGAAAATAGGTCCTTCGAACACAGCTCTGCGGTCGCAGAGTGGACCGCAGAATAGGTATGTGGCCCACAAAATAGGCAGCAAAAGTGATTCCAAAAACTAGGCTGCTTTGGATTAGTCTGTGATAAGGTCTGCGATCCGCAGACCAATTCTGCGGCCGCAAAATGGACCGCAAAATCACCTTCCGAATTTCTTCATACCAATCCTGCGATGGAAGTGCAGACCACAAAATGATTATCTGGTCGCTTAGTTGACCTCATAATGACCTCCAAAATTAGCCATTTCTCTGCTTCATTCCGCGGCGGATCTGCGATCCGCGGAGTAGTTCTGTTGCCACATAATGGACCACAGAAATGCCCTGTTATGCAATAATTTTTATTCAACTCTTCAATGCACTGTTCAACCCAAAATATCCGTACCGAGGCTCGCAAGCTCGCCGCGAAGAATTTCTACAATCCTCAAACACATTAGCCCACCTCGGCACCACGAAGCCCTGGGATTTAGGTGAAAGCTTACGGGGATTTACATCCTTCTTCGATTAGGATCATTCATCCTCGGATGAGGGTCAAAGTCTCCTATTAGCACTCAATGTGACTCAACCACTATTTCACCCACTAGCGGTTCCAAATTTTGACTAACTCCCTAAATTTCCAGAAATTTCGGCAGAGTTTTCCCTATAACTAGGCCTATCCACCTGTAAGAGAATCCCAGAAACCAATCCTTGGAACGTGTACATAATCCAACGACATAACATAACATGGAAACAACACCAACCACAATTCCATAAACATTATATTACCAAAAGAAACATCTTTAACATAAACTGTACAAGTGGAACATAATTCATAGAAGGTAAACTCTTAACATTTTCATAGAACACAACTACTTAAATACATAGCTTTTCAAACAAATTAGGGTACTTCTTCTTCATATTTTCCTCGGCCTCCCAAGTGCCCTCTTCCACTTGTTGGTTTCGCCATAGCACTTTCACGGAGGCAATTTCTTTATTTCTCAGCTTTTGAACTTGCCTATCAATAATGGTAACTGGAATATCTTCATAAGTCAATTCCTCATTAACCTCAATAGTCTCTACCGGAACAATGAGTGCAGGGTCTCCAACTACCTTCTTCAACATAGACACAGGAAACACCAGGTGCACTAAGGACATCTCTAGAGGTAGCTCAAGCTTGTAAGCCACCTGACCAATCCTCTGAATGATTCTATACGGTCCGACATACCTTGGATTCAATTTCCCTTTCTTACCAAAGCACATTATACCCTCCATGGGGGAAACCTTCAAGAATACCCAATCATCCTCTTGGAACTCATCACTACGACGTTCATCCGAATAGGACTTCTGATGACTTTAGGCAGTTTTCAATCGTTCCTTAATGATCTTAACCTTCTCCATAGCCTGATGTATGAGGTATGTCCCTATCAACTCCGCTTCCCCAATCTCAAACCACCCAATGGGAGATCTACACCTCCTACCATATAGAGCCTCGAATGGCGCCATCTAAATGCTAGCATGATTACTGTTGTTGTAGGCAAATTCTATGAGAGGAAAATGATCATCCCAACTACCCTTGAAGTCAAGAACACAAGCACGCAACATATCCTCAAGTGTCTGAATAGTCTGCTCAGCTTGCCCATCGGTTTGTGGATGGAAGGCTTTACTAAGATTCACCTGAGTACCCAAACCTTGCTGAAATTTCCTCCAAAAGTTAGCTATGAATTGTGCCCCTCGATCTGAGATGATAAAAATCGGAGTGCCATGCAACTTGACTATTTCCTTGATATACAACTGAGAATATTGTTCCGCTATGTTGGTAGCCTTAACAGGTAAGAAGTGTGTTGATTTCGTGAGTCGATCCAAAATCACCCAAATCGAGTCGAACATGCGAGAAGTGTAAGGTAGTCCTACCACAAATTCCATATTGATCATCTTCCACTTTCACATTGGAATCTCGATGTTCTGTGCCAACCCACCGGGCCGTTAGTGTTCGGTCTTCACTTACTGACAATTTGGATATCTTGCCATAAAGTCTGCTATATTCCTTTTCATATCATTCCACCAGTAGACTTCCTTAAGATCATGATACATCTTTGTAAATCCTGGGTGCACGGAATACCTAGAAGTGTGAGCCTCGGTCATGATTCTTTCCTGGAGACCATCTACATTTGGAACACATAACTACCCTTGGTACCTCAGTGTACCATCATACATGCCAAGGGAAAAGGCCGTGGTCTTATGTTCATGAATCCCCTCTTTTAACTGCACCAATAATGGATCGTTGTATTGCTTCTCCTTGACCTCCACAACAAACGATGATTCAGCCCTATTTTGCACAATCACCCCTCCTTCACTGGAGTCCGCAAGGAGAACTCCCAAACTAGCCAACTGATGAACCTCCTTGGCCAACGGCCTTTGATATGCCTTCAAGTGATCCAAACTATCCATAGATTTAGAGCATCTGCCACAACATTAGCCTTTCCTGGATGATATAGGATATCGATGTCGTAGTCCTTGAGTAACTCAATCCATCTTCTTTGCCTCATATTCAATTCCTTCCATTTGAAAATATATTTAAGGCTCTTATCATCCGTGAATATATACAAATAATGATGCCAAATCATCAATGCAAATACCACCGTCGTAAGCTCTAAGTCATGTGTTGGATAGTTCTTCTCATGATTCTTGAGTTTCCTACAGGCGTAAGTGATCAATTTGCCATGTTGCATCAATACACACCCAAGTCCAATCCTTGAAGCATTGAAATATACCATAAACCCATATGTACCCTCTGGTAGGGTCAACACATGTGCCGTAGTCAATCTTGATTTCAACTCTTGAAAGATCTTTTCATAATCAACTGCAAATCTCTGTTGGAGATATAGGTCTAGGCCAATTCTTCATCGCTGCAATCTTCTGAGGGTCAACCTTAATTCCTTCTCAAGAGACAACATAACCCAAGAATGTGATGGATTCAAGCCAAAATTCACACTTCGAAAACTTTGCATACAACTTGTGCTGATATAGAGTCTGCAAAACTGCCCTGAGATGATCGACGTGGTCCTCTCTACTTCGTGAATTTACAAGAATATCGCCAATGAACACTATCACAAAAGAGTCAAAAAAAAGGCTTGAAGACTCGATTTATAAGATCCATGAAAGCTGTCGGGGCATTTGTTAACCCAAAAGACATTACCAGAAATTCGAAGTGCCCATATCGGGTCCTGAAAGCATTTTTTGGAATATCCTATTCCCTGATCTTCAATTGGTGATACCCTGATCTTAGGTCAATCTTAGAGAAATACTTAACACCCTTCAACTAATCGAACAAGTCATTTATCCTTGGTAGTGGGTACTTACTTTTTATTGTGACCTTGTTGAGCTGCCGATAGTCTATACACATCCTTAGTGACCCATATTTCTTCCTTACAAAGAAAAGTTGTCCGCCCCAAGGCAACATACTCGACCGGATAAAACCCTTCTCTAACAAATCATTCAATTGTTCCTCTAGTTCCTTCAATTTTGCCGGTGCCATTCTATAAGGTGGAATAGATATATGTTGTGTGTCTAGCATCACATCAATCTCTCGGTCTGGTGGAATCCCAGGGAGCTCATTAGGAAAGACCTCTGAAAATTCATTCATAACTGGCACGGACTCGAATGTAGGTGTCTGTAAGGCCCCGTAAACTTTCACCAAGGGATTCAAGTTTTGTGGTGCCGAGGTAGGGTGATGTGTACGGACTTTTTGTGTTGAAGAATGCACTGAGGAGTTGATGGAAATTTTGGCTGAAGAAGGCGATTATGTGGTCATTTTCATGACCGTAGAACCACTCCGCTGGCCGCGTACCTATCGCAGAGTTGAGCAAAAAAATGGTTGAATTGTGAAGGTCATTTTGCGGCCAATTCTAGGATCGCATATCCATTTTGCGGTCCGCATTTTCCATTACAGATTTGGCATAAAGAATTTCGTTGGGTAATTCTGTGGTCCACTCTGTGGCTGCAAATGTGGTTTGAGGACCGCAGACCGGTCCAGACCAGCCCAGTTCTTGGCATCATTTTCGCGGCCTATTTTGCGGGCCGCACATCTGTTATGCGGTCCATTCTGCGACCATAGACCTGAATTCGAAGGGTCCATTTTCCTATTTTTATAACCCGACCCTATTTTGATAAATAGCCTTAGGGGCTCATTTTGAAGCAAATGTATGATGATTTTAGAGAGAGGTAAGAGTATTTTAGAGAGAGAAGGAAGAAATCAGTCATTCTAATCACCCATTCTTGCACCAATCTTCAAGAATCAAGGAACCCAATCACTAGATTATCATCTATCCGGGTAAGTCCTACTCCTAAGCTTTCATATAAGAGGTTATGAGTTCTAGTATATTGTGGGGGTTGGAAATAGGCCATACATGTAACAATAGGTTATAGTATGGGGGGATTAATGAACCATTTTGTTTAGTTTCTTGTGGAAATTGGGTGATGGAGGAAGGGATTACCATTGTAGAGCTTTATAGTCTATTTTGCATACTAGGTGTTTGACAAAATTCCTAAGAAAGTTACACCATGTGAATCCTTCTAATTATTATCAGATTTTCGTTATCTTCCTATAGATTGTTATTGCTAGAAGTGTTTGGACGTTGTAGTAACTTAAGGAAAGCTCAAACAAGGTATGTTGATTAAACTACTCTCTTAGAATTGAATTTCATGATGTTCCCGTAAGTTTCAGGTATGGTTGGCTCAAGTTCCTTATTCCCATGTTTCGAGTTGTTCCAAATAAATTTGATTGTCCCGAGTAAGCTAGTGTCGAGAATTATGTATTCAAAATGCGTTCTGAATGTTCCTATCACATTATGTTATCCTTTGGGATTGTGTTCAAGAATGATATGTGTATTAAAATATTATGGATTGGGTCGTGTTTCAAGTGAAAGTCCATTATGCTTAACTTGGAAAGAATACTCCATGCGTCTAAAACTCCAATTATTTATATGTGTACCTAAAGTCTTGATTTGAAATGCCTTGTTAATACTCTATAAGGATGCTTGAAAGTGAAAGAAGTAGGTTGGAGATATAAAGTGTGGCCAACGTGCCAAGAATGAAAGTTATACTTGTGGTCAATGGTGCCGAGGAAATAAAATAATGTGAGAAAGGTTATGAACTAGACCTTGTTTCAAATATTCCAAGCTGACTTCAAAAAATAAATTTGTCTAAAAGCTTATGTACCCAAGTTATGCCCAAATGTGGCTGTTTTAACTAATGCTATACTTTGTAAGTATTTTCAATGTGTTTTGAGCTCTTATGTCTTCATGAGTTGAAATTATGTATTGCCCTTTTTGGGGAAAAGTATTTTAAGAACAAATGATGTGTTACACGTTTATGATTTTAACTTGTGCTTCGATTGCCAATCATTTGACTCAATTTCTTGGAAAGAAATTCATTGTGTTTAAAGTCTTCATTACTAATAAACCTAAAGTTATGATTTCCAGAATATTATATTTGTTGATATTTATGATGATGATCCATGAAAGTAAAGAAATAAAAATGTGGAATATGAAATATAGCCAACGTGCCATGGATGAAGAATCATAAGTATGGCCAAGAGAGCCAAGGAAATAATGATGTTTTATATTGTTGAAAGTACTAACGAAGCTATATATATAGGGTGAAAGGCTAAAAGGTGAACCCACACAGCATATGTGGGAAGGCGGCCTAGCCGATCGGGTGGAGATCGGACTCCATGTTGTACACATGGTGGTACTACTCTTGGCAACACCTTTTTTTGCATCACATGTCAAACCACATTGTTCGTGGGGAGATGGACCAGCCGATCGGGCGTGATCGGACTCCGTGCTAAAAACACGGTGGTATATCGGTGCTAATGATCTCTCAACCAAAAATATATATTACTTTTGTATTTTGAAAATTATTATGTTTTAACTGGGCATTTGGATATTGTTGATTGTGGCTTGTTGTTTCTATGGTTTTCCCTTTCTTATATTAGAATTCTACTTTGAAAGAGGACATTTAGCTTTACATACTAGTACTATTCCATATGTACTAACGTCCCTTTTGACGGGAGCGCTGCATCTTCAATGGATTCAGGTGGTTCGTCAGCGGGTGGTTTTGATCCTCGTTTGCGGTTACTCTCTATTCAGCAAATTTTGGTGAGCCCTACTATGTTCCGGGCTTCATGTCATTTGACGTTGTACTTTATGTTTTGAGGTATAGCCGGGGCCTTGTCGCCGGCACTTTCATACTACTTTTCTGTTGTACTTAAAGGCTCCGTAGACAGGTTGTGGGTGGTGTTTGATATTGGGAACTAAACTAGTAAGTGTTGGTATTTGGGCAAACATGTTGTTTGTCATATCTATAAACTTGTAATATTTTGGAAATCATAAATGAATATCCTTTAGTAATGGAAAAGATTGTGGAACACTTGACCCTTCTCATGTCTGTCTCTTGTACTGGTTCTTATATTGTTAATGGGCAAGGTTGGGTAGAAGGCATCAAGCAGGCTTGCTTAACCGGGGTATCTCGGTTGAGCTCCGGTCGCGCTCCCCGAGGTCGGGACGTGATAGCATCTCAACATCGGTGTCCGTAACCCGGACCAAATGGTAAATACACTCCTTGTTGATCATCCTCATGGCCTTAAGATAGGAAATAAACCAACCTTTCATCACCACATCATCCCCCTTCCATTCAATACTTTGCTCATTTGGAAATTCAAACCTAACGATTCAGGTTCGGCAATCAAGCTTAGCAAAACATGAATAAAGCTAGTCCATCCCTATTATTACATCAAAGTCAACCATCCCCAATTCAGTGACATCGGCCATTGTGTTTCGACCACGCACCGTGATAACACAATCCCTATAAACACACACGGCACAATTGACTCACCAACTGGAGTAGATACGGAGAACGGCTCATGAAGCTGTTCCGGTTCTATCCCAAATTCCATAGCAACATAAGGAGTGACATAGGACAAAGTGGAACCGGGATCAATAAGGGCATATACATCACGAGATTGGACAGTTTATATACCTGTGACAACATCTGGAGAAGCCTCTGAATTTTGGCGACCCCTCATAGCATAGAAATGGTTGGGTCCTCCAGAACTTTGTACACCACCCCTAGCTACACCACACCCTATGGGTGCTGGAGTGCCTCGAGCTGGAGGAGGTGTTGCGGATGTAGTTGCTACCGAACTGGCTGGTTGCGCCATACCCCTGCCCACACTCTGGCAGAACGAACGGTAATTCCTCTGAATGTGACCCCTGATACCGCACCCGTAGCATATGGGTTGGTCCATGAAGCATGCCCCAAAATGCATCTTCCCACACCTAGGGCATGGGGGCCTCCGCTGCTACTGGATTCTCCCTCCAGGCCGACCTTGCTGGTATGATCCCATGTTGCCCTGACTGGGCCTGAAACAGCTCCACTGCTACTGACTAAGCCCTGTTGGTTGTGCACTGACCGAAGACTGAGCAAAGGACTGGGATGGTCCTGACGACCCTCCCTTGAATGTAGTCCTACCACTACCACCACTGGAAGAACCACCAACGTTGCCCGCGGACCGGGCCTTATTGCTACCCTCTCGCTCCATTCTATTCTTCAATTTGCGGGTCTCCATGGCTTGAGCAAATGCCACCATTTTCCTATAGTTCATATCAGAATTCAAGGCAGTTGTAGCGGCCTTATTAATAACCAAAGGGCTAAGGCCCTGCACAAACCGGCGCACTCTTGCCTCCATAGCGGGCAACATGTAAATGGCATACTTGGATAGGCGTGCGAACCTCTTATGGTAGTCCCACACACTCATGCTACCCTGCTTCAAGCTCTCAAATGCAGCGGCGCGGGCTGCCTTAGTCTCAGCAGGCAAGAAATGATCGATGAAGGCGTCAGCAAACTCACTCCACCTTGCTGGAGGGCTCACCTCCTCACGGGACTGCTCCTATATCTCAAACCAAGAATAGGCCACCTCTTTCAGGCAGTAGGAGGCCAATTCCACTCCCTCCGTCTCAGTAGCACGCATCACTTGGAGGGTCTTATGCATCTCATCAATAAAGTCCGGGGGTCCTCCTCAGGATCAGTACCTGTGAACACCGGAGGATCCAATTAAAGAAAGCTATTCACCCTGGAACTAGCAGAATCCCCTGGTTGACTAGAAGATGTAGGTGCAACATTTGATATCTATGCCTATGAAGCCACTATCTGAGCCAACATTTTATATGGCTCCCCTAAGATCCCCATCAGAAACACCTGGGCCGGAAGTTGGGGCTGGAGGTGGAATAGTTTCATCCTCATTAGGAGTAGGGATTGGTGCAGTCGGAGCAGGAGTAGTAGAATCATGTGATGCAGTAGCTGGGGGAATATCTTCACCCCTCGGGTGCTCACCTGCATCATTAGGTATAGAATTAACTGCCACTCTTGTGGTGGCATTGGCTCCTTGTCCAATTCTTGCTTTCTTCCTAGGTGCCATATACTAAAAATTAGAACAATGCACGAGTTAGAGGAGGAACAGTCTTACAATCAGCTCTATCGCACGATCTAGAACATCAAAGAGGAGTATTATTCCTAAATGACCAAGTAGCCTCCTAATTATAGATGTGGTCGACAACACACCGATAAGAAGGACTCTACTAGACACGACTCCGAGAAATCCTAAGACACTTTAAAATATTAGGCCTTGATACCAAGCTTGTCACGCCCCAACTTCGGAGAGCGCGACCGGTGCTCAACCGAGATAACCCGGTCAAGCAAGCATGCTAGATGCTTCCTACCCGACCTTACCCATGAATAGAGTGAAGATGTATTTCATTAATTAGACAATGAGAAGGTTACATGAACAATCAATATTTCATTACCGTTAGAACTTCATTTAAGATTTCCCAAAATATTACGTTTTACATTCATCGTTTAGAAGTGGAAACATGTGATACCAATAAAACATTTCTAGTTTGACTTTCCAAACACCACTATACAACCCACACTATGTCTACAGAGCCTCTAACAGATACAAAAGAGTACTATGATAGTGCCGGCAACAAGGCCCCAGCTATACCTCAAAACATCATACATAAAGAGCAAAAGATGCAAGACCCCGATAGGAAGTGCGGCTCACTAAGTCAGCTGAGGAGAGGGTGTACCGCTATCACTAATCAATGCCGCATGTGGTGGAACCACCTGCTTCCATTAAAGATGCAGCGCCTCCGGCAAAAGGGATGTTAGTACATATGGAATAGTACTAGTATGTAAGACTAAACACCTTCTCACTAGAATGAGTAACAGTAACATGAGAAAGAAACATGGAATCAACGGGGGCCTAAAAAAATATTAAAGTGTCAAGTTAAGAGAAAGGTAAGTTTCAAGTAAATTTCAACATTTTTAAGTTGGGAGATATTTAGTACCGATACACCACCGTGCTTTTAGCACGGACTCTGATCTCAGCCCGATCGGCTAAGTCATCTCACCCCGAGACATCCACTCACAACAATACTATGTGCGTGGCATGGCGTCCGATCTCAGCCTGATCGGCTAAGCAGTCTCACCACAATGTCGTGTGGGTCGACGTCACATCACATCCCGCTAGCAATCATCTCATTTATCATTTAAAGGATTTACAACTAATTTCATATTCTTTCACATGTCTTTCCATTTCATTGGCACTAGTGGCCACAATTGTAATATCATTATCGGCACATCGGCCGTATTTCATATTTCATACTCACCCCTATAACTTTCAAGCATCATCGCAGTTTATCAACAATAAGGGAATTTCAAATCAAGACTTTAAGTGTGTATATATATGAGCAATAAGAGTCTTAATCATATTGAGTGAGGCATACGAATCTTGCAATTGAAACATGTTTTTTTAATCACAACACTTTTAATACATTGATCATACTAGATTTCATTCTCGGAGGGAATCATGATATTATGGGAACACTTGGAACATAATTTGAGTACATCTTATTTCAGCACAACACTTGTTTCAGAATAATAAAATTTATTAGGAAGGATTTGGAACATGGGAAATAAGAAATTGAGCCAATCATAATCACAACTTACGAGGACATCATGGAATTTGATTTTTACAAGAGGAGTTTAGCCAACATACCTCGCTTGAGCTTTCCTTAAATTACTACAATGCTCCAGAAATCCTAGCGACTTCAATCTATTAGATACATGACAAATTTGAACCACAGTTAGGAATATATTCGTGGGTGTCACGCCCCAAAACCGAGGAGCGCGACCAGCGCTCAACCGAGTGAACCCGACCGAGAAAGCCTGTTAGATTTCATTCTACCCAAACTCATCCATGAATAGAGATAATACATATTATCATTAATTAGACGAAAATGTGTTCATGTCTACAATACCAATTCATTTCCAATAGTTTCATCATTTTTAAAGTCTCAAATGGACAAGTAATACGTCCACAACATAACATAGTTTGTCTTTCCCCAGCACCAATACACAACCCACATTATGTCTACGAAGCCTCTATAGATAGAAAGAGTACAATGATAATGCCGGCAACAAGGCCCCGGCTATACCTTAAACAAGTACAAAAGATTCATGACCCCGGAATGAAGTGGGGCTCACCAAGTCAGCTGGGAAGAAGGTGCACTGCTATCACTGACCAGTATCTCCTGCTGTGGAACTATTTGCATCCATTGAAAGATGCAGCGCCCCCGGCAAAAGGGACGTTAGTACTGTCGAATAGCACTAGTATGTATAACTAAACACCCTCTCAATAGAATGACAAATAATACAAATAAGATTATCATAATATCAATGAAAGCCTTAATCAACATCAAACCTTAATTTAGGATCAAGATAGTGTTCAAATTAATTTCCATATCTCACATTGGGAGATTTTTAGTATCGATATACCATTGTCCACAATACCATTATTCACAATACCGGTACTACCGTACTCTTAGCACGGAGTCCGATCACGACTCGATCGGCTAGGCCATCTCATTAGAGACATCAACCACAATTTCTCTCAATATCAATTCCATCATCTTTAACACGGAGACCGATCACGACCCGATCAGCTAGGCTATCCATTAGGGACATCAACCACAATTACCATTTCAATTACAATTTCCAGCACAATCACCACCATGTGTGCGGCATGGTGTCCGATTACGACCCGACCGGCTAGGATGTCTTATTTGATACATCAACCTTTTTATATCAATCATCGCATTTCATAATACTTTCACATCTTTTCATTTCATTGGCACCAATGGCCATAATTATAAGGTCATTCTTGGCACGTTGGCCATATTCAGTATTTCATGCTCACCTTATCAATTTCAAATATCATTATCATCATCAATAACAAATACAACTCAAATTAAGGTGTGTAGTACATATATGAGCAATTTAGAGTCTAAGGCACATAGAGATATTTCACAAAATTTGGCATAATAGCTTTCATTTGAACTTGACTTAAAGTCGAAACATTACTAATGCACAACACGTATTTTAACACATCCTCAATTGTAACATAACATGAATAAAGCATTTAGAATGCTTGTTGAATATATATCTTTCAACCCAATCTTACTCGAAATGGCCAGTCTCATATTGAATCGCTCGTGACTTACATAATTTACATGAATATCATGGGATTCAATTCTAAGAGAAGAGTTTAGCCAACATACCTCACTTGAGCTTCCTTACACTCTAAATGTTCTGGAATTCTTAGCAACTTCAATCTTTTTTAGAAATATAACAAATTGAACAAAAATTAGGAAGATGATCATGGTTCTAGCTCATTTGAGCATTTTATCAAACACTAGATGTGCATTAAGGTTTCAAGGTCCTTTCATGGAGGACTCCATCATCCCACAACCCAACATTTACCATTTTTAGCTCAACAATTTTTCTACACCCTTTGATAATACATGCATGTAAAATAACCAACCCTCTTGCCCAGAAATTATCTTGCTTATTATCCATTTCTACACAAAATTCGAAATTGAGGGTTAGGGTGTAGAATCTTACTTCTAGGATAAAGACCTAGTGAGTTTCCCTTCTCAATCTTCCAAAACTTGGGCAAGAATTGAAGAACAATTATTGGAGAACACCTTCTCACTCTAGGGCACCCTCTCTCACTCTAAAATGTCAGATAATAGCTCAAAAATGACCCAAACAGTGTATTTAACGAAATAGGGTCGGGTTTTAAAAACCCAAATATGGAGCTCCGGAACAGGTTCTGCGGTCGCATATTGTCACGACCCAAACTAACCTATGTCGTGATGGCGCCTATTGTGGAGCTAGGCAAGCCGACTCATTTTCAAAACACACCGATATTTTCATTTCAAAGATAGTTTCAAGGTTATTTAATATAAAACCTCCATTTAAAGAGTTCAAATTAAAGAAAAACATAAGTGCGGAAAAGAAAAAGCACGACATCGGGGTGTCACTAGTCATGAGCATATACTACAATCTGTCTAACAATATCAAGGCTAACTCAGCCCAGAAAATAGCTAAATATAACTAGAGGAAGATAAGAGGGAGAAGAGTAGGGGCTGCGATCGCAAAACAACTACCTTGCTATCTCCAAGAAAATCTGCAACCAGAACACTCAATAACCGCTACAGTGTCCAGCTACACCTGAATCTGCACACAAGGTGCAGGGAGGAACGTGAGTACGCCAACTCAGTAAGTAACAATAATAAATAAAGACTGAGCAGTAGTGATGAGCAATAAAGTATATAACATTCATATCGGGAAATCTCAGTAAAATACCACATGCTTTTAAAAATCAGGATTTAAATCAAAATATCTCATTTAACCCAGTTCCAGTAAAAAAAAATCATTTAAAGATATTTTTCAACAGTTTTCAGATAGAGGAAAAATGCAAAGGTAAGGAAAAATGATGAAATCATAAACAGCCCCTCGGGCAAAACATCACTCATATACAGTCCCTCGGGCAAACCTCACAGTCACTCGTGCCACTCGGGCATACCTCACAATCACTCTTGCCACTCGGGCATACCTCACAACCGCTCATGCCTCCCAGTAACTTAGCACTCGGCACTCGGCACTCGCACTCAGTAGGTACCTACGCTCACTGGGGGTGTGTACAGACTCCAGAGGGTCTCCTTCAGCCCAAGCGCTATAATCTGCACGGACAACTCACGTGCCAAAATAATAAAGTATGCTGCAGGCGGGCAGCCCCGATCCACACTCATCCTCACAAATCAGGCCCTCGGACTCACTCAGTCATAAATATACTGCAGGTGGGCAGCCCCGATCCACACTCATCCTCACAAATCAGGCCCTCGGCCTCACTCAGTCATGAACCTCTCAAGCCACTCGGGCATTTCAGTAAAACAGGGCATTCGGCCCAAAACATTCATATGCATCAAAATAGAGTCATACAACTGAGTTATGTGGTAAACAAGTATAAACATGACTGAGTATAGATTTTCAATCAAAAACAGTGAGATGATGGTAAGAAACAGCCCCTAAGGGTCCAAACAGCTTTAGCGCAAGGCCCAAACATGGCATTCAGCCCAATTTACAGAAATTCTTTCTAAAACATCTAAGTATCATATGGTTTCTAAAAAGTATGCAACTTTACAATTGCTACAGGGCGGACCAAGTCACAAAACCCCAATAGTGCACGCCCACACGCCCATCACCTAGCATGTGTGTCACTTCAAAATAGTAGAATGATACGAAATACGGGGTTTCATACCCTCGGTACTAGATTTACAATCGTTACTTACCTCAAAACATGAAACTTTTTACTCTGCTATGCCTTTGCCTCGCAAATCGGTCTCCGAATGCCTCGAATCTAGTCACAAATAATTCGTTTCAGTCAATAAAATTTATTGGAATTAATTCCATAAGAAAATACTAATTTTTCATAAAAATCCAAAATTTAGCTCAAAAATCACCTGTGGGACCCACGTCTCGGAACCCAACAAAAGTTACAAAATACGAAAGCCCATTCAACCACGAGTCTACCCATACCAATTTTACCAAAATCCGACCTCAACTCAACCCTCAAATCTACAAATCTTATTTCCAATTTTCTAAGTTTCAATCTCCGATTTACACCTCAAAATCATGTAATCTTGTCGGATTATTCGATGATAATTCAAAATTATGGAGTAGAAATGATCACAAGGGACTTACCTCATGTTTTCCTTGAAAATATATCAAAAGTCGCCTCTCCTCGAGCTCCAATTTGTCAAAAATGGCAAATGGGACGAAGTCCCTGTTCTTTTAATTTTGCCCAGACAACCTCGGTTCTGCCTCGATCTTGGCCTTCGATCGAGGTCCTCGATCCTGGGCCTCGATCCTGGTTCTCGATCCTAGGCCTTTGATCATGTCTTCGACCCGGCCTTCGACCGTGACCCTCGACCTTGGACTCGATCATGGCTTCGATCATGGACCTCGACTCTGGGCTCGATCATGGCCCTCGACCCTGGGCTCGATCTGGGCTTGATTCTGAGAGATTTCTGGGCTCGAATCTGGCAAAAGATATTTCCAACAGAAGAAAATTGCAGCAGCTGTTGTAGTTCAATTTTTGATCTGTTAACCATTCAAAACTCACCCGAGGCCCTCGGGAACCCAAACAAATATACCATCAAGTCCTAAAACATCATACGAACTTAGTCGAATCCTCAAATCACCTCAAACAACGCTAAAACCATGAATTACGCCCCAATTCAAGCCTAATGAACTTTGAAATTTCTAATTTCTACAAACAACTCCGGAACCTATCAAATCACGTCCGATTGACCTCAAATTTTGCACACAAGTCCTAAATGACATAACAGAGGTATTCCAATTTTCAGAATTGGATTCCGACCCGGATATCAAAAAGTCAACCCCCCGGTCAAACTTCTCAAAAATAAAACTTTCGGCATTTCAAGCCTAATTCCTCTACGGACTTCCAAATAATATTTCGGACACGCTCTTAAGCCCAAAATCACCATACGAGCTATTGGAATCATCAAAATTCAAATCTGAGGTCGTTTACACATAGGTCCATATCTGGTCCAGTTTTCTAACTTAAAATTTTTAATTATGAGACTAAGTATCTCATTTCACTCCGAGTTCCTTCCGGACTCGAACCAACTAACCCAATATAACATAATATAGCTGAATAACACAAAAAGAAGTAGGAATGGGGAAAATGGGGTTATAACTCTCGAAACGACCGCCCGAATCGTTACATCCTCCCTCTCTTAAACATCTGTTCGTCCTCGAACGGGTCTAGAAACATACCTGGAGTCTCGAATAGGCGTGGATATCTGCTTCGCATCTCCCACTCGGTCTCCCAGGTGGCCGCCTCCACAGGCTGACCTCTCCATTGCACCTTCATTGAAGCTATATCCTTTGATCTCAACCTTCGAACCTGCCGATCTAAAATAGCCACCGGCTCCACATCATAAGTCATATCACCCTCCAACTGAACTGTGCTGAAATCCAAAACATGGGACGAATCTCCAATATACTTCCGGAGCATGGAAACATGAAACACTGGATACACACTCGACAAGCTGGGTGGCAAGGCAAGCTTATAATCAACCTCTCCTATCCTCTGAAGCACCTCAAAAGGCCCAATGAATCGGGGGCTCAAATTGACCCTCTTCCCAAACCTCATAACACCCTTTACGGGTATTGTGATGCCTCAATGATAGGCATTGGTTGTGTTTTGATGTACGAAGGTAGGGTGATTGCCTATGCCTCGCGCCAGTTGAAGACCCATGAGAAGAACTATCCTGTCCATGATCTTGAGTTAGCAGCCATTGTTCACGCCTTGAAGATTTGGCGTCATTATTTGTATGGGGTTCATTGTGAGATCTATACTGATCACCGGAGTATGCAATATCTGTTAAAGCAGAAGGATCTTAATTTGCGTCAGCGGAGATGGTTGGAGCTTCTTAAGGACTATGATATCACTATTTTGTACCATCCGGGGAAGGCCAATATGGTGGCTGATGCTTTGAGTCGCCGGGCAGAGAGTTTGGGGAGTTTAGCATATCTTCCAGCAGCAGAGAGACCTTTGGCATTAGATGTTTAGACCTTAGCAGGCCAGCTTGTCAGATTGGATATTTCGGAGCCTAGTCGAGTATTGGCTTGTGTGGTTTCCAAGTCTTTTCTTTATGACCGTATCAGGGGGCGTCAGTATGATGACCCTCACTTGCTCGTTCTTCAGGACAGGGTTTTGAGAGGTGATGCTAGGGATGTGACTATTGGTGATGACGGGGTGCTGAGAATGCAGGGCCGGATATGTGTGCCTAATGTAGATGGGCTTCGAGAGCTGATTCTTGAGGAGGCCCACAGCTCGCGGTATACCATACATCCAGGTGCCGCGAAGATGTACCAGGATTTGAGGCAGCACTATTAGTGGAGGCAGATGAAGAAGGATATAGTTGGGTTTGTGGCTCGGTGTCTAAACTGTCAGCAGGTTAAGTATGAGCATCAGAGACCGGGTGGCTTGCTTCAGAGGTTAGAGATCCCAGAGTGGAAGTGGGAGCGGATCACTATGGACTTTGTAGTTGGGCTCCCATGGACTTCGAGAAAGTTTGACGCTATTTGGGTTATTGTGGATCGGCTGACCAAGTCCGCGCACTTCATTCCAGTTGGTACTACTTACTCTTCAGAGCGGTTGGCTGAAATTTACATCCGAGAGATCGTTCGCCTATATGGTGTCCCAGTTTCCATCATTTTAGATAGGGGTATTCAGTTCACATCGCAGTTTTGGAGGGCCATGCAGCGAGAGTTGGGTACTCAGGTTGAGTTAAGCATAGCTTTTCACCCTCAGACGGACGGGCAGTCCGAGCGCACTATTCAGATATTGGAGGACATGTTGCGTGCTTGTGTCATTGACTTTGGGGGTTCATGGGACCAGTTTCTGCCACTCGCGGAGTTTGCATATAACAACAGTTATCAGTCGAGTATTCAGATGGCTCCGTACGAGGCTTTGTATGGGAGGAGGTGTAGATCTCCGATCGGATGGTTTGAGCCGGGTGAGGCTAGGCTCTTAGGTACAGACTTGGTCCAGGATGCATTAGATAAGGTGAAATTGATTCAGGAGCGGCTTCGCACGGCGCAGTCCAGGCAGAAGAGCTACGCGGATAGGAAGGCGGTGTAAGAACCTGAAGCTACTGGCAGAACTAACACTGGAGTTGTGGTCAAAGCAGTCTTGAGCTTCTGAAAGCTCTCCTCACATTCATCCGACCACCTGAACGGAGCCCCCTTTTGGGTCAATTTTGTCAAGGGCGATGCAATAGATGAAAATCCCTCCACAAAGCTGTAGTAACCCGCCAAACCAAGAAAGCTCCTAATATCCGTGGCTAAAGACTGTCTGGGCTAACTCTGCACCACCTCTATCTTCTTCGGATCCACCTGAATACCCTCACTGGACACCACGTGCCCTAAGAATGCTACTGAACTGAGCCAAAACTCGCATTTGGAGAACTTTGCATAAAGCTTCTCCTCCTTCAATCTCTGTAATACAATCTTTAAATGCTGAGCGTGCTCCTCCTGGCTATGGGAGTACACCAGGATGTCATCAATAAATACAACAACGAATGAGTCCAAATAGGGCTGAAATACATTGTTCATCAAATGCATGAAAGCTGCTGGGGCATTGGTCAGCCAAAAAGACATCCCCAAGAACTCATAATTGCTATATCGGGTTCTGAAAGCTGTTTTAAGAATATCTGAATCCCGAATCTTCAGCTGGTGATAACCGGACCTCAAATCAATCTTAGAGAACAACCTCGCTCCCTGAAGCTGGTCGAATAAATCATCAATGCGAGGCAAAGGATACTTATTCTTGACTGTGACCTTGTTCAACTGCCTGTAATCAATACGCATTCTCATGGAACCATCCTTTTTCTTCACAAATAGAACCGGCGCACCCCAAGGTGACACACTAGGCCGAATAAACCCCTTATCAAGGAGTTCATAAAGTTGTTCTTTCAATTCCTTCAACTCCGCCGGTGCCATACGATACGGTGGAATAGAAATGGCCTGAGTGCCCGGCACCAAATTAATACCAAAGTTAATATCCCTGTCAGGCGGCATGCCCGGTAGGTCTGCAAGAAACACATCCGGAAAATCACGTACCACCGGAATAGAATAAATAATAGGAGTCTCTGCACTAACATCCCTCACAAAAGCCAAATAAGATAAGCAACCGTTCTCAACCATTCGTTGAGCCTTCAAAAATGAAATCACCCTACTTGGTACATAATCTACAGAACTGCTCCACTCAACCCTCGGAATTCCAGACATAGCCAACATCACCGTCTTAGTGTGACAATCTAGAACAGCATGACATGGAGATAACCAATCCATACCCAATATCATATCAAAGTCAACCATACTGAGCAACAATAGATCTACTCGGGTCTCCAGACCCCCAATAGTCACCACACATGACCGATATACGCGGTCCACAATAATAGTATAGCCTATAGGAGTAGATACATGTACAGATGAAACTAAGGACTCATGAGGCATATCCAGAAAATGGGCGAAATATGAGGAAACATATGAATAAGTGGAACTAGGGCCAAATAATACTGAGGCATCTCTGTGGCAAACTAAGACAATACCTATAATCACAGCATCTGAAGCAATAGCATCTGGTCTGGCAGGGAGAGCATAGAAACGGGCCTGACCACCCCCTGATCTGCCTCCCCCTCTAGGGCGACCCCTAGCTGACTAGGTGGGTGGTGAGGTAGCTGGTGCTGTAGTCGAAGGCTAACTCCTCTACTGAGATAGACCTCCATGACGACGAGGACACTGCCTCCACATATGCCCAAGCTCCCCACACTCAAAACAACTCCCTGGTGCTGGCGGCGGAAGCTGAAGGGAACCCCTAGCACCGGGATGACTGGTAGAAGAACCTGGCATGGAAGAGCCCTGAACAGGTGGAGCACAGGACGAACTCTGAACTGGAAGGGCACTAAGTGATGAGTGGCCCTGATGAGTACTGTGAGAACTATGGCCAGATGATGCACCCCGATGAAATGGCCGATCTGACTGAGCCTGTCTGAAATGACGACCTCTACCGTGCTGGAACTGACCCCCAAAAGGAGCATCGCTGAATCCACCCTGACCACGAGGCCTCTTGGCCTCCCGCTCAACCCTCTCCTGACCGCGAACCATCTCAATCTGTCGAGCAATGTCGACAACCTCATCAAAGGTAGCACCCGAAACCCGCTCACTGGTCATGAGCAACTGTAGTTGATAAGTGAGGCCATCAATAAACCTCATGATCCTCTCTCTGTCTGTGGGAACCAACCAGATAGCATGACGGGCCAACTCGGAGAACCGCATCTCATACTGCATCACAGACATATCACCCTGGCAAAGCCGCTCAAATTGTCTGCACAGCTCCTCTCTATGGGATCGAGGCACGAACTTCTCCAAAAAGACTACGGAGAACTGCTGCCAAGTAAGGGGTGCTGCGCCAATAGGCCTACGCCTCTCGTAAGTCTCCCACCATCTGAGTGCAGCCCCAAAAAACTGAAAGGTAGTGAAAGAGACCCCACAAGTCTCCAAAATACCAGCAGTATGGAGTATCCTCTGACACCTGTCCAAAAAGTCCTGAGCATCCTCTCTCTCTGTGCCACCGAAAGGTGGTGGCTGAAGTCTCCCAAACCTCTCCAACCTGCGTTGATCATCCTCAGGCATAGCAGGAACCACATAATCTTGAGCAACAGCAATTGGCTGGGCTGGTGGTAGCTCTAGTGTCTGAAGTCCCTGAATACCTTGCTCGGGTGAGCGAGCGATGGGAGTTTGAGTGCCTCCCCTGGCCTGAGAAGTGGTTGCGGCCGTCGAAATAGAGACCGCCTGAGCAAGGCCAGTACACGCTATCAGAATCTGAGCTAGGGCCTCCTGAAGGCCTGTAATCACAATAGGCACAGGTGGTGCCTGAGCTGGTGCATCAACAACTGGAACTTGGTCCTGATTTGGGACAACCGGTGGATTTGTAGGTACTGCCCCAACTGTTGTACGGGCTGCACCTCTGCCCCTACCACGGCTGGCCTCGGCCTCTCGCAGCCCTGGCTGGTGGTACTGGTAGCTGGCCCTCCTGACCGGTAGCATGAATCCTCACCATCTGTGAGAGAATGAAATAACAGATGTTTAGTTACTAGAGACAACAGATTCGCACGACAAGAATTCAAGAATGTGGAGTTTCCTAAAGGTTCTGCAGCCTCCTGAAGATAAGTACAGACGTCTTTGTACCGATCCGCAAGACTCTACTAAACCCGCTCATGACTCGTGAGACCTATGTAACCTAGGCTCTGATACCAATCTGTCACGACCCAAACTAACCTCTGTCGTGATGGCGCCTATTGTGGAGCTAGGAAAGCCGGCTCATTTCCAAAAAAAACCGATATTTTCATTTCAAAGATAATTTCAAGGTTATTTAACATAAAACCTCCATTTAAAGAGTTCAAATTAAAGAAAAACAGAAGTGCGGAAAAGAAAAATCCCGACATCGGACTGTCACTAGTCATGAGCATATACTACAATCTGTCTAACAATATCAAGGCTAACTCAGCCCGAAAAATAGCTAAATACAACTAGAGGAATATAAGAGGGATAAGAGCAGGGGTTGCGATCGCCAAACAGCTACCTTGCTATCTCCAAGAAAATCTGCAACCAGAACACTCAATAACCACTACCGTGTCCAGCTACACCTAAATCTGCACACAAGGTGCAGGGAGTAACGTGAGTACGCCAACTCAGTAAGTATCAATAATAAATAAAGACTGAGCAGTAGTGACGAGCAATAAAGAATATAACATTCATATCGGGAAATCTCAGTAAAATACCACATGCTTTTAAAAATCAGGATTTAAATCAAAACATCTCGTTTAACCCAGTTCCATTAAAAAAAATCATTTAAAGATATTTTTCAACAGTTTTCAGACAGAGGAAAAATGCAAAGGTGAGGAAAAATGATGAAATCATAAATAGCCCCTCGGGCAAAACATCACTCATATACAGCCCCTCGGGCAAGCCTCACAGTCACTCGTGCCACTCGGGCATTCCTCACAATCATCCTTGCCACTCGGGCATACCTCACTACCGCTCATGCCTCCCAGTCACTCGGCACTCGGCACTCGCACTCAGTAGGTACCTGTGCTCATTGGGGGTGTGTGCAGACTCCGGAGGGGCTCCTTCATCCCAAGAGCTATAATATGCACGGATAACTCACGTGCCAAAATAATAAAGTATGCTGCAGGTGGGCAGCCCCAATCCATACTCATCCTTACAAATCAGGCCCTCGGCCTCACTCAGTCATAAATATGCTGCAGGCGGGCAGCCTCGATCCACACTCATCCTCAAAAATCAGGCCCTCGGCCTCACTCAGTCATAAACCTCTCAAGCCACTTGGGCATTTCAGTAAAACAGGGCATTCGGCCCAAAATATTTATATGCATCAAAATAGAGTCATACAACTGAGTTATGCGGTAAAAAGTATAAACATGACTGAGTATAGATTTTCAATCAAAAACAGTGAGAGGATGGTAAGAAACAGCCCCTAAGGGTCCAAACAGCTTTGGCGCAAGGCCCAAATATGGCATTCAGCCCAATTTACAGAAATTCTTTCTAAAACATCTAAGTATCAAATGGTTTCAACAAAGTATGTGTTACAACCCATGTTTTCGTACGTATGAGTCGTCATAAGTCAATTGATGTAAGCTCAGAAGTGAAATCATATTTGAAAAGTTTGCAAAGTAAGTTAATCATATTACCTCGGAGGTTACAAATATTAAAGATCATTAACAACAAGTACAAAGATGGTTGGAAGTTTCACAAGCTAAAGGAATTGAAAACAAATAATGTTTCGTCGAAAGTCGACAAATTGGGAATGTTATAACATGTACTTTTGGAGTGAGACCAGGGTGTTTAAATTGATAAGTAGGTTATGTTATGATTTATATTAGTCATATTACATCCGTGTGTTATGTTTTTAAGTCAAGCGAGTTGTGGAACAAAAGTCGATGAAAGTCATCACAAGTTACATTCATAAGTTTTACTGAAACTTTGGGTCAAATGTAACTGCAATTTTCTCCCAATATACTTAGAGTTATGGTGTGTTCCACCTATCAAATTAAAGCTCTATGAGTCTAGTTTCCAACGCATTAAACCATTTGTCAATAGGACATCGGAGTAGAGAGATATGTGCATTTTTGCGATACTGCGCAAGCTGCTAGGTGACAAGTAGGTGTGTCACCTACTTGCTTAAATGAAAGCCCAAAAATGGGCCATTTCAGGTCGTCCAAAGAGGCCTTTTAAGGGCCTATTTTCTTATATATTATACTTAAAATAGAGCATAATAACCAGACATAAGCTCTGCAAAGAATCCTCCCAAAAATTTCCCACAAACCCTAATTGATTTTCTCTCCCTTTCAAGTTCTAATTGGAGGTAAAACCTAGAGTTTGAAGAACCAAGATAGGAGCTGAGTTATCCAACAAATAAGGTGAGTTTACTGCTCTCTTTCATCCATTTTGTCTGCTGTAAATTCATGGTAAGTCGTTCTATACTTGTAAGAACTCACGGGACGGTGATCGGAAGCCGTGAGTTCGAGTTATTCACTTGTAGCGGACTGTTTTGTGGACTGTTTTGTTGTGCTGTTGGGCAGCATCTTTTACTACTGTTTTGTGAGAGTTTTGGAGGAGGAAGGGTGTGGAGAAACACCACATAAATGCAGGATGTTGGGCTGGTCGTTCATCGTAACAATTTCGGGTTGTTGACACTACTACGGTGGTCGTTTTGTGTATGAAGCGATTGGGGTGTGTTGGGCTGTTTTGTAGTATTGTATGGTATGCATAAGGTTGGAAACTAATGTATATATGTTCTTATTGTTGTTTTTGGTGTTGTGGTGTTATCTTGAATTTGGAAGAAGTAAGGATTATAGGGGAGATGCTGTCCGTTTTAATACAAAATAAGCTTGTCGTTCGTTGTGCGTTAGTTGTACCTTTCGTAACTTAATGATAGTATTATTATCGTTGTTGTAGATTAAGGTGAGAAGAGGTGAGTTCAAGTTGGTGATTGGAAATATTGTGATAAGGTATGTTAAGGCTAAACCTTTCTTCATTTTGGCATGTTTACCACCATCGAGCTATAATCGATGGGCAGGCCCCTATTGGGCAACCACTGATCAGATGGTAAGTATATACCGAGCCTACTGTGGCCGAGCGCCTATGAGCGAGCCCAGAATGGCCGAGATACAGAGCCTAGTATGGCCGAGCGCCTATGAGCGAGCCTACTACGGCAGGGCAGTTACACATACCGAGCCTTATAGGGCCGGACAACTTTTTTACATACTATATGGAGAGAGTTGAGTCAGTATCAGCAGGTAAGCATATATTCAGATTATTTTTGACTCCCAGTTACATTTCGTTATTATATCATCAATTCAGTTTCAGCTTTCAGTTATTTTGTTGCCTTACATACTCAGTACATTATTTGTACTGACGTCCCTTTGTTGGGGACGCTGCATTTCATGCCTGCAGGTCCTGATAGACAGCTGGATAGACCTTCCCAGTAGACAGAGCCAAATATCAGCTTGGTTGGTAAGCTCCACTTCCCCGGAGTTACCAGGTCTAGACCTTGGAGTCTGTTATATATATACAGGTTTGATGGGTAGGTCGAGGCCCTGTCCCGACCATGATACAGTTCAACTATCTCTAGAGGCTTGTAGACAAGTCCTGTATAGTTTGTATAACAGTAGATGTTCACGGCGGCCTCCTCAGTCTGTACATTTATATATATATATATATGAGTTTTTGGGTATGTTTACCCCTTAGATGAGACAGACGATATTTTTAGATGATTCAGAATATGGTCTCATCGGCGTAGGTTGAGGGTTATTCCTCTAGAGTTCACAGTTACAGAGTGGTACGCTCGGGCCGAGTATGGTACCGGGTGCCGGCCACGTCCCTTCAGGTTTGGGGCGTGACAAACTTGGTATCAGAGCAGTTCTATCCTAGGGAGTCTACAAGCCGTGTCTAGTAGAGTCTTGTTTATGGGTGTGTTGTGCACCACACTTATAAGCAGGAGGCTACAAGGCATTTAGGAGTCTGCTACCCTTCATTCAAATCCAAATCGTGCTATAGAGCTGAGTCATAAGAGTTCGAGCCAAAGCTTATGTTTGCTAATGATATAGCGATGCTTTCAATTAGAAAAATTATAACTAGTTAAAGGGCTAATACAACAGCATATAAAAGCATTAGTAGAGAGAGAATTTTTGATTACGTGGCCCTGTTTGAGACCCTATTAGATCGTGCTTACCATATGTGCAAATTTCCCATTTACCCTAAGACGGGAATATCCAACATACCCCGTGAATAACAGGCCATGGGAGTATCAAAAGGTAAAAGTATAAGATTCAACAGGTAACAGAAGCAAGGTGAAGAAGGGTACGAGGTACCTAGTTAATGAAGATTGTCCGAATTTCCACGTCAGGCAGAGAATTAAAAGGATTCTAAGTTACCTTCAACAGAAATAGAGGTATGTACAATTAGTCACACCCATCTCAGTTATGCCCTATGGGAGCTAACATATATATTTAAAAGAAGGATGGGATATCAAGATCCAGTTTGGGTTAGAGTAACCCGAAATGGTGGATTGAGCCAGGGGAGCTAAAAGTGAAACAATGTTTTGTTGAAGTTTTCAGAATAATGCGAGTATTGGCAGGAGAATAAGAAGAGAGTAAATGAAATATTATGAGTAAGATGTGATAAATGGGTGATAACAGTAAATCAAAATATGATATGATGATAGAGTCTATAGTCAAGTGAAGGAAAAACATAAGAGGTGACAGGTCTTGAGACAATAAAAGAGTATAGGCCAAAAGTCATATCCTCATTTCGAGAAATGAGTTGGTGCGTCCAACATGATTACCAAGACAAAACAATTTAGACCCCCGGAGTAATAGAAATTAGCATGGGCTAGTGAACAAGATAAACTGAACATCAATTAGGGATCAAATGAGGTGATAATAGTTGACATCAAGAGAATTTCAAATATTACATTCCAGCAATAATACAATCGACAACAGAAGAATAACCTGTAAAGGTCCCTCAGGAAGATGCTTCCCTAAAGCAAGAACTTTGAGCAAAGTCAATCATAAGGGATTAAGTGTTCCAGTTACACTAGGTATCTGATACCGTCGTGTGTAAGATATTCAATCATCCTTGATACATTAGGAGCCAGTGCAAAAGTTAAGTTAAGTTAGAAGACATAACCCAAGAGTGGTTACCCAGAAGGTAAATATGAGCATGGACTGATGAGTAGTTAGAAGTTCATTCAGGAATTCAGTAAGAGCCTAGTCATGGATAGACAAGAGGTCTTAGATAAATCAGTAGACCATGCAAGATAAATGAAGTGAAACCCAACATAGGAAATTTGATCTCGTAGATACAACATCATAATCCTTGAGGAATATTCTGATAGGAGTTGGGCAGTAAAAGGTACCGTATAAGTGTTATGGAAATAAAAGAGAGAGTGCCACTGAGGAGATAATAAAAATTCGAGTGCAGAAGTAACCCTACGAGCATAAGGGCATAGAGATAAGTAACTAAGGATAATTATTGGCGAGTCAGTATATCAAATCTTTCATCGGGTATACGATGTAAAAAGCTCACAGCTCTACTAGAGTCAGAGGGTCTTCCCTAAGTGCTACAACGAAAGACTAGCTGAGGAAATAAGGAAGAAGGCTTCAACATAAGCATAATGACCTAAAGAAGAAATGATGTTGTAACAACAGTCTCACTACAATATTATATACACTCCTTAAGAAAGTGGCACCTATCGTGGCTAATGAACGGGAAGTAAAAAAAAAAAAAAAAAGTAATATTTGAGATCATATGAGTTGCACAAAATTCAAACAGGTGTGGGCACTAGGATAAGCCAAGTATTCATGCAATAAGTGGCAGAACGACCAGGAGAAGTAATTGCACACTTTTAAAGAAAACTGAGAAGGCACGAAAGGAATTATTAAATCAATGACCCAAAGTTAGTTATGTTATGACCGCACTTAACATTTCAGAGTATTATCCATGTAGCATATATGTTGACATTCCTACAACTATAAGAGACGCTGATATAAATTTAAAAGAAAGAATTGAGTCCACCTCACAGACAAAGGCTTGAATTGTTAGAAGATTATATTATGGATGTTCTATGGCGTCCACAAAAGGTGAAAGTAATAATACCCCGAGCAACAGATCGGAAGATAGCTTAAGCCTACTTAAAGGCTGGGAGAGAAGAGGAAACTAACGAGTTACATCAGGTAAGTGAATTAGGAGTCTGAACATTGCAAAATCATATTCTATAATGGCTCTACAATAAAGCTAGAAAAAAAAAAGTACCAGTCTCATAAGGAGTAAGTATGAAGCTCCCACCGGATTGTGTACGCACTAGAGGTGCAAGTTTATAGTAGAGCTTCAAGAAGTGGAAGTGAATTCTACCTATGTGGAAGGGAGGTTATTAAAGAGACAGAAGATACAATGCGAGATTAAAAGCTAAGTAAGGTAAAGGTTAAGAAGGTACGAAATGCTCAAATGTAGAAGGTTGTGAATAGTCCATACATCAGATAGCGGGCTGGAAGCGCCATGATTCAGTACCCACAAATGATAGTGGTGTTGTCAGGGACATATCTTCTAGCCTATAGTTTCCAAGTACCGAGAGGTCTAGTTAAGAGAGTAAAGAAGAGTTAGAGACAATTTGATGTCCCGCTTGAAGTTCCTGAATAACATAAGGAAATGTATGGTGCTAGAAAGTTAAAGGAAGGTTGTGAGTACTATAAATAAATATGTGTAGGTCACAAGATAAAGTAAGGTAGAGAAACATGGTTTTAGGCGGACATGAGTAAGGATAAGCAGAGGTGATTGAGAAGCTGACGAGAATAGGTAAGGCCTCAGAATTAAGCCCATCAAAACAAGAGAACTGATGGTTTCCGTAAGTTATAAAAAAAAAAATAACTCAGTATAGCCTGAACGAACTCAGAGGAGTCTAAGACTATGAGAAATTTGAAGAGATAAAATGTTGCCCTGGTAGTAGAATAATGGTGTAATTGTGATATATAAGAGGATAACGTTAAGGCTATTGATTGGTTAATGATTCAAAGAGGAGGGAAACTCATGAATTGCATGAGATTAGAATACCCCTTATAAGATGAATCACGTTGGGATGCGATGAAATACACTTATTGAAGTATAGTATCATCCCTAGATGGATCAAGAAAATAACTTCAGATGTTTCCTAATGAGACGTGATCCCTAAGGACAATGTATTATGTAAGAGGTTTCAAGTTATCAATGGTAGATTATAGATCCACATTAAGGTGAATCAACAATAGGCAGATACAAGTTCCAAAGTATGAGATGATATCAGGCCTTCATTTTTAAGATGAACAGTAATGAGGAAGAACTAAAGGACTTAGATTTATACATATAGGATAAGAAGCGAGAGGTAACATGGAGTTGGGTAGCAAACCTCGGCAATAATAAACGGAAGCAAGTGTGATAGTGTAGTATGACCTACCTAGATGTAGTAAATCAATAAGGATATATTTACAAGGCTACGAAACAAGATATCGCAACAGTCGTAAGTTTGACAAATTACCGAGCGAAGAACTTTACTACACCTATATACACTGGGAGGAACAACTTGTCATAGTTCTATATATGTTCCCAAAGTGAGGCCTAGAGATTGGCTAAAAGCTGGAGGAAAAGGAACAGAAGAGTCGCATAGGCACACATATAAGGATAAAGTCGTACAAGATGAATGACAGAAGGTCGCAATAATTACGAGGTTGGAAGGATTCAGACCAAAAGTCATGGTGTCAGAAGAGGCCTAAAGGGGGGAATGCCCTGGCCTATGGATTTATTCATAGAACAATTGCCTAGATGGAAAGGCCAGAAATAAAGTATTTATGAGAGCAATAGGTTATGAGACTGATAAGTGCACCAGTCAACATTCGAGGACGAATGTTCCAAAGGGGGGAATGATGTTACAACCCATGTTTTCGTACGTATGAGTCGTCATAAGTCAATTGATGTAAGCTCAGAAGTGAAATCATATTTGAAAAGTTTGCAAAGTAAGTTAATCATATTACCTCGGAGGTTACAAATATTAAAGATCATTAACAACAAGTACAAAGATGGTTGGAAGTTTCACAAGCTAAAGGAATTGAAAACAAATAATGTTTCGTCGAAAGTCGACAAATTGGGAATGTTATAACATGTACTTTTGGAGTGAGACCAGGGTGTTTAAATTGATAAGTAGGTTATGTTATGATTTATATTAGTCATATTACATCCGTGTGTTATGTTTTTAAGTCAAGCGAGTTGTGGAACAAAAGTCGATGAAAGTCATCACAAGTTACATTCATAAGTTTTACTGAAACTTTGGGTCAAATGTAACTGCAATTTTCTCCCAATATACTTAGAGTTATGGTGTGTTCCACCCATCAAATTAAAGATCTATGAGTCTATTTTCCAACGCATTAAACCATTTGTCAATACGACATCGGAGTAGAGAGATATGTGCATTTTTGCGATACTGCGCAAGCTGCTAGGTGACAAGTAGGTGTGTCACCTACTTGCTTAAATGAAAGCCCAAAAATGGGCCATTTCGGGTCGTCCAAAGAGGCCTTTTAAGGGCCTATTTTCTTCATATATTATACTTAAAATAGAGCATAATAACCAGACATAAGCTCTGCAAAGAATCCTCCCAAAAATTTCCCACAAACCCTAATTGATTTTCTCTCCCTTTCAAGTTCTAATTGGAGGTAAAACCTAGAGTTTGAAGAACCAAGATAGGAGCTGAGTTATCCAACAAATAAGGTGAGTTTACTGCTCTCTTTCATCCATTTTGTCTGCTGTAAATTCATGGTAAGTCGTTCTATACTTGTAAGAACTCACGGGACGGTGATCGGAAGCCGTGAGTTCGAGTTATTCACTTGTAGCGGACTGTTTTGTGGACTGTTTTGTTGTGCTGTTGGGCAGCATCTTTTACTACTGTTTTGTGAGAGTTTTGGAGGAGGAAGGGTGTGGAGAAACACCACATAAATGCAGGATGTTGGGCTGGTCGTTCATCGTAACAATTTCGGGTTGTTGACACTACTACGGTGGTCGTTTTGTGTATGAAGCGATTGGGGTGTGTTGGGCTGTTTTGTAGTATTGTATGGTATGCATAAGGTTGGAAACTAATGTATATATGTTCTTATTGTTGTTTTTGGTGTTGTGGTGTTATCTTGAATTTGGAAGAAGTAAGGATTATAGGGGAGATGCTGTCCGTTTTAATACAAAATAAGCTTGTCGTTCGTTGTGCGTTAGTTGTACCTTTCGTAACTTAATGATAGTATTATTATCGTTGTTGTAGATTAAGGTGAGAAGAGGTGAGTTCAAGTTGGTGATTGGAAATATTGTGATAAGGTATGTTAAGGCTAAACCTTTCTTCATTTTGGCATGATCCCGTAACTACATGAGTTTGATAACGAGGCATAAAGAGAAGTTCGTATTCCTGAATTTATTCACATTATCCTAATCTCCGAAGTTACAGTATTCTCCCTTATCGAGACTTCATATTCAGTTTAGTATTGTCTTATTTCATCTAAGAGAGCAGAGAGTATATATATATATATATATATATATATATATATATATATATACAATGTTACAGTATGTTTACCACCATCGAGCTATAATCGATGGGCAGGCCCCTATTGGGCAACCACTGATCAGATGGTAAGTATATACCGAGCCTACTGTGGCCGAGCGCCTATGAGCGAGCCCAGAATGGCCGAGATACAGAGCCTAGTATGGCCGAGCGCCTATGAGCGAGCCTACTACGGCAGGGCAGTTACACATACCGAGCCTTATAGGGCCGGACAACTTTTTTACATACTATATGGAGAGAGTTGAGTCAGTATCAGCAGGTAAGCATATATTCAGATTATTTTTGACTCCCAGTTACATTTCGTTATTATATCATCAATTCAGTTTCAGCTTTCAGTTATTTTGTTGCCTTACATACTCAGTACATTATTTGTACTGACGTCCCTTTGTTGGGGACGCTGCATTTCATGCCTGCAGGTCCTGATAGACAGCTGGATAGACCTTCCCAGTAGACAGAGCCAAATATCAGCTTGGTTGGTAAGCTCCACTTCCCCGGAGTTACCAGGTCTAGACCTTGGAGTCTGTTATATATATACAGGTTTGATGGGTAGGTCGAGGCCCTGTCCCGACCATGATACAGTTCAACTATCTCTAGAGGCTTGTAGACAAGTCCTGTATAGTTTGTATAACAGTAGATGTTCACGGCGGCCTCCTCAGTCTGTACATTTATATATATATATATATGAGTTTTTGGGTATGTTTACCCCTTAGATGAGACAGACGATATTTTTAGATGATTCAGAATATGGTCTCATCGGCGTAGGTTGAGGGTTATTCCTCTAGAGTTCACAGTTACAGAGTGGTACGCTCGGGCCGAGTATGGTACCGGGTGCCGGCCACGTCCCTTCAGGTTTGGGGCGTGACAGTATGCAACTTTACAGTTGCTACAGGGCGGACTAAGTCATAAAACCCCAACAGTGCACGCCCACACGCCCGTCATCTAGCATGTGCGTCACTTCAAAATAGTAGAATGATACAAAATCCGTGGTTTCATACCCTCAGTACTAGATTTACAATCGTTACTTACCTCAAAACGTGAAACTTTTTACTCTGCTATGCCTTTGCCTCGCAAATCGGCCTCCGAATGCCTCGAATCTAATCACAAATAATTCGTTTCGTCAATAAAATTTATTGGAATTAATTCCATAAGAAAATACTAATTTTTCATAAAAATCCAAAATTTAGCTCAAAATTTATCTATGGGGCCCATGTCTCGGAACCCGACAAAAGTTATAAAATCCGAAAGCCCATTCAACCATGAGTCTACCCATACCAATTTTACCAAAATCCAACCTCAACTCGACCCTCAAATCTACAAATCTTGTTTCCAAATTTCTAAGTTTCAATCTCCGATTTACACCTCAAAATCATGTATTCTAGTCGGATTATTCGATGATAATTCAAAATTATGGAGTAGAAATGATCACAAGGGACTTACCTGAAGTTTTCCTTGAAAATATATCAAAATCGCCTCTCCTCAAGCTCCAATTTGTCAAAAATGGCAAATGGGACGAAGTCCATGTTTTTATAATTCTGCCCAGACAACCTCGGTTCTACCTCGATCTTCGCCTTCGATCTTGGGCTTCGATCGAGGTCCTCAATCCTGGTCCTCGATCCTGGCCCTCGATCTTGGTTTTCGATCCTAGGCCTTCGATCATGTCTTCGACCCGGCCTTCGACCGTGACCCTCGACCCTGGACTCGATCATGGCTTCGATCGTGGCCCTCGACTCTGGGCTCGATCATGGCTTCGATCGTGGCCCTCAACTCTGGGCTCGATCATGGCTTCGATCGTGGCCCTTGACTCTGGGCTCGATCTGGGCTCGATTTCTAGGATCGATTCTGAGAGATTTCTGGGCTCGAATCTGGAAGAAGAAATTTCCAACATAAGGAAATTGCAGCAGCTATTGTAGTTCAATTTTTGATCCGTTATCCATCCGAAACTCACCCAAGCCCTTGGGACCCCAACCAAATATACCAACAAGTCCTAAAACATCATATGAACTTAGTCAAATACTGAAATCACCTCAAACAATTCTAAAACCATGAATTACGCCTCAATTCAAGCCTAATGAACTTTGAAATTTCTAATTTTTACAAACAACTCCGGAACCTATCAAATCACGTCCGATTGACCTCAAATTTTGCACACAAGTTCTAAATGACATAACAGAGGTATTGCAATTTTCAGAATCGGATTTCGACCCTGATATCAAAAAGTCAACCCCCCGGTCAAACTTCTCAAAAATAAAACTTTCGGCATTTCAAGCCTAATTCCTCTACGGACTTACAAATAATATTCCGGACACGCTCCTAAACCAAAAATCACCATATAGAGCTATTGGAATCATCAAAATTCAAATCCGAGGTCGTTTACATATAGGTCCATATCCAGTCCACTTTTCTAACTTAAAATTTTCAATTATGAGACTAAGTGTCTCATTTCACTCCGAGTTCTTTCCGGACTCGAACCAACTAACCCAGAGTGATTATGCGGACCGCAGAGTGATTATGCGGCCCACAGAGTGATTATGCGGTCGCATAATGGACCGCATAAATGCCCATTTCTGGCAAAAATTTTCCTTTACTTTTCCGTGCGTTGTTCAACCCAAAAAGTCCGAGTCGCGGAGAGCTTGCGAGCCGCGAAGAATTTCTACAATCCTCAAACACGTAAGCCTAGTCCGACACCATGAAACATTATTTTCTTTACAAATTTTTCCACGCCTTACACTTAAGTACTTCAAAATTTTTCGGGGTGTTACAGTGGGTTAAGCTCATTTGAGAATTTTATCAAACACTAGGTGTGCAATTTAGACCACAAGGCACTAGGATAGGAATCCTTCATCTGATAACTAATTCCAAAGTGAATATTTCACTCAAATCAGTTCAACAGTTCCCAAACTACCATGTTTATCACATGCATGCACAATGACTAACTTCCAACCCCAGATTCATGTCTCACATTACCCATGTTTAGTCCAATTCCAAAGTTGAGAGCTGAGGATTAGAGCCTTACCTCTTAGAAGGAGACCTTGAGAGATTTCCTTGTTGAATTCCAATGCTTGAGCAAGGGATGGTTAGTGGAATGGTGGGAGCTTCTTGACCCCTCTCTAAAACACTCCTCTTCTCTCTAAAACAGCTGTTGAAACTAGCCAAAATAACCCCAAAGTTATTTTTATAAAAATGGGGTCGGGTTATAAAAATAGGAAAATGGGCCCCCCGAACACAGCTCTGCGGTTGCAGAGTCGACCAGAGAATAGATATTCGGCCCGCAAAATGGGCCGCGAAAGTGATGCCAAAAACCAGGCTGCTCTGGATCAGTCTATGATAAGCAGACCTATTATGCGGCCGCGAAATGGACCGTAGAATCACCCTCTGAATTTCTTTATGCCAATTCTGCGACGGAAGTGCAGCCTGCGAGACGATTATGCGGTCGCATAGTTGACCGCAAAACGACCTCCAAAATTAGACATTTCTCTGCTTCACTCCGCGGCGGATCTGCGGTCGCACGACGGACCGCAGAAATGCCTTGTTCTGCAGTAATTGTTTTCAACTCCTCAACGCACTATTCAACCCAAACAGTCCGCACTGAGGCTCGCAAGCTTGCCGCGAAGAATATCTACAATACTCAAACACATTAGCCCACCTCAGCACCATGAAGACCCGGTTTTAGGTGAAATTTTATGGGGCTTTACATCTATAATTAAAGGGCTACGAAAGCGTTCGCCAGATATTGCCACCACTCATCTCCAACTACAAGCATAGTTTTCCTCGAGTCATCACTCTTGAACTACAATTGGCCTTATTCCCACCTTCCGCGGGATATGTAGGTAGCTCATATCCGGGCAAGGCCGTATCTACTCTATTCGTATCAAAATAATGCATCACAAACCCAGTCTCACCATAAATTCCACACAGGCGCAGATCGCCAATTCATTTTCTAGAACTACATATGGTCTGATCCTCGTTAAGTCCAAGGTATATGGGCGATTCAAAATAAGACTTCAGCCATTAACTCATCCAAGTTCCTTCTTCTCTTCGTAACTCCATTAAAAATATTTTGAGCCTTCCACTTCCTTTCTTGCAATGTATGCCCAAAGTCCGGATAAAATTAGCTACTAAGTCAATTTCTTTGTGCAAAAACTCTTTTATTGTTCCTGGTTAAAGAGGGACAGATGTTGAAGACCAATTTTTGTTCTCCCTTTTTCAAATTAATTTATTATACTTCTTGATCAATAATAGTTTAGCAAAATCTATTTAATCTATTTCTAAAAGTATTATTTATCACATATTTTCTACAAAGACTAAAATAAAATAAAAATAGTGATTAGTACTAATAATATTTTTATTATTATATAAATAAAAATTATTTTTGATTATGATTATAATTTATGAAACAATTAATCATTTAGCTATTTACATAATTTCTAATTTATGTATGTTTCAAACTTGTTAGTTATCTCAAAATACAAAATTAATTTATAAATACATAAATATATAGTACTTTATTAATAAAATAATTTATTATAAATTATTAGGACTAAGGAAGTTGATTAATTAATTATGAATAAAAAAGGGGCTAAAATTCGAATTGAGACTATTTTTATAAAGTCAAAATGTTATTCCAAGGGGTCATTTCTTAAATTGATTTTTCAGACAATAATAGCCTAAAAATCGGCTCAAGAGAGATTCTGACCTAGTCCAAAATCCAACCCTAATCCTACACCCATTAACTAATCATCATCCCACTTGGCAATCCTTTCTCCTCCATTCCACAAATCATAAAGCGCAATGTCAATCCAAGGCAGCCTCTCACAAAACAAACACATTCCTTAAAAGCCGTTGATCAGCTTTATTAAATGGCCAGAATTAATTCCTTATTTCTTTTTAATATTATTCCACATAATCAATCTTAACATTTAAATTAAAATGATCCAACGGATGGCACCCAACTAACCTTTTATAATTGATTTATCCCTTATTTTATCTAATCTCCCTCTTTGACTTATTGAACCACCCCAAACCTTAATCATTTTTCCAAAAAGTAAGCTTCCCCCATTCACCCTTTCTCTCTCTGTTCCTCTCGCCTTTCTCATCACTGACACATCAGAAACCCTAGCACCATATGGTGCAAAACTAGCTTTCATCACCTTTCCCCTCTCTACTCCTCCTCCTCATGTCTCCTAGGCCAAACCCCAGCCTCGCGAATCTCGTCATTCCTCTCCTTTTCCTCTCATGTCCTCCCTCACTGTTCTCTCTGAGATCATACATGAAACAGATCAATTATGTGGTCACTGTCCTTTCCCCCTCTCCATAACTCCAAAAACGTAGATTCCCACTATATAATCTCTGCTTCGATTTGACATGCGCCTTGGAATTCAGATTTGTTCATGGTATTCGGACAAATTTCAAAGATTTCTGGAAACAGTAATAATACTTTTATGATACAATGGATAAAGGCTTGATCCGTTGGTGAAATCCTCTACCGTGAAGTCCGAGCGTCAACAACCCTTTTTCCTGCCTATGAAAAGGTAAATATTGTCATCCTTTCCTTATGATTTTCACCCTAGTTTCATCATGATTTCATTTCTAATTTTCATCATCAATCTTCTCTTTTAATTTTTCAAATTCGATCTCTCTCAAATCTTTTGCCATAAATATTGGTTTAAATGCCCTTCACCAACCACCAATTGAATACATAAAATTCAGTTTAAAAAACTTCAAATTTTTTGCTTTTGATTCTCACTGATTTCATCTATTCCTTTATTATGTTTAGCGGATTTAGTGGTTTAGTTGATTTTGGAGACTATCCTTCGACGACTCCACTCGACGCCTTGGTTTGCTACCCTTGTAATGACTCAGCCGGTCGTTTTGAGTATTTTAGTCTTGTTCTCCTATTTATTGCTTCCTATATGTTAATTATTATTATGTGATATGCCGGAGTGGTTGGTTTGATTTCAGGTAAGTTTCGGAGTGAATTGAGATACTTAGTCCCAAGGTTGGAAGCTTAAGTTGAAAGAGTTGACCGGAGTTTGACTTTTATGTAGATGACTCCGGAATGGAGTTTTGATAATTCCAATAGCTTCGTATGGTGATTTTGGACTTAGGCGTATTTTCAAATTTATATTTGGAGGTCCATAGGTCGGGCTCAGATTGGGATTCTGGGAGTTGGTCTAGGTCAGTTTTATCATTTGGGACTTGCATGCAAAATTTGAGCTCATTCACAGATGGTTTGGTATGTTTCGGCATTAATTTTGAAAGTTGAATGTTCAATGATTCAATATGATTGAATTGGGGTGCGATTCATAGATTTGATGTTGTTTGATGTGATTAGACCTCGAGTAGGTTCGTAATGTATTTTGGGACTTGTTGGTATGTTTGGACGGGGTCCGGGGGTCCTTGGATGTGATTCGGATTGAATTCAGATTCATTTTGGCCTTGGAAGATTTTCTATCCGTGATGAGTACTGGTACAATCGCACCTGCGGTGGTATGGCCGCAGGTGCAGCACCGCAGAAGCGGCCTCTGAGCCGTAGAAACGAGATTGGTCCTGGTGAACTGTGACCGTAGGTGCGCAACAGAAGATGCGGTTATCTTCCATAGAAGTGGAGTTTTGCCTGATGGCTTGGGACCACAGGTGCGGGCTATTTCCGCAGAAGCGCCCTTGGTCCGCTAAAGCGAAAGCATAAAAGTAATGTTTGGATTGCAGAAACATATATTGCTAGGATTTAGTGTGGTCGTATCTGCGAGGCATTTTCCGCAGATGGGGAGCCGTAGAAGCGACAAAATGTCCTCAAAAGTGGAATAACTTGGCAGAAAAAGTTAGAGTCGGGGGTTTTATTTCATTTTACACACTTTGAGTTAGAGAGCTCGGTTTTGGGCGACTTTGGAGGGGATTTTCAAGGATTGGATCGAGGTAAGTATTTTTTACTTGGATTTGCTTATTATTCATGCTCCCACCATTGTTTTTAATATTTAATTAGTGTTTTAAGTTTGAGAAATTGGAGAAATTTGTGAAAACTTCCTAAACTATAAATGGAGGGTTAGGATGTCGATTTAAGGTCGGAATTGGATAAATTTTGGTGTGGTTGAAATCGTATCAGAATGGGTGTTTAGATTATATAAATTTTATCGGGTTCCAGGATGCGAGCCCGGGGTTTACTTTTTAATTTTCTTTAAAGATTGCTACTTTATTACACGTAATCGTTTCATATGGTTTGTATTTATGGTATTAACTTATTTTAACTAGATTTGAGCCGTCTGGAGTTGGATATTCGCGGGAAAGGCGTACTAGTGGGTTGATTTAGCTTGTTTGAGGTAACTATCTTGCCTAACTTTGTGTGAAGGAACTAACCCATTGGATTTGGGTTGAATGTTCTATTTGTGTTATGTGGAAGACGTGTAGGCGAGGTAACGAGTGTGTATACTGCTATATGTTGTATTTGACCGGTTTAGGTTATTTAGACTCTTTCCATGCCTTTAACTGAATTGTCATAACATGTTATATCTTCTATTGTTGATCTACCCTTACATGTATTAATCTACCCTTACATGCTTTATTTGACATTGTTAACACTTGTTCTACCTCCTACTTGTTTATAAGGTGGGCTTGATACACGTGTTGCTAGTAGAGGAACTACTTGAAGTCACGCGGTGAGATAAAGTGGGATAATACGCGTGTAGCTATTTCGGGAAAAATGATTTTCAAAACTAAATTTAAGGCTCATACGGTAATATAAGAAAAGATTATGATTGAAATTGTGAAGCGTGAATACAAGGCGATACCTCGGTTGTGATTCTTGTTGTGCATTTCATGTTGAAAAGAGTTATTGGTTGAATAGTTTTTGTTGCTTTTATTCTTCTTTGTCCTACCATCATGTTTTGATTATTTGTGGTTCTCATTATTTTTTTACTTCTTGTTGTATTTTGCTTAAAATTCTGTCATTAGTTTACATTACTAAACTGCTTTCTTGTCATTCATTTCTCCGCTTTTCGTCACTCTCCGTTGTAATATTCTGTTTAGTTTACCTTGTCCTAGTAGGTGTCTTGACCTGGCCTCATCACTACTCTACCGAGGTGTCATGACCCAAATCGGAGGGCCGCGATGGGCACCCGGTACCTTACTCAACTGGGTACCAACGTAACATATCTTTCTTATCACACCATCATAGGCAAATAGGATAGAAGGGCCATCATGGGACAGAGCCCCGCCAAACGAATCAATACATATTTAAATTATACTGACCAAATAGGCAACTCCGGAGGAAGTGGGGTGCTCCAACCCCTTCCGCTGAGCTGATAGCCTACTAGGAGGACTGTCAACCTGTCTATTGGGACCTGCGGGCATGAAACGCAGTGTCCCCATGAAAAGGGTACGTTGGTACAAATAAAGTACCGAGTATGTAAGGCATGAAAGAAACATGGTATAAAGAACTCAACATGTAAGTCTGAATATCTCTGTAAATCGTGAAACATTTATAATGTCATGCATATGCGTGTAAATGTCATACCATGAATAGGTATATATGTACATAACATCATCGAGCCTCTGAGGGCATCATATCATATCATCTCGGCCTCTGTGGGCGATATCATCAATGTATACCAGCTGATCAGGTGGTGATACATCTGTACTATCTTCGAGAGGCTACCGAACCGTTAGGAAAACTTCACTTCCTTGTATTCTTGTAGTGCGAATTTATTAATTCGGGAAACTAAACTTCTATTATTCTATTCTCTCACAGATGGTGATGACACGTGCTATCGGATCGGGCGGACGGTCACCAGTACTATGGGCTAGGGCCGCGAGAGGCCATGGCCATGGAGGAGGCCGAGGTGCAGCTCGTACAGCAGGTAGAGCAGCACCTGTGGAGCCATCAGTTGCTCCAGCTCAAGAGCAGATTCCAGATGTGGTTGAGCCGATGGGACCATCTCAGGCACCAGCTGTGCCTATTGTGATTCTAGTCCTTCAGGAGGCTTTGTCCTAGATATTGACTGTATGCACTAGCCTTGCTCAAGTAGTTTCAGTTCAAGCCGCACCAGCCACTTCTCACGCCATGATGAGGTGCTCAAACGCCCGCCGCCCATACTTCAGAGCAGGTGGTTCTGGGACTTCAGACACCGGGGGTACTACCAGCCCAGCCGGTTACAGTTTCTCAGGCCCAGGTGGGTCCATCGATAAGTGACACATAAGAAGCTAGAGTGGTTTGGGAGGCTCAGGCCTCTATCATTTAGTGGGGTTGAGTCAGAGAATGCTTAGGTTTTCTTAGATTGGTTTTAGCGGATTCTTTGCACGGCGGGTATTCTGGAGACTAGTGGAGTCTCATTGACTTCTTTTCAGCTATCGGGGGCAGCCTTCAGATGGTGGGAGGCCTATGAGTTAAGCAGGCCAGTCGGCGCTGCAAAACTTATGTGGCATGAGTTCTCAGTTCTCTTCTTAAAGAAGTTTTTTCATAGACCTGCAAGGAGGCGTTGCGTAGGTAGTTTGAGCAGCTATGCCAGGAGGGTATGTTTGTGACCCAGTATGAGATGAGATTTTTAGAGTTGGCTCGTCACGCGATCTAGTTGGTTCCCACAGAAAGGGAGAGGATTAGGAGATTTATTGATGGCCTCAACTACGGATCACGCTTCATCATGACTTGAGAGATTGCATCATGGGCTAGGTTCGGCAAGGTGGTTGATATTGCTAGGCAGCTAGAGCAGGTCCGTAGTTAGGAGCGTGAGGAAATGGAGGCCAAGAGACCTCGTAGTTCTGGTTGTTTCAGAGGTGTTTCTTCTAGAGGGCAGTCCCACCACAACAGAGGTCGTCTTTATAGGCCCGCTCAGATGGCTCGTCTGGTTCATTGTGGTGCATCAGCTAGCAATGGTTCATATAGTGCTCCTCCGGGTCAGTAATCTCTCAGTGCCCTCCCAGCTAGGAGTTCATCTCGTTCTCCATCAGTGCAGGGTTCATCTGTACTGGGTCCTTCTAGTAGCTATTCTGGTTCTCGGGGTCCGATTTAGTCTCCGCCACCATTGGCGGATCGGAGTTGCTTCAAGTGCGGGGAGTTTGGATATGTGTGGAGGCAGTGTCCCTGTTGTTTTGGAGGTCCAGTTCAGCAGAGGGGTTAGGTTATGACTTCCGCACTAGTTACTTTACCACCCGCTCAGCCAGCTCGGGGTGGGGCTCAGACAGCTAGAGGTTGCCCTAGAGGGGGAGTTCGATCAGGTGGCGGTCAGGCTCGATGCTATGCTATCCCTGCTAGGCCAATGGTCGTTGATGCTTCCACATTATTTGACCCCGGTTCCACTTATTCATATGTATCATCCTATTTTACTCATTATTTGGATATGCCATGCGAGTCCTTAGTTTCGCTTGTTCATATATCTACGCCGGTGGGCGATTCTATTATTGTGGACCATGTATATTGGTCGTGTATGGTGACTATTAGGGGATTGGATATTAGAGTTGATCTCTTATTGCTTTGTATGGTTAATTTTGATGTGATTCTAGGCATGGATTGGTTATCCCCATGTCATATTATTCTCGATTGTCATGCTAAGGCCGTGACGTTTGCGATGCCGGGGTTACCTAAGATAGAGTGGAGAGGTTCTCTGGACTATGTTCATAGTAGGATGATTTCATATTTGAAGGCCCAACAGATGGTTGGGAAGGGGTGTTTGTCATATTTGGCTTTTGTGAGGGATGTTGGTGCTGTTACTCCTACCATTGATTCTGTTCCAGTAGTGCGAGACTTTCTAGATATGTTTCCTGCAGATCTGCCATTTGAGGAAAATAAAAAGAATAAGGGGAGGTGCTATCCAAAATTTTGAAGATGAGCTAGTCGCTCATTTGTGTTGAGTTCTAGCTTCTGTAAGCCTAACAATGGTCCCTTATTGTTTGTTGTAGATTGAAGTACTAACGGGCTGAACCGACGTCGTATGGTTAGGTAAACGACAAAGATATGTTAAGGCTATCCCTTCTTTTCTTTTGGCATGATCCATATGATACAAACGAAACGAGCAAACTCACAACTTTAACAAATGCCATTATTCTTAAAAGTACTAGGGGTTCCTATGTTCTTGATTCCCCATGTGTCCTATATGCTATTGTTTGTTCATGGGTCTCAGAAAATACGTAAGTTGATAAAGTTTATTTCATGATATTAATCAAAGGCATAGTGATTTTATGACATTCCAAGAGATCTTATTGACTTATATCTCATACCCATGACCAGATGACGTTATATACGCGTATATTATATGTATATGGGGTATGGGGAAAGGTTATGCCACCCGACAGGGACATTGATTTTGGTATTGACTCGGTGCCGGTTCACTCAGGCCATTTCTATTCCTCCATATCGTATGGCACCAGCAGAGTTGAAGGAATTGAAAGAGCAGCTTCATGAGCTTCAGACACTTTCCGCGTTCGTGAAGAAGAGCATCTGGGCAGCAGATATTTATTTCAAAATCGAGGGTTTGAACCCATTTTTCATATTTTGAGCTAGAGACCTCGAATTTAGGCGATTCTTGGAGGGATTTTCAAGGAGTTGATTGGGGTAAGTGATTCTAACTCAGATGTGTTTGTTATACATGAATATATTGTTGTTTTTACCATTTAATCAGTGTTTGGGTTGGACAAATTAGTGAAAATTTGTGAAACTTGATAGACTATGAGGATTTGAAGGTCGAGTTGAGATCCGAATTGAATAATTTTGGTATGGTTGGACTCGTTATTGAATGGGTGTTCGAATTTTATAAATTTTGTTAGATTCCGAGAAGTGGGCCCGGGGTTGACTTATTCGGTTGCCGTTTTGACTTTTGTTAAAGAACTTAGCTTTATCGAATGGAATTGATTCCTATAGCTTGCATTGATTGTATTAAGTTGTTTGTGGCTAGATTCGAGTCGATCGGAGATCGATTCACGAGGCAAGGGCTTGTTGTAGTAGAGATTTTCATGGTTTGAGGTAAGTAACACTTCTAAACTTGGTTCTGAGGGTATGAATCCCTGAAATACGTGTTATGTGGTTAGTATTGAGGTGACACACATGTTAGGTGACGGGCATGTGGGTGTGAAGTGTGGTAACTGTGACTCAGTTGTTTTCATGGTACTATGTAGTTATCAAAACTTGTTGTTATTTATGAAATCCCTACATGTTAGAGTAATTGAGCTACAATCCATGTTAGAAATTATTTTTAGGCTATATGCTTAATCTGTTGGGACCCACTAAGGTCATTTCTGCTATTGAATTATTTGCTTAAATTGCAATTATGTACTCAGTCACATTCATCATTTGCATATCATATCTCAGTCTTTGTTACCATTTATTATTGCATCATGTATCATTGTTTGGGCTGATTGACATGAGATTTGTGAGCCCGAGAGACTGGAGAGATTGATGACTAAGTGAGGTCGAGGGCCTGATTGTGAGTGGTGATTATGGGATCAGGCTGCACGCCGCAACAAACTTTATTGATTCATGATAGGATCGGGCTACACGCTACAGCATGCCATGTTGGCTTATATTAGCGCTTGGGCAGGATCCGCCTCTCCCAAGTCTTACATACCAGCAGTGAGCGCATGTACCGATGAGTGCCTAGTGAGAGTATGAGTTCTGAGTGATTGAGAGTGCCGAGTAAATTCGAGTGCTGATTGATTGAGCGTGTTGGGTGAGGTTGAATACTCAGAGAGTATGCGTATATGACTTTATCACTGTGTTGCATTACAGTTGACACGCATATTTGACATGTAGATATCGAGATTTAACATACCTCATATTAGTCATACATGGCATATTTTATCTGTGCTGAGCTCAGGCTGTTAAAAACATGAAAGAATGTCTACATCTTTGTAATGTCTACAAATTGATTATGAGATTTCCTCTGAGTTATTACTGTCATCTTCCTGTCATATTTGTACTGTTATTATATGGATTTGGACTGTACCTTTCTGAGCTCGTCAGTGCTTTCAGCCCAAGGTTAGTCATGTTACTTATTGAGTACATTGTCTCGGTTGTACTCATACTACTCTTTGCACTTCGTGTACAAATCCAGGAGCATCCGGACACGGCTGTTAGTAAACTTGGAGCTCCATCTATTTGGAGACTTTTGAGGTAACTGCTTTGGCGTCCGCAGACCTCGACTCTCCTTCTTTTCAGTATATTTAGCATTGTTCTATCTTTCTAGACAATTGTATTAGAAGTTTGACTGTATAGACATTTAGAAGCTCATGTACTCGGTGACACACGGATTTTGGAAATTTTGTATTCGAGTTGCAGTTATTCATATCGATTATTTATGAGAGTTTTTATCACGCCCCAAACCCGAGGAGGCGTGGCTGGCATCCGGTGCCGTGCTGGCTCGAGCGAACCACTCTGTAACTCATGATCGTTCGACCAAAACTAGAACATACATAGGTCGAGTTAGTTGAACTCATTCTTTTTGTAACTATCTTGGGCCCACATATCTACAACTCATAATGTACAACTGTAAGTAGGAAAACATTATATTAATGAAACATCTTTCTTAAAACATGAATACATATGGGCCGTCAAGGCCTCTGACATACTGTACAAAATGAACCTTTGTCTACAAAGCCTCTAAGATTATTTGACATTAAATGAGACAGGATACCGGCCTACCCATAAATCTGTAGCAAAACTCTGACACGATGACTTATAAACTCGACTGCACTTCGAATGAAGTGGAGTCTTACCGATCCTTCACTGAATGCTAACCTCGTTTACTATAAGGGCTCGTCCAACTAATTATCTATACTTGCAGGCATAAATGCAGTGTCCCCAACAAAAGGACATCAGTACGAATAATGTACGGATTATGTAAGGCAGAACTGAAACATATCCATAAGTCAACATTAGTTAAAGAGATATAAGAATCAACCTGAATCCCTGAAGTACCACCGTATATGCATATTTAGTATACTTATATATATAATGCTACTCTTTGAGACTATTATCCATATCGTATGATGCATGACTGCACAACTGATCAGTGGTAACTGCTCGACCGGCCGTAACGCAGTGGTAAATGCATGACTGCCCAACCGATCGTAGCTCGGTGGTAAATGTGTAACTGCCCAACCGGCCGTAGCTCGGTGGTAAATGCTTGACTGCCCGACTGGCCGTAGCACGGTGGTAAATGAATATGCATATCTGTCCAACCAACCATAGCACGGTGGTAAATGAATATGCATGACTGCCCAACCGGCCATAGCACGGTGGTAAATGAATATGCATAACTGCCCAACCGGCCGTAGAAAGGTGGTAAATGCATGAATATGCACGTATCACTTTACCGGAATGAATAACATAGACATCTTTAACTGCTAAGAGTAGAACCATTTATGGAATAACATTACGTTTATATATCGTTACTTGGATCATACCAAAAGAAAAGAAGGGATAGCCTTAACATACCTGAGCCGGTTCTCTTAACAATCCCTCTAATACACGTCTTTTGCGAAAAATACGTAATGCCCGATCGAAGTAGGAAAAAATCCTTAAGATATTCTTGATATCATAGCACGTTATTTCTTATCCGACTAATATTCACTCCATACTCTAGATCGTCAAACAATTTGCTTTCGGCCTTCTTCTGCCATGTATTCCCAAAATTTCTCCAAGTTTGTTACCAATAATGAAACAAAGACAAAGGAAATTATTAAAGGCAACTTATGTGTTATTCCTCCAAAGACAACTTATGTTATTCCTCCAATGTGTAAACAAAGCCACTTAGGTGTTATGACTCATCATACACTTTGGTGCCACCAAGTTACATGGCTTTAAGAGTCATTAATTTGGAATGGGTGGGGGAGGGGGGCTGCCACGTTAGGCCTTGTAGGCCTTATCCAAACTTTTAATTAATCTTCCACTAAAATTATTAATTACTCACTTATCCACATAATTAAAAATTATCTCAAATTACTTAAAATATTACTCACTTTTAACATACCTCATACACTTTACTATCATGGTCATGTGGTACAATATAAAATCTATACATATACTATTATTTTATTAAAACATCCATGTAAAAATACATATATTTTCTCAACTTCTAATTTTTCTAATGTCATATAAAGAGTTCAAATTTTCGTACGCTTAATTCTTAAAATAGTAAAAGATAACCTTCTTTTCTTGTGAGAAAATAATTTCTATCTTTACAATAAAGAAAATCTCATAAACTTTCTCATATTCTGTGTATAATTTAAAGCATATTCGAAAGTATTAATATTAATAACTATATAAAATTATATTTTTCAAACCTTCTTTTACAAAAATGTTCCACTCAAAATACCATATCAAATGTATATAACGGTATCAAGTTGTTAAACTTACGGGGTCTTACAATAACATAGTCACAAATCCTCTATAATCTCATGAATGCTCTCAATCCCTTCAAGCTCATATGGATTACTACGACTCATCCTAATATCAAAGTACGGGATGTAACATTCTTCCCCTCTTTAGAAACATTCGTCCTCGAATCTTAACTCTTAGAGATTTACAAAACTTTTGCTAGGGTCTCCTTTGTAAACTAAACTAAAATCCAACCTCTATCTGAAGTCTCGATGTTACACCCTATATTTTCGTACGTAAAAATGCATCGTAAGCAAACTAATGTAGGACCAAAAATGAGATAATATTTAAAAGTATATAAAGTAATTTAATCATGTTACCTCTGATGTTACAAATATTGAAGATCATAAACAACAAGTACAAAGAGGGTTGGACGGTTCAGAAGCTAAAGCAATTGAAGAAAATAATATTTCGTCGAAAGTCGACAAGTTGGGAATGTTATAACATGTACCTTTGGGGTGAGACTAGGATGCTTAACATGATAAGGAGATTATGTTATGATTTATATTAGTCGTATGACATCCGTGTGTTATGTTTTGAAGTCAAGCGAGTTGTGGAACAAAATTCGATGAAAGTCATCACAAGTTACATTCATAAGTTTTACTGAAACTTTGGGTCAAATGTAACTGCGATTTTCTACCAATATACTTAGATTTATGGGGTGTTCCACCCATAAATTTAAAGATCCATGAGTCTATTTTCCAACGCATTAAACCGTTTGTCAATACGACATTGGAGTGGAAAGATATGGGCATTTGTGCGATACTGCGCAAGCTGCTAGGTGACAAGTAGGTGTGTCACCTACTTGCCTAAATGAGAGCCCAAAAAATGGGCCATTTAGGGTCGTCCAAAGAGGCCTTTTAAAGGCCTATTTTTTTTTTCATATATTAGACTTAAAATAAAGCATAATAACCATACATAAGCTCTGCAAAAAAAATCCTCCCAAAAATTTTCCACAAACCCTAATTGATTTTCTCTCCCTTTCAAGCTCTAATTGGAGGTAAAACCTAAAGTTTGAAGAACCAAGATAGGAGCTGAGTTATCCAATAAATAAGGTGAGTTTAATTCTCTCTTTCATCTAATTTTTCTTCTGTAAATTCATGGTAAGTCGTTCTATACTTGTAAGAACTCACGGGACGATGATCGGAAGCCGTGAGTTCGAGTTATTCACTTGTAGCGGACTGTTTTGTGGCTGCATGTTTTACTACCATTTTGTAGAGTTTTGGAGGAGGAAGGTGGTTTATAAACACCATATAAATGTAGGGTGGTTGGCTGGTCGTTCGTCATAACATTTTTGGGTCGTTTGACACTACTACAGTGGTCGTTTTGTATATGAAGAGATTGGGGTGTGTTGGGCTGTTTTGTAGTATTTGATGGTGTATATAGGGCTGGAAAATGATGTATATATGTTGTTATTGTTCTGTTCTTGTATTGTTGGTGTTATCTTGAATTTGGAGGAAGTAAGGATTATAGGGGAGATGCTGCCCGTTTTAATACAAAATAAGTTTGTCGTTCGTTGTGCGATAGTTGTACCTTTCGTAACTTAACGATAGTATTATTATCATTCTTGTAGATTAAGGTGCAAAGAGGTGAGTTCAACTTGGTGATTGGAAAGATTGTAATAAGGTATGTTAAGGCTAAGCCCTTCCTTCATTTTGGCATGATCTCGTAGCTACATGTGTTAATAATGAGACATAAAGAGAAGTTCGTATTCATGAATTTATTCACATTATTCTAGTCTCATAAGTTACAATATTATTCCTTATCGGGACTTCATATTCAGTTTAGTTTTGTCTTTATTCAGTCAAGAGAGCAGAGGGTCTATATATATATATACAGTATTACACTATTTTCACCACCATCGAGCTATAATCGGTGGGCAGGCCCCTATTGGGCAACCTCTGATCAGATGGTAAGTTATATATACCGAGCCTACTGTGGCCGAGCGCCTATGAGCGAGCCCAGGATGGCCGAGATACAGAGCCCAGTATGGCCGAGCGCCTATGAGCGAGCCTACTACGGCCGAGCATTTACACGTACCGAGCCTTATAGGGCCGGACATTTATTTTACTTACTATATTGAAGGAGTTTAGTCACTATCAGCAGGTAAGTATATCTCCAGATCATCTTTGACTCCCAGTTACTTCCAGTTATTATATTATTAGTTCAGTTTCGATTTTCAGTTATGTTATTGCCTTACATACTTGGTACATTATTTTGTACTGACTTCCTTTTTCTGGGGACGCTGCATTTCATGCATGCAGGTTCAGATAAACAGACGAGTAGACCTCCTTAGTAGGTGTTTCCATAGTTTAGCCTGATCGGTAAGCTCCACATCCTTCGGAGTAATCGGGTCTAGGTTTTTGTGTGCATTTTATGTATGTATTTATATATATAATATGGGTAGGACGGGGCCCTGTTCCGATCACAATATATCTATCAGTAGAGGCTTGTAGACATATCCTGTTGGTTAGTGTTGTATGTTGGGTTTGTATAAATTGGTGGTTTGTCAGCTGTAGTAGCTATGACGGCCTTGTCGGCCTAGCTTTATATTGATGTTTAGTTAGCGCTAGTTTCCATTCATTTTTATATTTTGCTTCGCAAATTGTCTTGCAAGGTGGCCCTATGGCCAAAGTATGACATTATATGTTCAGAGTCCCTTAGTCGCAATATGGTACGCCAGATTAGGTGAGGCACCGGGTGCTGGTTTCGCTCCTAGGTTCGGGGCGTGACAAACTTGGTATCAGAGCAGTTCTGTCCTAGGGAGTCTACAAGCCGTGTCTAGTAGGGTCTTGTTTATAGATGTGTTGTGCACCACATTATATAAGCAGGGAACTACAGGGCATTTAGGAGTTGGTTACCCTTCTTTGAAATCTAAATCGTGCCATAGAACTGAGTTATAGGAAATTTGAATTAAACTTATGTGTTGGTATTTGCATGCACAGATGACGGTGACTAGGAAGACTACGGCTAGCCATAGGAGAGATACAGCAGCAGGTGAGGGGACCAGCAGGGTACCCCCAGTAGATGGGGCCCAGTCTGAGGCTCAAGGCGAGACCCCTACTCAGCTATTACCGGCTCCTCCACCAACTACAGAGATTCCTAGGGAAACCGCACATCCAGTTCTCCCTCCACTTCCATCAGATCAGGACTTGAGAAGTATGGTGCATTTGTTGACACAGTTGGTAGCTACCCAGCAACAGGCTAGGGCATCAGCTAGTGCAGGAACTTCTGAGGGGTCTGGGAGTTCAAGGGTCCGAGAGTTTATTGCTTTGAGTCCCCCAGAGTTCACGGGGACAGATCAGAGGGAGGACCCGCAGGATTTCATAGATCAGCTTCACAGGATCTTTCGTGTTATGCATGCCACGGAGAAAGAGGCAGTTGAGCTAGCAGCTTTTCGACTCCGAGATATAGCCATCCTTTGGTACGAGGGATGGGAGAGGTCCAGGGGACGTGATGCACCTCCAGCTATTTGGGAGAATTTTTCAGATGCCTTCCTTGACCAGTACTTACCACGGGAGATCCGACAGGCTCGAGTCGATCAGTTTCTAGCCCTCAAGCAGGGTAATATGAGTGTTCGAGAGTATAGTCTCCGTTTTGACTCATTGGCCAGATATGCACCATCCATAGTTGCTACTATGCGGGACAGGATTCACAGGTTTATAGCAGGGTTAGCCCCAGAGTTAACCGAGGCATGTGCCACCGCTGCATTGCAGGATAGTATGGATATCTCCTGGATTCAGGCATTCGCCCAGAATATAGAAAGGGGTAGGCGTCGGCAGCAGGGTACAGAGAGGGCTGAGCAAGGGCAACGTAAGAGGATGAGATTTCCCAGGTCTCAGGAGCAATCTCAGGGTAGTTATAGGACCCAGTACTTCGGACGGCCACCTAGGCCTCCGCCACCTCAGTTACAGGGTTACGGGTATGACCGCTATACTCAGTCAGGACCAGGTGAGAGCTCACGGGCGTCGGGTTTGCAGCGACAACGAGGTTCTGCGCAGACATGGTCATTTCCTCCGCGGTGTGACATCTGTGGTAGAGGACACTTGGGCCAATGCCGAGCAGGTTCTGATGCTTGTTATACATGTGGGCGTCCGGGGCATATGATGCGAGATTGCCCAAATAGAGATTCTGGGGGAATGGCACAACCAGCGAGTTCAGCAATAGGATCATCTATGTCCGTGCATCCTTCAGGGCGCGAGTCTCAGTCTTCGGCTGGTAGAGGTCGAGGAAGAGGTAGAGGTTCCAGTTCAGGTGGTAATCAGAACCGTATCTATGCTTTAGCGGGTCGACAGGACCAGGAGTCTTCACCAGACGTTGTGACAGGTATATTAACCATTTGCTCTCACGATGCTTATGCTTTGATAGACCCAGGATCTACTTTATCGTATATTACCCCATTTGTCGCGAGGAAGTTTTGTATAGTGCCTGAAATACTAAGTGATCCTTTTGCGGTATCTACACCGGTCGGAGAATCGATTATTGCTAGACGGGTTTACCGAGGTTGTACGGTGACAATTTGTAGTCGTCAGACCTCAGCTGACCTAGTTGAGCTAGAGATGATGGATTTTGATGCTATCATGGGCATGGACTGGTTGGCAGCTTGCTATGCCACAGTTGATTGCCGAGCAAAGGCAGCCAGATTTCATTTTCCGGGTGAGCCAGTCCTTGAATGGGTAGGTAATACACCAACACCCAGAGGTAGGTTTATTTCCTATCTGAAGGCGAGGAAAATGATCGCAAAAGGGTGCATTTATCATATTGTGCGAGTTAGAGATGCAGATGCTGAGATACCTACACTTCAGTCTATTCCCGTAGTCAAAGAGTATGCATATGTGTTTCCAGATGAGCTTCCAGGTATTCCTCCAGAGCGAGAGATTGATTTTAGCATCGATTTGCTTCCAGGAACTCAACCAATATCCATCCCTCCGTATAGAATGGCACCTGGCGAATTGAAGGAGTTGAAGGAGCAGTTAAAAGATTTGCTGGAGAAAGGTTACATCAGGCCCAGTACCTCACCTTGGGGTGCACCAGTACTATTTGTGCGGAAGAAAGACGGCTCGCTGAGGATGTGTATCGATTATAGGCAGCTGAACAAGGTAACTATTAAGAATAAGTATCCACTTCCAAGGATCGATGACTTGTTTGATCAGTTGTAGGGGGCTAGATGCTTTTCAAAGATAGATTTGAGGTCGGGGTACCACCAGGTCAGAGTTCGGGAAAAAGATATTCCGAAGACAGCCTTCAGGACCCGATATGGCCACTTCGAGTTCCTTGTCATGTCCTTCGGGTTGACTAATGCACCCGCTGTATTTATGGACTTGATGAATAGCCTATTTCGGCCATTTTTAGATCTGTTCGTGATAGTATTTATTGATGATATTCTGGTTTATTCCCGTTCAGAGGATGAGCATGCGGACCACCTGCGAGCGGTACTCCAAACCCTCCGTGATCGTAAGTTGTATGCTAAGTTTTCTAAATGTGAGTTCTGGTTAAAGTCTGTAGCATTCTTGGGGCATATTGTATCAGATGAAGGGATAAAGGTGGACACTCAGAAGATTGAGGCCGTGAAATCTTGGCCTAGACCTACCACTCCGACAGAGGTTCGTAGCTTTCTAGGCTTAGCAGGATACTATCGGAGGTTCGTAGAGGGTTTTTCTTCCCTTTCGGCACCATTGACGAAGTTGACACAGAAAGAAACTAAGTTTCAATGGACAGAGGCTTGCGAGCGGAGTTTCCAAGAGCTTAAGAACAGGTTGACCTCAGCTCCAGTTCTAACACTTCCAGAGGGTCTAGAGGGTTATGCCGTGTATTGTGATGCATCAGGTGTCGGGTTAGGATGTGTCCTGATGCAACATGGGAAGGTAATTGCGTATGCTTCAAGGCAGTTGAGGAAGCACGAGAGGAATTATCCGACCCACGACCTCGAGTTAGCTGCGGTTGTCCATGCACTTAAGATATGGCGGCATTATTTATATGGTGTTCATGTTGATGTATTTACTGATCATAAAAGCCTACAATATATCTTCAAGTAGAAAGAGTTGAATTTGCGACAGAGGCGATGGCTTGAGTTATTGAAAGATTACGATGTTAACATTCTCTACCATCCAGGGAAAGCTAATGTTGTAGCAGATGCCTTAATTCGCCGATCTATGGGTAGCTTAGCACATGTAGAGCCCGAGAAAAGACAATTAGCTAGAGAGATTCATCAATTGGCTTCGTTGGGGGTTCGGTTAGTAGATTCTGAGGATGGTGGAGTTGTACTCCAAAACACTACAAAATCATCCCTCATAGCTGAAGTCAAGGAAAGGCAGTACGAGGACCCAGAGTTGGTCGAGTTGAGAGAGCGAGTTCCGCAGCAGAAGAAGCCACTGTTAGAGCTAAAGGGAGATGGGGCTCTCAGATATAGGGGTCTTTTGTGTGTTCCATATGTAGCAGGACTACGAGACAGGATTATGTCAGAGGCAAATTATTCTTGGTATTCCATCCATCCTGGGTCGACGAAGATGTATCATGATATTAAGGATGTTTACTGGTGGAACGATATGAAGAAGAACATTGCTGAGTTTGTCGCCCAATGTACTAGTTGCCAGCAAGTGAAGGTAGAGCACCAGAAGCCTGGAGGGCTAATGCAGACTATAGAGATCCCGACATGGAAATGGGAGGCGATAAACATGGACTTTATCACGGGTTTACCTCGTTCTAATCGTAAGTTCGATTCCATATGGGTGATAGTCGATAGGCTCACGAAATCAGCTCACTTCCTACCGGTCAGATCTACATATACAGCAGAAGATTATGCAAAGTTATATATTAAGGAGATAGTGCGGCTACACGGAGTACCAGTTTCTATTATATCTGACCGTGGGGCTCAGTTTACAGCACATTTTTGGAGGTCATTTCAGAGAGGTCTAGGGACTCAGGTGAATCTCAGCACAGCTTTTCATCCACAGACTGATGGACAAGCCGAGCGCACAATTCAGACGCTCGAGGATATGTTACAAGTATGTGTGTTGGATTTTAAAAGAAGTTGGGATTAACATCTACCTCTTATCGAGTTTGCATATAATAACAGTTACCACTCTAGTATCCAGATGGCTCCATACGAGGCTTTGTGTGGGCGTAAGTGCAGATCTCCTATAGGGTGGTTTGATGTTGGGGAATCTTGGTTATATAGGCCAGACCTGGTTCAACAGGCCATAGAGAAAGTAAAGCTTATCCGGGAGCGACTGTTGACAGCTCAGAGTCATCAGAAGTCATATTCTGACGTGCGGCGACGAGACTTAGAGTTCAGGATTAATGACTGGGTATTCTTAAAGGTATCACCTATGAAGGGCGTGATGAGGTTTGTCAAGAAAGGCAAGCTTAGCCCACGGTATATTGGGCATTATAGGATCATTCGGAGAGTGGGCCAAGTAGCTTATGAGTTAGAGTTGCCCTCAGAATTAGAGTCTGTCCATCCGGTTTTTCACGCATCTATGCTACAGAAGTGCATTGGCGATCCTACCCGAGTGGTGCCCACGGATGATGTACAGATTACAGAGGACTTGTCATACGAGGAAATTCCAGTTGCCATCCTAGACCGACAAATCCGCAATCTACAAAATAAGGAGGTAGCTTCCGTAAAGGTTTTATGGAGGAGCAAGAATGTAGAAGAGATGACGTGGGAATCGGAGGAAGAAATGAAGTCTAAATACCCCTACCTATTTCAAACTGAAGATATGGCTCAAGATGGGATGCTACAACACAGCTCTATTCAGGCTAGCAGGTCATCAAGTAAGCTTTTATTTTTCACTTTTAGTATTTATGATTTACGGTCGGTGAGGCAAAGTGTTGATATTTATAAACATTGGCCATGTGTGGCATGCATAGTATATTTTCTGGCTACGTGTAGGTTGGTTTTAACCTAGTGTACTAAGGATACTCTGGCAAAATTTTCCAAAGCCTCTAAGAGTAAACATTTGAGGACGAATGTTCCCAAGGGGGGAATGATGTTACACCCTATATTTTCGTACGTAAAAATGCATCGTAAGCAAACTAATGTAGGATCAAAAATGAGATAATATTTAAAAGTATATAAATTAATTTAATCATGTTACCTCTGAGGTTACAAATATTGAAGATCATGACCAACAAGTACAAAGAGGGTTGGACGGTTCAGAAGCTAAAGCAATTGAAGAAAATAATGTTTCGTCGAAAGTTGACAAGTTGGGAATGTTATAACATGTACCTTTGGGGTGAGACTAGGGTGCTAAACATGATAAGGAGATTATGTTATGATTTATATTAGTCGTATGACATCCGTGTGTTATGTTTTGAAGTCAAGCGAGTTGTGGAACAAAAGTCGATGAAAGTCATCACAAGTTACATTCATAAGTTTTACTGAAACTTTAGGTCAAATGTAACTGCGATTTTCTCCCAATATACTTAGAGTTATGGGGTGTTCCACCCATAATATTAAAGATCTATGAGTTTATTTTCCAATTCATTAAACCGTTTGTCAATACGACATTGGAGTAGAAAGATATGGGCATTTGTGCGACACTGCACAAGCTGCTAGGTGACAAGTAGGTGTGTCACCTACTTGCGTAAATGAGAGCCCAAAAAATGGGCCATTTCGGGTCGTCCAAAGAGGCCTTTTAAAGGCCTATTTTCTTCATATATTAGACTTAAAATAGAGCATAATAACCACACATAAGCTCTGCAAAAAAAATCCTCCCAAAAATTTCCCACAAACCCTAATTGATTTTCTCTACCTTTCAAGTTCTAATTGGAGGTAAAACCTAGAGTTTGAAGAACCAAGATAGGAGCTGAGTTATCCAATAAATAAGGTGAGTTTACTTCTCTCTTTCATCTAATTTTTCTTCTGTAAATTTATGGTAAGTCGTTCTATACTTGTAAGAACTCACGGGACGGTGATCGGAAGCCGTGAGTTCGAGTTATTCACTTGTAGCGGACTGTTTTGTGGACTGTTTTATGTTGTTGTTGGGCTGCGTGTTTTACTACCATTTTGTGGAGTTTTGGAGGAGGAAGGGGGTTTATAAACACCATATAAATGTAGGGTGGTTGGCTAGTCGTTCGTCATAACATTTTCGGGTCGTTTGACACTACTACAGTGGTCGTTTTGTATATGAAGAGGTTGGGGTGTGTTGGGCTGTTTTGTAGTATTTGATGGTGTATATAGGGCTGGAAAATGATGTATATATGTTGTTATTGTTCTGTTCTTGTATTGTTGGTGTTATCTTGAATTTGGAGGAAGTAAGGATTATAGGGGAGATGCTGCCCGTTTTAATACAAAATAAGTTTGTCGTTTGTTGTGCGATAGTTGTACCTTTCGTAACTTAACGATAGTATTATTATTATTCTTGTAGATTAAGGTGCAAAGAGGTGAGTTCAACTTGGTGATTGGAAAGATTGTGATAAGGTATGTTAAGGCTAAGCCCTTCCTTCATTTTGGCATGATCTCGTAGCTACATGTGTTAATAATGAGACATAAAGAGAAGTTCGTATTCATGAAGTTATTCACATTATTCTAGTCTCATAAGTTACAATATTATTCCTTATCGGGACTTCATATTCAGTTTAGTTTTGTCTTTATTCAATCAAGAGAGCAGAGGGTCTATATATATATATATATATATACAGTATTACACTATTTTCACCACCATCGAGCTATAATCGGTGGGCAGGCCCCTATTGGGCAACCTCTGATCAGATGGTAAGTTATATCTACTGAGCCTACTGTGGCCGAGCGCCTATGAGCGAGCCCAGGATGGCCGAGATACAGAGCCCAGTATGGCCGAGCGCCTATGAGCGAGCCTACTACGGCCGAGCATTTACACGTACCGAGCCTGATAGGGCCGGACATTTATTTTACTTACTATATTGAAGGAGTTTAGTCACTATCAGCAGGTAAGTATATCTCCAGATCATCTTTGACTCCCAGTTACTTCCAGTTATTATATTATCAGTTCAGTTTCGATTTTCAGTTATGTTATTGCATTACAGACTCGGTACATTATTTCGTACTGACGTCCCTTTTCCGGGGACACTGCATTTCATGCATGCAGGTTCAGATAAACAGACGAGTAGACCTCCTCAGTAGGTGTTTCTAGAGTTTAGCCTGATCGGTAAGCTCCACATCCTTCGGAGTTATCGGGTCTAGGTTTTTGTGTGCATCTTAAGTATGTATTTATATATATAATATGGATAGGTCGGGGCCCTGTTCCGATCATAATATATCTATCACTAGAGGGTTGTAGACATATCCTGTTGGTTAGTGCAGTATGTTGGGTTTGTAGGCCTGGTATGTATAATGTGGTGGTTTGTCAGCTGTAGTAGCTATGACGGCCTTTTCGGCCTAGCTTTATATTGATGTTTAGTTAGCGCTAGTTTCCATTCAGTTTTATATTTTGCTTCGCAAATTGTCTTGCCAGGTGGCCCCATGGCCAAAGTATGACATTATATGTTCAGAGTCCCTTAGTCGCAATCTGGTACGCCAGGTTAGGTGAGGCACCGGGTGCTTGTCTTGCTCCTAGGTTCGGGGCATGACACTCGACTATTCACAATCTTTTGTGCTTGAGTATCTCGTATCTTCTTCACCTTTACCTTACTCACTTTTCAATCTCGCATCGTATCTTCTGTTTTTTTTTATAACCTCCCTTCCACATAGGTGGAAATTACGCCTTTAAGCTCTACTGTGATACCTGCACCTCCGGAGCATACAAAATCTGGTGAAAGCTTCATACTGATTTCTTACGACTCAGCTCTATGTAATGATATGGAAACAAAAGAAGGGTAACATTTCCTAAATGCCCTATAGCCTCTCAATTATAAATGTGGCGCGCAACACACCCATAAGTGAGACTCTACTAGGCACGGCTTTGCAGACTCCCTAGGACCCGACTTGCTCGGATACCACTTTGTCACACCCCAAACCTGGGGAGGCGTGGCTGGTACCCGGTGCCGTGTTGGCCCGAGCGAACCACTCAGTAACTCATGATTGTTCTACCAAAACTGGAACATACATAGGTCGAGTTAGCTGAACTCATTCGTTTTGTAACTATCTTGGGCCCACATGGCCACAACTCATAATGTACAACTGTAAGTAGGAGAACATTGTATCAATGAACCATCTTTCTTAAAACATGAATACATATGGGCCGTCAAGGCCTCTGACATACTGTACAAAATAAACCTTTGTCTACAAAGATTCTAAGATTATTTGACATCAAATGAGACAGGGTACCGGCCTACCCATAAATCTTTAGCAAAACTCTGACACGATGACTTATAGACTCGACTGCACTCCGAATGAAGTGGAGTCTTACCGATCCTTCGCTGAATGCTAACCTCGTTTACTATAAGGGCTTGTCCAACTGATTATCTATACCTGCAGGCATAAATGCAGTGTCCCCAACCAAAGGACGTCAGTACGAATAATGTACTGAGTATGTAAGGCAGAACTGAAACATATCCATAAGTCAACATTAATTAAAGAGATATAAGAATCAACATGAATCTCTGAAGTGCCATCATATATGCATACTTAGTATACTTATATATATAATGCTTCCCTTTGAGACTATTATCCATATCATATGACGCATGACTGCCCAAATGATTAGTGGTAACTGCTCGACCAGCCTTAGCGCGGTGGTAAATGCATGACTGCCCGACCGACCGTAGCTCGGTGGTAAATGTGTAACTGCCTAACTGGCCGTAACTCGGTGGTAAATGCATGATTGTCCGACTGGCCGTAGCACGATGGTAAATGAATATGCATGTATGCCCAACCGGCCGTAGCACGGTGGTAAATAAATATGCATAACTGCCAAACCGGCCGTAGCACGGTAGTAAATGAATATGCATGACTTCCCAACCGGCTGTAGCACGGTGGTAAATGCATGAAGATGCATGTATCACAATATTAAAAAATATTAACATCTTTATCATATACCTCAACAGAGACTTAGGAACGTACTTAGACACACTTGAATATAACTTTACCGGAATGAATAACATAGACTTCCTTAACTGCTAAGAGTGGAACCATTTATGGAATAACATTACGTTTACGTATCGTTGCTTGGATTATGCCAAAAGAAAAGAAGGGATATCCTTAACATACCTGAACCGGTTCTCTTAACAATCCCTCTAATACACGTCTTTTGCGAAAAACACGTAACGCCCGATCGAAGTAGGAAAAAATCCTTAAGATATTCTTGATATCATAGCACGTTATTTCTTATCCGACTAATATTCACTCCATACTCTACATCATCAAACAATTTGCTTTCGGCCTTCTTCTGCCATGTATTCCCAAAATTTCTCCAAGTTCATTACCAATAATGAAACAAAGACAAAGGAAATTATCATAGGCAACTTATGTGTTATTCCTCCAAAGACAACTTATGTTATTCCTCCAACGTGTAAACAAATCCACTTAGGTGTTATGACTCTTCATACACCTTGGTGCCACCAAGTTACATGGATCTAAGTGTCATTAATTTGGAATAGGGTGGGAGGCTGCCACGGTAGGCCTTGTAGACCTTATCCAAACTTTTAATTAATCTTCCACTAAAATCATTAATTACCCACGTATCCACATAACTAAGAATTATTTCAAATTACTTAAAATACTAGTCAATTTTAACATACCTCATACACAATACTATCATGGTCATGTGGAATCATATAAAATCAATACATACACTATTATTTTATTAAAATATCCATGTAAAAATACATATATTTTCTCAACTTCTAATTTTCCTAATCTCATATAAAGAGTACAAATTTTCGTACGCTTAATTCTTAAAATGGTAAAAGATAACCTTCTTTTCTTGCGAGAAAATAATTTCTATCTTTACAATAAAGAAAATCTCATAAACTTTCTCATATTCTGTGTATAATTTAAAGCATATTCGAAAGTAGTAATATTAATAACTATATAAAATCATATTTTTCAAACCTTCTTTTACAAAAATGTTCCACTCAAAATACCATATCAAATGTATATAACGGTATCAAGGTTGTTAAACTTACGAGGTCTTACAATAACATAGTCACAAATCCTCTATAATCTCATGAATGCTCTCAATCCCTTCAAGCTCATATAGATTACTACGACTCATCCTAATATCAAAGTACGAGATGTAACAGTTTTTACTATTAAACTTATTTTCATGATATTATCAATTTAAAAATGCATAGTTATTTGTAGTTGTCGGCTTGCCTAGTACTGTGATAAGCGCCATCACGATATGTTGAGATTTGGGTCGTGACATATACATACCTTGGAAAGCAACTACAACTCGAAAACCCATCTCAGCTTAGCTCACAATAGCCCTCAATCACACCACAACATCATAGTAGCATTCTCTTGTTGTCTTTAACACGTTTGATAATGATTTGAGTTGATTTTCCTTGAGATTGGTTCTTGGATCATGGAGATATGTTAGAGATGGTTTTTGGAGAGCTTGTGGATGAATTTTGGGTGAAAAATGACCCGAAATGAGGCTGCAACATCTTTTAAAAGAAGTAAGGTCGGTGATCGTCACAAGTGGGTCCCAACAAGAGCTCCTTGCGCAGTCTCGCAAAAACGCGAATATCTCTCTACTCCGAAGTCGTATATGTTGACACTCAATTTTGACCCTCCATATTTAAAATTAACTTC